>NW_006785067.1:557678-643780 GCF_000442215.2 Lipotes vexillifer
CGATCATATGATCAGTAAGACATTATGTTATTAGAAGCATAGCTGGTGGGAAAAGACACTGTTTAGAGTTTATGGCAAACTTCAGTGGGGGATTCATAATACAGATCTCTTCAGTTCTGGGGCAAAGCCATGCCATCTGCAGCGTAAAATTATATACCTTTCAAAAAATAAGGTGTATTGTTGAGCTCTGGTAGAGACAGAGCACATGACTATGGGACATCAAATAGCCACATCACCAGAACTACTCTCATAAGTATTATCAAGCCTACCAAACCTGAGAGTCAAATGAGTACCATATCAATCAGTCTTAAGATGGAAGTGGTAGCTCCAAGATAAAGCACAAATAGGACCAGTAGAGGAAGTGCAAGCATTGTGAGCAGGTAGCCCAGACTCCCATGTCATCTACCACTGTTGCACTTGTGCCTTCCTTGGTTTGCACCAATGGGGGAATTCATTATGGCCAGGAAATGAAGCAGAATAAAGACCCAAACTTGGTTCATGGATAAATCAGGTTAGGAATGTGAGCATAAGCCAAAAATGGATGGTGGCTACACTATAGCCTCACTCGGGCATGGCTTTGAAAGCCAGTGGTAAAGGAAAATCTTCATGATGGACAGAACTTTAGGCAGCAGGTCCACCTTTTTTAGAAGGAGAAGTAGCCTGAGGTTAGAGTATACACAGTATACATGGACCTACTGGCAGTGCCAAATGGTTTGCCTCAGTCTGTAGGAAGCTGGAAATGAGAAAGTTTCAAGCCAGAGACAAGTGGACCTATGGGAATGGACATAGAGGGTGAATAACTTTGTATTTCTTGTTGCTGTCTACCAGAGAGCATCTCTCACAGAAGAGGCACTAAACTGTTAGGTAATCAAAAGGACTTGGCAGGGCTTCCCTGGTGGCACAGTGGTTGAGAGTCCGCCTGCTGATGTAGGGGATACAGGTTCGTGCCCCGGTCCGGGCAGATCCCATGCTCCTGTGGAGCGGCTGGGCCTGTGAGCCATGGCCATTGAGCCTGCGCGTCCGGAGCCTGTGCTCCACGATGGGAGAGGCCACAACAGTGAGAAGTCTGCATACCGCAAAAAAAAAAAAAAAAAAAAAAAAAGGACTTGGCAGTAGACATCAGCCAGACTCTGTCACTGGCCACCCCAGTGCTATCATAATGGACACGTGAATCGAGTAACCACGTTGGCAAGGATGGAGGCTATTCATTGGCCCAACAACATGAGCTTTCAAGGCTGAACTAACTACTCTTGCTAGCAACAAAGACTGATGGTGAATCCCCAGTGAATTATTAGATGTATGGTCTGGAACTTAGGAAAGAAGTGTAGGTTGGTGGTATACCTTTAGTACTTATTGGGATAGGATTAGTGTGTTATGGGGGAGAGAAGATGGTAAAGCCTAGGGAGTAGCAATAGGTAAATTTATGTCCCTTTGCCTGCTAAAGGGCAGGCCAAGGGAGATACATTTTAAAGGGAGGCCGAGAAGGAGAAGTTAGAAAAAAAAATAACCAAGAGCCAAGGAGGAGAGCTTTATAAGGAAAAAGGTACAGACAGGCAAAATTGGGATTAGAAAATATCCATTGGTTTTAGCAACAAAGAGGACATTAAAAAAATTGCCGAGACCAATTTCAAAGCAAACTAGATAGAGCACATGGCAGTTGGGATGTGATTGGGAACTGAAGAAAGGAATACAGTGAGCGTTAGTTGAATTTTAAAGCATCATACTAGTATGGGAAAAGAACAGATAAGGTGATAAATATAGAGGAAAGTAGTATAGGTTTAAACTAGCTGCTATGGAAAAATAAGGAAGATAGTCAACTATGTGCACATATAAAGATCATCACGTAGGGATGAAGCCAAGCCAAAGTTGAAGTCCACAAATCAGCACTGGCACCAATCAATATCATTTATATACTTTTTCTCTGGGGGTGCTTGACTCCCAGGGGTGGGGGTCTGGAATGTATATGGTTGGATTGGCCTAAGAATTGATATAAAGGTAAAGGTTGTCACTGTGAGTGTAGTGGAAAAAATGGGGCCAAAAATGTTCAGGGTGCTGGCAAGTGAGATTAGAGTGTGACTCACTGTGGTGGGAAGCACAGGAAACCACGAGGACGTGACAGTCTAGGAAGAAGAGGGAGGGCCCAGATGTCTAAGACCAAGAGCTCTGGAAGCTAGGGAGTGAAAGAGATGGAGAGATGAGAGGTTATGGGCAGTTACTGATATACCAGAGTTCATGTTTTCATAGGTCATTCACTTCCAACTGATGGTAATGCCTACCTGAGGTACCAGTATCCTGTGAAGAAGAGCCTTTTATGGATCACCAGCCCTGGTAGTCAGTGACTGAAGTACAAAAAGTTCAAAAACTATTAAAAGTGAGGAAGTCAATAGAGGTTGAATAAATCTTAAATACAGATGCTGATGACACCCAGTAATTGAGCTCTGAGCATCCCAACACCTAAGGCACAGTGGAGAGTCCATCAGGTTATTTAGCTCTTATCTTATTTTTAAAAGTTATCGTATTGATCTGAAAAGATACTGAATTCTGGAAAGAATGTATTGGGTAGATAACTTTCAGCATGACTCAGATGAAGCTCATGAAATTGTTCCAGGAGCAGCTCCTGAGCTCTGTAACAGGCCAGGACAGTACCACTGCTACCCCCACAATGCCCAGCAACTAGGAGTACACTGATCTTTTTTTCCCTAAATATTCAAAGTGTAAAATTGTCATTTTTCTGTGAATCCTCCAAAGACAACAGTAGACTGTGCAGATGAGGTGTCAGTCATGTGACTCAGATGTCATCAAGAGCCTCCCTGCTGCTTGAACCTTCCAAATTCCATGATCTGTGGGAATTCAAACCGTTCCCAAGAGTGTCTGCTAATCCACAGGTGGTTTCTGTTTCCTAAACCTCCCTTAACTCTTAGATTTTTCATTCATCACCTTTATCCTATACCATAATGACCCCAAAATGAAATTCAGTCCTATCTGCAGTTTTCAGTATTAAGAGGCAACAAAGAAATTACTCAAATTAATCACTCTTTCTTAGGAGTCAAAACTTACAACTTAAGTCAAATAATGGATAGAAAACCAAGAGATAGCACATAGAATGCCTTTCCAAGACAACCAAGCCATGGCCTAAACAAAACTTTATTTTGTCAACTCTAAAATATCATGTTTCTAAACTCTAAAACTCCATCATAGCTGTGATATCCAACTTTGTCAATAGTGTCTTTCTTTTTCTATTTTTTAATCTTTTTTTATTGAAGTATAGTTGATGTACAATATTATATTAGTTACAAGTGTACAGTATAATGATTCACAATTTTTAAAGGTTATACTTTATTTGTAGTTACTATAAAATATTGGCTATATTCCTCGTGTTGTACAATATATCCTTGTAGCTTATTTTATACATAGTAGTTTGTACCTCTTAATCCCCTACCCCCATATTGCCCCTCCTCCTTCCCTCTCCCCACTGGTAACTAGTTTGTTCTCTATTCTTTTTTTGTTATATTCACTAGTTTGTTGTATTTTTTAGATTCTACATGTAAGTGATATCATACAGTATTTGTCTTACTCTGTTTGACTTATTTCACTTAACATAATACCCGCCAAGTCTGTCCATGTGGTTGCATATGGCAAAATTTCAATCCTTATCATGGATGAGTAGTATTCCATTGTATGTATATACCACATCTTTTTTTTTTTTACATCTTTATTGGAGTATAATTGCTTTACAATGGTGTGTTAGTTTCTGCTTTATAACAAAGTGAATCAGTTATACATATACATATGTTCCCATATCTCTTCCCTCTTGCATCTCCCTCCCTCTCACCCTCCCTATCCCACCCCTCTAGGTGGTGACAAAGCACTGAGCTGATCTCCCTGTGCTATGCGGCTGCTTCCCACTAGCTATCTATTTTACGTTTGATAGTGTATATATGTCCATGTCACTCTCTCACTTTGTCACCGCTTACCCTTCCCCCTCCCCATATCCTCAAGTCCATTCTCTAGTAGGTCTGTGTCTTTATTCCCTTCTTGCCCCTAGGTTCTTCATGATATTTTTTTTTCTTAAATTCCATATATATGTGTTAGCATACGGTATTTGTCTTTCTCTTTCTGACTTACTTCACTCTGTATGACAGACTCTAGGTCCATCCATCTCATTACAAATAGCTCAACTTTGTTTCTCTTTACGGCTGAGTAATATTCCATTGTATATATGTCCCACATCTTCTTTATCCATTCATCCGATGATGGACACTTAGGTTGTTTCTATCTCCAGGCTATTGTAAAGAGAGCTGCAATGAACATTTTGGTACATGGCTCTTTTTGAATTATCGTTTACTCAGGGTATATGCCCAGTAGTGGGATTGCTGGGTTATATGGTAGTTCTATTTGTAGTTTGTTTTTTTTTTTTTTTGCAGTATGCGGGCCTCTAACTGTTGTGGCCTCTCCCGTTGTGGAGCACAGGCTCCGGACGCGCAGGCTCAGTGGCCATGGCTCAAGGGCCCAGCCACTCCACGGAATGTTGGATCCTCCTGGACCGGGGCACAAAACCGTGTCCCCTGCATCAGCCTGCGGACTCCCAACCACTGCGCCACCAGGGAAGCCCCCTATTTGTAGTTTTTTAAGGAACCTCCATACTGTTCTCCATAGTGGCTGTATCAATTCACATTCCCACCAGCAGTGCAAGAGTGTTCCCTTTTCTCCACACCCTGTCCAGCATTTATTGTTTCTAGATATTTTGATGATGGCCATTCTGACTGGTATGAGATGATATCTCCTTGTAGTTTTGAGTTACATTTCTCTAATGATTAATGATGTTGAGCATTCTTTCATGTGTTTGTTAGTAGTCTATATATCTTCTTTGGAGAACTGTCCATTTAGGTCTTCTGGCCATTTTTGGATTGGGTTGTTTGTTTTTTTGTTACTGAGCTGCATGAGCTGCTTGTAAATTTTGGAGATTAATCCTTTGTCAGTTGCTTCATTTGCAAGTATTTTCTCCCATTCTGAGGGTTGTCTTTTGGTCTTGTTTATGGTTTCCTTTGCTGTGCAAAAGCTTTGAAGTTTCATTAGGTCCCATATGTTTATTTTGGTTTTTATTTCCATTTCTCTAGGAGGTGGGTCAAAAAGGATCTTGCTGTGATTTGTGTCCTAGAGTGTTCTGCCTATGTTTTCCTCTAAGAGTTTGATAGTGTCTGGCCTTACATTTAGGTCTTTAATCCATTTTGAGCCTATTTTTGTGTATGGTGTTAGGGAGTGATCTAATCTCATACTTTTACATGTACCTGTCCAGTTTTCCCAGCACCACTTATTGAAGAGGCTGTCCTTTCTCCACTGTACATTCCTGCCTCCTTTATCAAAGATAAGGTGACCATATGTGTGTGGGTTTATCTCTGGGCTTACTATTGTGTTCCATTGAGCTATCTTTCTGTTTTTGTGCCAGTACCATACTGTCTTGATTACTGTAGCTTTGTAGTATAGTCTGAAGTCAGGGAGCCTGATTCCGCCAGCTCCGTTTTTCGTTCTCAAGATGGCTTTGGCTGTTCAGGGTCTTTTGTGTTTCTATACAAATTGTGAAATTTTTTGTTCTAGTTCTGTGAAATATGCCAGTGGTAGTCTGATAGGAATTGTATTGAATCTGTAGATTGCTTTGGGTAGTAGAGTCATTTTCACAATGTTGATTCTTCCAATCCAAGAATGTAGTATATCTCTCCAGCTATTTGTATCATCTTTAATTTCTTTCATCAGTGTCTTATATTTTCTGCATACATGTCTTTTGTCTCCTTAGGTAGGTTTATTCCTAGATATTTTATTCTTTTTTGTTGCAATGGTAAATGGGAGTGTTTTCTTGATTTCACTTTCAGATTTTTCATCATTAGTATATAGGAATGCCAGAGATTTCTGTGCATTAATTTTGTATCCTGCTACTTTACCAAATTCATTGATTAGCTCTAGTAGTTTTCTGGTAGCATCTTTAGGATTCTCTATGTATAGTATCATGTCATCTGCAAACAGTGACAGCTTTACTTCTTCTTTTCCGATTTGGATTCCTTTTATTTCCTTTTCTTCTCTGATTGCTGTGGCTAAAACTTCCAAAACTATGTTGAGTAAGAGTGGTGAGAGTGGGCAACCTTGTCTTGTTCCTGATCTTAGTGGAAATGGTTTCAGTTTTTCACCATTGAGGACGATGTTGGCTGTGGATTTGTCATTTATGGCCTTTATTATGTTGAGGAAAGTACCCTCTTTGCCTACTTTCTGCGGGGTTTCTATCATAAATGGGTGTTGAATTTTGTCGAAAGCTCTCTGCATCTATTGAGATGACCATATGGTTTTTCCCCTTCAATTTGTTAATATGGTGTATCACATTGATTGATTTGTGTATTTGAAGAATCCTTGCATTCCTGGAATAAACCCCACTTGATCATGGTGTATGATCCTTTTAATGTGCTGCCAGATGTCAGATTCTGTTTGCTAGAATTTTGTTGAGGATTTTTGCATCTATGTTCATCAGTGATATTGGCCTGTAGTTTTCTTTCTTTGTGACATCCTTGTCTGGTTTTGGTATCAGGGCGATGGTGGCCTCGTAGAATGAGTTTGGGAGTGTTCCTCCCTCTGCTATATTTTGGAAGAGTTTGAGAAGGATAGGTGTTAGCTCTTCTCTAAATGTTTGAAAGAATTCACCTGTGAAGCCATCTGGTCCCGGGCTTTTGTTTGTTGGAAGAGTTTTAATCACAGTTTCAATTTCAGTGCTTGTGATTGGTCTGTTCATATTTTCTATTTCTCCCTGGTTTAGTCTTGGCATGTTGTGCATTTCTAAGAATTTGTCCATTTCTTCCAGGTTGTCCATTTTATTGGAATACTGTTGCTTGTAGTAACCTCTCATGATCTTTTGTATTTCTACAGTGTCAGTTGTTACTACTCCGTTTTCATTTCTAATTCTATTGATTTGAGTCTTCTCCCTGTTTTTCTTGATGAGTCTGGCTAATGGTTTATCAATTTTGTTTATCTTCTCAAAGAACCAGCTTTTAGTTTTATTGATCTTTGCTATTGTTTCCTTCATTTCTTTTTCATTTATTTCTGATCTGATTTTTATGATTTCTTTCCTTCTGCTAACTCTGGGGTTTTTTTGTTCTTCTTTCTCTAATTGCTTGAGGTGCAAGGTTAGGTTGTTTATTCGAGATGTTTCCTGCTTCTTAAGGTGGGCTTGTATTGCTATAAACTTCCCTCTTAGAACTGCTTTTGCTGCATCCCATAGGTTTTGGGTCGTTGTATCTCCATTGTCATTTGTTTCTAGGTATTTTTTAATTTCCTCTTTGATTTCTTCAGTGATCACTTCGTTATTAAGTAGTGTATTGTTTAGCCTCCATGTGTTTGTATTTTTTACAGATCTTTTCCTATAATTGATATCTAGTCTCATGGCGTTGTGGTCGGCAAAGGTACTTGATACAATTTCAATTTTCTTAAATTTACCAAGGCTTGATTTGTAACCCAAGATATGATCTATCCTGGAGAATGTTCCATGAGCACTTGAGAAAAATGTGTATTTTGTTGTTTTTGGATGGAATGTCTTATAAATATCAATTAAGTCCATCTTGTTTAATGTATCATTTAAAGCTTGTGTTTCCTTATTTATTTTCATTTTGGATGATCTGTCCATCGGTGAAGGTGGGGTGTTAAAGTCCCCTACTATGAATGTGTTACTGTCGATTTCCCCTTTTATGTATTTGCCTTATGTATTGATGTGCTCCTATGTTGGATGAATAAATATTTACAATTGTTATATCTTCTTCTTGGATCGATCCCTTGATCATTATGTAGTGTCCTTCTTTGTCTCTTCTAATAGTCTTTATTTTAAAGTCTATTTTTTCTGATATGAGAATTGCTACTCCAGCTTTCCTTTGGTTTCCATTTGCATGAAATATCTTTTTCTATCCCCTCACTTTCAGTCTGTATGTGTCTCTAGGTCTGAAGTGGGTCTCTTGTAGACAGCATATATATGGATCTTGTTTTTGTATCCATTCAGCCAATCTGTGTCTTTTGGTGGGAGCATTTAGTCCATTTACATTTTAAGGTGATTATCGATATGTATGTTCCTATTCCCATTTTCTTATCTGTTTTGGGTTTGTTATTGTAGGTCTTTTCCTTCTCTTGTGTTTCTTGCCTAGAGAAGTTCCTTTAGCATTTGTTGTCAAGCTGGTTTGGTGGTGCTGAACTCTCTCAGCTTTTGCTTGTCTGTAAAGGTTTTAATTTCTCCATCAAATCTGAATGAGATCCTTGCTGGGTAGAGTAATCTTGGTTGCAGGTTTTTCTCCTTCATCACTTTAAATATGTCCTGCCTGTCCCTTCTGGCTTGCAGAGTTTCTGCTGAAAGATCAGCTGTTAACCTTATGGGGATTCCCTTGTGTGTTATTTGTTGTTTTTCCCTTGCTGCTTTTAATATGTTTTCTTTGTATTTAATTTTTGACAGTTTGATTAATATGTGTCTTGGCGTATTTCTCCTTGGATTTATCCTGTATGGGACTCTCTGTGCTTCCTGGACTTGATTAACTATTTCCTTTCCCATATTAGGGAAGTTTTCAACTATAATCTCTTCAAATATTTTCTCAGTCCCTTTCTTTTTCTCTTCTTCTTCTGGAACCCCTATAATTCGAATGTTGGTGCGTTTAATGTTGTCCCAGAGGTCTCTGAGACTGTCCTCAGTTCTTTTCATTCTTTTTTCTTTATTCTGCTCTGCAGTAGTGATTTCTACTACTTTATCTTCCAGGTCATTTTTCCGTTCTTCTGCCTCAGTTTTTCTGCTATTGATCCCTTCTAGAGTATTTTTAATTCAATTTATTATGTTGTTCATCGTTGCTTGTTTCATCTTTAATTCTTCTAAGTCCTTGTTAAATATTTCTTGCATTTTCTCTATTCTATTTCCAAGATTTTGGATCATCTTTATTATCATTATTCTGAATTCTTTTTCAGGTAGACTGCCTATTTCCTCTTCACTTGTTAGGTCTGGTGGGTTTTTATCTTGCTTCTTCATCTGCTGTGTGTTTTTCTATGTTCTCATTTTGCTTATCTTACTGTGTGTGGGGTCTCCTTTTTTTAGGCTGCGGGTTCGTAGTTCCCGTTGTTTCTGGTGTCTGTCCCCAGTGGCTAAATTCGGTCCAGTAGGTTGTGTAGCCTTCCTGGTGGAGGGGACTAGTGCCTGTGTTCTGGTGGATGAGGCTGGATGTTGTCTTTCTGGTGGGCAGGTCCACGTCTGGTGGTGTGTTTTGGGGTGTCTGTGGACTTATTATGATTTTAGGCAGCCTCTCTGCTAATGGGTGAGGTTGTGTTCCTGTCTTGCTAGTTGTTTGGCATCGTGTGTCCAGCACTGTAGCTTGCTGGTTGTTGAGTGAAGCTGGGTGTTGGTGTTGAGATGGAGATCTCTGGGAGATTTTCGCCATTTGGTATTACGTGGAGCTGTGAGGTCTCTTGTGGACCAGTGTCCTGAAGTTGGCTCTCCCACCTCAGAGGCACAGCACTGACTCCTGGCTGCAGCAGGAAGAGCCTTTCATCTGCACGGCTCAGAATAAAAGGGAGAAAAAGTAGAAAGAAAGAGAAAGAAAGAGGATAAAGGAAAATAAGATAAAGTAAGGTAAAATAAAATAAAGTCATTAAAATAAAAAAATAATTATTACGAAAAAACTTCTTTTAAAAAGTAAAAAAACGAACAAACAAACAAACAAAAACGGATGAATAGAACCCTAGGACAAATGGTGAAAGCAAAGCTATAAAGACAAGATCTCACACAGAAGCATACACATACACACTCACAAAAAGAGGAAAAGGGGAAAAAATCATAAATCTTGCTCTCAAAGTCCACCTCCTCAATTTGGGATGATTTGTTGTCTATTCAGGTATTCCACAGATGCAGAGTACATCAAGTTGATTCTGGAGATTTAATCTGATGCTCCTGAGGCTGCTGGGAGAGATTTCCCTTTCTCTTCTTTGTTCTCACAGCTCCCAGGGGCTCAGCTTTGGATTTGGCCCCGCCTCTGCATGTAGGTCCCTGGAGGGCGTCTGTTCTTCGCTCAGACAGCACAGGGTTAAAGGAGCCGCTGATTCGGGGGCTCTGGCTCACTCAGGCCTGGGGGGAGGAGGGGTCCAGAGTGCAGGGCGAGCCTGCGGCGGCAGAGGCCAGCGTGACATTGCACTAGCCTGAGGCGCTCCTTGCTTTCTCCCAGGGAAGTTTTCCTCGGATCCCGGGACACTGGCGGTGGCGGGCTGCACTGACTCCCCGGAAGAGAGGTGTGGAAAATGACCTGTGCTTGCACACAGGCTTCTTGGTGGCAGCAGCAGCAGCCTTAGCGTCTCATGCCCTGTCTCTGGGGTCTGCAGTGTTAGCCGCGACTCGCACCCATCTCTGGAGCTCCTTTAAGCAGCACACCAGGAGACAGGGAAGAAAAAGTCTCTTGCCTCTTTGGCAGGTCCAGACTTTTCCCCGGACTCCCTTCTGGCTAGCTGTGGTGCACTAACCCCTGCAGGCTGTGTTCCCGCTGCCAACCCCAGTCCTCTCCCTGAGCTCCGACCAAAGCCCGAGCCTCAGCTCCCAGCCCCGCCCGCCCCGGCGGGTGAGCAGATAACCCTCTCGGGCTGGTGAGTGCTGGTCGGCACCAATCCTGTGGGCAGAAATCTCCCTGCTTTGCCCTCTGCACCCCTGTTGCTGCGCTCTCTTCCACGGCCCCGAAGCTCCCCACCTCCGCCACCCGCAGTCTCCACCTGCTAAGGGGCTTCTAGTGTGTGGAAACCTTTCCTCCTTCACGGCTCCCTCTCACTGGTGCAGGTCCCATCCCTATTCTTTTGTCTCTGTTTATTATTTTTTCTTTTTCCCTACCCAGGTACGTGAGGAGTTTCTTGCCTTCTGGGGGGTCTGAGGTCTTTTGCCAGCGTTCTGTAGGTGTTCTGTAGGAGTTGTTCCACGTGTAGATGTATTTCTGATGTATCTGTGGGGAGGAAGGTGATCTCTGCATCTTACTCTTCCGCCATCTTCCCCCTCTTCACCACATCTTCTTTATCCATTCATCTGTTGATGGACACACGTTGCTGTCATATCTTGGCAATTATAAATAATGCTGCCATGAACATTAGGGTGCATGAGTTTTTTCAAATTAGTGTTTGTTTGTTTGTTTGTTTTAAGATATATACCCAGGAGTGGAATTGCTGGGTCATACAGTCGTTCTATTTTTAGTTTTCTGAGAAACCTCTATTCTGTTTTCCACAGTGACTCCACCAATTTACATTCCCACCAATAGTATAGGAGGGTTCCCTTTTCTCCACATCCTTGCTGCATTGGTTTTTTGTGTTCTTTTTGATGATAACCATTCTGACTGGTGTGAGGTGATATCTGATTGTGGTTTTGATTTGCATTTCCCTGATGATTAGTGATGTTGAGCATCTTTTCATGTGCTTCTTGGCCATCTGCACATTCTCTTTGGAAGAATGTCTATTCAGGTCTTCTGCCCACTTATTTTTTTTTCTATTAGCATATGTTTTTTGTTTTTTTGAATTTTATTTATTTTTTTATACAGCAGGTTCTTATTAGTCATCAATTTTATACATATCAGTGTATACATGTCAATCCCAATCACCCAGTTCATCCTACCTACAGCCCCCCCCGGCACTTTCCCCGCTTCGTGTCCATACACTTGTTCTCTACATCTGTGTCTCAATTTCTGCCCTGCAAACCAGTTCATCTGTACCACTTTTCTAGATTCCACATATATGCATTAATATACGATATTTGCTTTTCTCTTTCTGACTTAACTTCACTCTGTATGACAGTCTCTAGATCCGTCCACGTCTCAACAAATGACCCAATTCCGTCCCTTTTTATGGCTGAGTAATATTCCATTGTATATATGTACCACGTCTTCTTTATCCATTCGTCTGTCAATGGGCATTTAGGTTGCTTCCATGATCTGGCTATTATAAATAGTACTGCAATGAACGTTGGGGTGCATGTGTCTTTTTGAATTATGGTTTTCTCCAGGTATATGCCAAGTAATGGAATTGCTGGATCATATGGTAATTTTGTTTTTAGTTTTTTAAGGAATTTCCATACTGTTCTCCATATTGGTTATATCAATTTACATTCCCACCAACAGTGCAAGAGGGTTCCCTTTTCTCCATACCCTCTCCAGCATATGTTGTTTGTAGATTTTCTAATGATGCCCGTTCTAACTGGTGTGAGGTGATACCTCACTGTACTTTTGATTTCTATTTCTCTAATACTTAGTGATGTTGAGCAGCTTTTCAAGGGCCTCTTGGCCATCTGTATGTCTTCTTTGGAGAAATGTCTATTAATGTCTTCTGCCCATTTTTTGATTGGGTTGTTTGTTTTTTTTAATATTGAGCTATATGAGCTGTTTATATATTTTGGAGATTAATCCTTTGTCCACTGATTCATTTGCAAATATTTTCTCCCATTCTGAGGGTTGTTGTTTCGTCTTGTTTGTAGTTTCCTTTGCTGTGCAAAAGCTTTTAAGTCTCATTAGGTCCCATTTGTTTATTTTTGTTTTTGTTTCCATTACTCTAGAAGGTGGGTCAAAAAAGATCTCACTGTGATTTATGTCCAAGAGTGTTCTGCCTATGTTTTCCTCTAAGAGTTTTATAGTGTCTGGTCTTACATTTAGGTCTCTAATCCATTTTGAGTTTATTTTTGTGTGTTGTGTTAGGGAGTATTCTAATTTCATTCTTTTACATGTAGCTGTCCAGTTTTCCCAGTACCACTTACTGAAGAAACTGTCTTTTCTCCATTGTATATCCTTGCCTCCTTTGTCATAGATTAGTTGACCATAGTTGTGTGGCTTTATCTCTGGGCTTTCTATCTTGTTCCATAGATCTATATTTCTCTTTTTGTGCCAGTACCATACTGTCTTGATTACTGTAGCTCTGTAGTATAGTCTGAAGTCAGGGAGTCTGATTCCTCCAGCTCCGTTTTTTTTCTTCAAGACTGTTTTGGCTATTCAGGGTCTTTTGTGTCTCCATACAAATTTTAAGACTTTTTTTTCTAGTTCCATAAAAAATGCCATTGGTAATTTGATAGGGATTGCATTGAATCTGTACATTTCTTTGGGTAGTATAGTCATTTTCACAATGTTGATTCTTCCAATCCAAGAACATGGTATATCTCTCCAGCTGTTGATATCATCTTTAATTTCTTTGGTCAGCATTTTATAGTTTTCTGCATACAGGTCTTTTGTCTCCTTAGGTAGGTTTATTCCTAGGTATTTTATTCTTTTTGTTGCAATGGTAAATGGGAGTGTTTCCTTAATTTCTCTTTCAGATTTTTCATCATTAGTGTATAGGAATGCAAGAGATTTCTGTGCATTAATTTTGTATCCTGCAAATCCTGCAAATTTACCAAATTCATTGATTAGCTCTAGTAGTTTTCTGGTGGCATCTCTACTATACTATGTATAGTATCATGTCATCTGCAAACAGTGACAGTTTTACTTCTTCTTTTCCAATTTGGATTCCTTTTATTTCTTTTTCTTCTCTGATTGCCGTAACTAGGACTTCCAAAACTATGTTGAATAATAGTGGTGAGAGAGGCCATCCTTGTCTTGTTCCTGATCATAAAGGAAATGCTTTCAGTTTTTCACCATTGAGAATGATGTTTGCTGTGGGTTTGTCGTATATGGCCTTTATTATGTTGAAGTAGGTTCCCTCTATGCCCACATTCTGGAGAGTTTTTATCATAAATGGGTGTTGAATTATGTCAGAAGCTTTTTCTGCATGTATTGAGATGATCATATGGTTTTTATTCTTCAATTTGTTAATATGGTGTATCGCATTGATTGATTTGCGTATATTGAAGAATCCTTGCATCCCTGGGATAAATCCCACTTGATCATGGTGTATGATCCTTTTAATGTGTTGTTGGATTCTATTTGGTAGTATTTTGTTGAGGATTTTTGCATCTATATTCATCAGTGATATTGGTCTGTAATATTCTTTTTGTGTAGTATCTTTGTCTGGTTTTGGTATCAGGGTGATAGTGGCCTCATAGAATGAGTTTGGGAGTGTTCCTTCCTCCGCAATTTTTTTTTTTTTTTTTGCCGTACATGGGCCTCTCACTGCTGTGGCCTCTCCCGTTGTGGAGCACAGGCTCCAGATGTGCAGGCTCAGCAGCCATGGCTCACGGGCCCAGCCACTCCACGGCATGTGGGATCCTCCCGGACCAGGTCACGAACCTGTGTCCCTTGCATCGGCATGCGGACTCTCAACCACTGCGCCACCAGGGAAGCCCCCTCCACAATTTTTTGGAAGAGTTTGTGAAGGATGGGTGTTAGCTCTTCTCTAAATGTTTGATAGAATTCACCTGTGAAGCCATATGGTCCTGGACTTTTGTTTGTTGGAAGATTTTTCATCACAGTTTCAATTTCATTATTTGTGATTGGTCTGTTCATTTTTTCTTTTTCTTCCTGGTTCAGTCTTGGAAGGTTGTACCTTTCTAAGAATTTGTCCATTTCTTCCAGGTTGTCCATTTTATTGGCATAGAGTTGCTTGTAGTAGTCTCTTAGGATGCTTTGTTTTCTGAGGTGTCTGTTGTAACTTCTCCTTTTTCATTTCTAATTTTATTGATTTGAGTCCTCTCCCTCGCTCTCTTGATGAGTCTGGCTAATGGTTTATCAATTTTGTTTATCTTCTCTAAGAACCAACTTTTAGTTTATTGATCTTTGCTATTCTTTTGTTTGTTTCTCTTTCATTTATTTCTGCTGTGATCTTTATGATTTCTTTCCTCTGCTAACTTTGCGTTTTGTTTCTTCTTCTTTCTCTAGTTCCTTTACGTGTAAGTTTAAATTGTTTATCTGAGATTTTCTTGTTTCTTGAGGTAGGCTTGTGTAGCTGTAAACTTCACTCTTAGAACTGCTTTTGCTGCATCCCATATGTTTTGGATCATCATGTTTTCATTGTCATTTGTCTCTAGGTATTTTTTTATTTCCTCTTTGATTTCTTCAGTGATCTCTTGGTTGTTTAATAACGCATTGTTTAGCCTCCATGTGTTTGTAGTTTTTACATTTTTTCCCTGTAATTCATTTCTAATCTCATAGCGTTGTGGTCAGAATAGGTGCTTGATATAATGTCAGTTTTCTCAAATTTACTGAGGCTTTATTTGTGACCCAAGATGTGATCTATCCTGGAGAATGTTCCATGCTCACTTGAGAAGAAAGTGTCTTCTGCTGTTTTTGGATGGAATGTCCTATAAATATCAATTAAATCTATCTGGTCTATTGTGTCTTTTAAAGCTTCTATTTCCTTATTAATTTTCTGTTTGGATGATATGTCCATTGGTGTAAGTGAGGTGTTAACATCCCCCACTATTATTGTGTTACTGTCGATTTCCTCTTTTATGGCTGTTAACAGTTGCCTTATGTGTTGAAGTGCTGCTGTGTTGGGTGCATATATATTTATAATTGTTATATCTTCTTCTTGGATTGATCCCTTGATCATTATGTAGTGTCCTCCCTTGTCTCTTTTAACATTCTTTATTTTAAAGTCTATTTTATTGGATATGAGTATTGTTCCTCCAGCTTTCTTTTGATTTCCATTTGCATGGAATATCTTTTTCCATCCCCTCATTTTCAGTCTGTATGTGTCACTAGATCTGAAGTGGGTCTCTTGTAGACAGCATATATATAGGTCTTGTTTTTGTATCCACTCAGCCAGCCTGTGTCTTTTGGTTAGAGCATTTAATCCATTTACTTTTAAGGTAATTATCAATATGAATGTTCCTATGACCATTTTCTTGATTGTTTTGGGTTTGTTTTTGTAGATCCTTTTCTTCTCTTGTGTTTCCCACTTAGAGAAGTTCCTTTCACATTTGTTGTCGACCTGGTTTGGTGGTGCTGAATTCTCTTAGCTTTTGCTTGTCTGTAAAGCTTTTGATTTCTTCTTCGAATATGAATGAGATCCTTGCTGGGTAGAGTAATCTTGGTTGTAGTTTCTTCCCTTTCATCACTTTAAGTATATCATGCCACTCCCTTCTGGCTTGCAGAGTTTCTGCTGAGAAATCAGCTGTTAACCTTATGGGAGTTCCCTTGTATGGTATTTGTCGTGTTTCCCTTGCTGCTTTCAATAATTTTTCTCTGTGTTTAATTTTTGCCAATTTGATTACTGTGTGTCTCGGCGTGTTTCTCCTTAGGCTTATTCTGCCTGGGACTCTGTGTGCTTCCTGGACTTGGGTGGCTATTTCCTTTCCCATGTTAGGGAAGTTTTCAACTCTTAACTCTTCAAATATTTTCTCAGGTCCTTTCTCTCTCTTTTCTTCTATAATGCAAATGTTGTTGAATTTAATGTTTTCCCAGAGGTCTCTTAGGCTGTCTTCATTTCTTTTCATTGTTTTTTCTTTATTCTGTTCCACAGCAGTGAATTCCACCATTCTGTCTTCCAGGTCACTTATCCGTTCTTCTACCTCAGTTATTCTGCTTTTGATTCCTTCTAGTGTATTTTTCATTTCAGTTATTGTATTGTTCATCTCTGTTTATTCTTTAATCCTTCTAGGTCTTTGTTAAACATTTCTTGCATCTTCTTGATCTTTGCCTCCATTATTTTTCCAAGGTCCTGGATCATCTTCACTATCATTATTCTGAATTCTTTTTCTGGAATGTTGCCTATCTCCACTTCATTTAGTTGTTTTTCTGGGGTTTTATCTTGTTCCTTCATCTGGTACATAGCCCTCTGCCTTTTCATCTTGTCTGTCTTTCTGTGAATGTGGTTTTTGTTCCACAGGCTGCAGGATTGTAGTTCTTCTTGCTTCTGCTGTGTGCCCTCTGGTGGATGAGGCTATCTAAGAGGCTTGTGCAAGTTTCCTGATAGGAGGGACTGGTGGTAGGTAGAGTTGGCTGTTACTCTCATGGGCAGAGCTCAGTAAAACTTTAATCTGCTTGACTGCTGATGGGTAAGGCTGGGTTCCCTCCATGTTGGTTGTTTGGCCTGAGTCAACCCAACATGGAGCCTACCTGTGCTCTTTAGTGGGGCTAATGGGAGACTCTGGGAGGCCTCACACCAAGGAGTACTTCCCAGAACCTCTGCTGCCAGTTTCCTTATCCTCACGGTGAGCCACAGCCACCCCCTGCCTCTACAGGAGACCCTCCAACACTAGCAGGTAGGTCTGATTCAGTGTTCCCTGTGGTCACTGGTCCTTCCCCTAGGTCCTGATGCCCACACTACTTTGTGTGTGCCCTCCAAGAGTGGAGTCTTTTTCCCCCACTCCTGTCGAAGTCTTGCAATCAAATCCTGCTAGGCTTCAAAGTCTGATTCTCTAGGAATTCCTCGTCCCGTTGCCAGACCCCCAGGTTCTTAAGCCTGACGTGGGGCTCAGAACCTTCACTCCAGTGGGTGGACTTCTGTGGTATAAGTGTTCTCCAGTCTGTGAGTCACCCACCCAGCAGTTATGGGATTTGACTTTACTGTGACTGTGCCCCTCTTACCATCTCATTGCTTCTCCTTTGTGTTTGGATGTGAGGTATCTCTTTTTGTGAGTTCCAGTGTCTTCCTGTCAATGATTGTCCCGCAGCTAGTTGTGATTCTGGTGTTCTTGCAAGAGGGAATGAGTGCACGTCCTTCTACCCCGCCATCTTGGTTTAGGGCCCTGCCCACTTTTTAATCAGGTTGGTTGTTTGTTTGATGTTGAGTTGTCTGAGCTGTTTATATATTTTGGATATTAACCTCTTATTGATCTTATCAGTTGCAAATATTTTCTCCCTTCAGTAGGTTGTCTTTTCATTTTATAAATGGTTTCTTTTGCTGTGCAAAAGCTTTTAAATTTAATTAAGTCCCATATGTTTAATTTTGCTTTATTTCCCTTGCTTTAGGAGACAGATCCAAAAAAAATTGCTATGAATTATGTCAAAAGTGTTCTGCCTGTGTTTTCCTCTAGGAGTTTTGTGGTTTCTGGTCTTATATTTAGGTGTCAACAATTTCTTTATTCACTTGGTAATGCAAAGGAACTTCCTTCTTTGTGAGTAAGAATTTTGTTCTTATTGATTGAAAGCATACATGTATATCATTTTGTCACTAAGAGGGCAATTTACAAACCTGTTACTTTGACTATCCTCCTATCTAGCGTAAGTAAATGGGAGAGGGGTGGACTGAGGATGCTGTGTGAGGGCATAATAAAAAATATCTATAGGGGCAAGAATACTTCACGGTATGAAGTAATTATAGCTTTTATCGTTATAGGAATTGGCAAGGGGCAAATGAGTTGTCACAACTTGATTCTTTCAGTTCTATAACAGTAATGACCTTCTTGACACAATTTACAGGGCAGCAAACCATACTCCAAAAATTTTTTTTAATTTACTGATTGATGATTCCACTCATTCCACACATAGAGAATGGTGGTGTTCCCTCCTATGTATCAGGATAGATAACCATGTAAAAGATAGTGTGATGTAGAGAAAATCTCCTGTTACCAAGTGCATATTACTTTCAACCCTTTCCCTAATCATATTCCCTGAAACTAACCAGTGGTACTTCTGTTAACTTACGTAGGTGGATATTATTTGGCAAATTATGAAACAGTTTGTTATACTTTTTAAAAAGTCAATAACACAGCATCTGATTCTTTTTAACAAAAAGTTTGTTCCCTTGAGTACTTTTATTACTTTTGTCTGTAGATTATAACCAGTTGTTATTTCCATTGAATAACCCAACTTTTCTAGTTTCTGGTTCCACATAACTGGAGCCCAGTAGACTTAATTATATTAAAAGATGTCTTCAGTTAAGTAGCTGAACTCTGCCTTAGCTTGAAGATGTGAGTTTAACTGTGCCTTGCTATGTATTAGCTGCCTAATCAATCACTCAGGGGGCTACATATTGTACTGTAGAAGAGTTTGGCTACGTGTTCATGTGAAAATTAATGGAACTGGGTCCAAAAGAATACCCAATGGATTCTCAAATCATTCGTTTTTGGATTATGTCTTTACTTTGGCAACATGTTACAAATAAGCAAGCATGACTGAAATTAATTTATTGTATTCAAGAGACATCTGTAATTCTGCAGTTACTCGGCAAGAAAGAATTAAACAATTTCATCTTTGACCATTTCCCTTCTTATTCCAGCTAAACAAACCTCTCCTTCCCAAATTACTCAGATCCTCTCTTCCAGCTAATAGGAAAACAAAGGGCCTCATAAATAAGCCTCTGTATTGGGTTGGCCAAAAAGTTCATCCGGGTTTTTCTGTAACATCTTACAGAAAATCCCGAAAGAACTTTTTGTCCAACCCAGTATTTATAAATATTAATACATATAAAAACACAAGGATGACATTAAAGTGTCATGAAAAGCCAGCTTAGAGACAAATTAAAGACAAACGCTTCTCGCTTCAAGTGAATCAGGGGCATGTGTGCCAAAGTGTTGTAGCACATGCTATGTGAGAGAACAGGAAATGAGCTCATCTCTTTCTAGTCCTGAAATACGAGCACTGGGGTACAAATCACTTTTGAATATCTTATGGATCCTGGGGAATTATATTCAACAGGACTTTATTTCAATTTTTTTTCCTATTTTATTTTCCTTTCCTTTAAAAAAAGAGAAAAACTATGACTAAAGGAAGCCAAAAAGTACAGTCTATGAAATTGTCGTAATGCCTTCTGTCTCATTAGGAGTACTCTCAGCAAAGCTGCAGGGCTAGCTGAGGGATGGGTTGGCCTCTTCTGACCCAGGAACAGTAACCAAAGGCCAAAGGGGATCAGAAATAAATCCTAATAAATGATAATCCTGCTCCAATAACTGACCAACATAATGTTCAAGGGTATTTACTGTGGACTTAGAAAGAAAAGTCTTGAGATTTCGCCAAGGTCAGAAAACTTTTTAATCCCAGCTGATTAACTGGGAAAATGTTCATGGAAATGTTCATGAGTATGTGTTATTGGAAGGTCCATAGGAAGAAGGGAAAAGGAAGAGAAGGAAGAAGATAAATCCAGGTGGTAGGATAAAAAAGAGGGGTGGGGAGCCATTTAATAATAATAATAACAATAATGGAAGGAAACAATCAACAAAATAAAAAGGCAACCTTTTTATTGGTAGAAAATATTTGCAAACCACATATCTGATAAGAGGTTAATATGCAACATATATAAGTCACTCATACAACACAATAGCAAAAAAAAAAAAAAAAAAAAAAAAAAACCCAAACCCAAAAAAAAAAAAAAAAAAAAAAAAAAAAAAAAAAACCCAAACCCAAAAACAAAAACAAAAACAAAAATTCGAAAACATCCACACAACCTTATTTAATAATGGGCAAAATACCTGAATAGACATTTCTCCAAAGAAGATATACAAACGGCAAACAGATATATGTAAAGATGCTCAACATCACTAATCATCAGGAAATGAAAATCAAAACCACAATGAGATATCACCTCACACCTATTAGGATAGCTTTTATCAAAAAATCAAAAGATAACAAATGTTGTTGAGGATGTGGTGGAAAAGGAACTCTTAAACACTGTTGGTGGGAACATAAATTGATACAGCCATTATGGTATATATGGTTTGCAGCCATTATGGAAAACAGTATGGAGGTTCCTAAAAAAATTTAAAACAGAATTACCATACGATCTAGCAATCCTACTTCTGGGTATATATTTAAAGGAAATTGTCAGTATCTCCAAGAGATATCTGTACTTCCATGTTGATCGCAGCATTATTTAGCATAGCCAAGACATGGAAACAAGCTAAGTGTCCATCTACAGATGAATGAATAAAGGAAATGTGATATATCACAGTATATATATGCATATGTATGTATATATATATATATATATAAATACATATACATATATATATATGCAGTTTTTTCTTTCTACACAGAAACCTTTTTGCCACTTGGTATTGTTTTGAGAGTTTTAAAAAATATATTTATTTGTTTATTTATTTGGTTGAGCCGGGTCTTAGTTGAGGCAGGCAGGCTCCTTAGTCGTGGCTCGTGGGCTCCTTAGTTTTGGCATGAGAACTGTTAGTTGGCTCCCTAGTTGTGGCATGTGAACTCTTAGTTGTGGCATGCATGTGGGATCTAGTTCCCTGACCAGGGATGGAACCCGTGCCCCCTGCATTGGGAGCGCAGAGTCTTAATCACTGCCACCAGGAAGTCCCCTGTTTTGAGAGTTTTATGGAAGTAAATTGAATGGAATAGGTTCCATTTATTGAATACCTAATATATACTTGTTTTACAGCAACATCTGAAGGGGTCTTATCCGGATTTTATAGATAAGGAAACTAAACCTCTGGAAAGTTAATATATTAAGAGATTTGCTCAAATCACACATATAATAGGAAGAGAGTTGGGGTTGAACTTGGGTCAGGCTTTAAAGCCTGACTATCTTACATTACCCCCACCAGATATCCAACTCCCCCAACCACAAATTGAAATCTCTGCATTGGTATTTAATTTTTTAAGATTATCTTTCTTTAAGTAAGATTTATTATATGAAAATGTCATCTTCTTAATGTAGTTCTTATTCCATAGAATGTTATTTTCTAGGTTCATTTAGGACTTGGTTGACAACAAATTGATGTAGAAGACAGACATAAGGTCAGAAAACAAAGGCTGTGATGTCTGTTGAGCATTGTTTAGACAACCTCATGGTATGTTATTTATGCTTTTACTTTATTTTAAATTATATTTAACTTATAGAGTTAAAGATATGAAATTAAATTGACTTACGGAGTTAAAAATAATTTATAACTCGTCTTGTTCTAGAAAGTGTTTCAGGTGCCATGAATCAGAGTTAGCTTAGTGTTTCTATACTTCTTCATCTCTCCAAACTAGATTGTCCAATCCTTGGGGCCAGAGACTGTTCTAGCCATCTTTGTTTCTCCAGCAGCACCCAGCAGTTCTTGATGTGGTAAGTCACAAACATTTGTTGAATTCATTCCTGGAAGTGTTTGCTGGTTCAAATGATATGTGTGTACAATGGAGACTTGTGTAGAAAAGAACTGTGCTGAGTGTGTCCCAAATGAAGTAGGATAGTTTAGAATCAAGGCTAGATGGAATGATTCAAGTTCAAAAATCAGTACTCTTTATGGATTAGTAGATGACACTTTTGAGTCTTTTAATATCAGTAACATGTTGAATGAAAAACATTTCTACATTTAAAAATCTGTCACTTTGTAAATATTTTCCTGGGCCAGCAACTGTCATCACTGTACCCTTATACAGTAATAGGTATTATTTCTTCTCTTTTATCAGGGGACAAAAGAGGCAGGTGCCCTGAAAGCACATGGGCTGTTTTTATCCATAGGTTGTGCTTTTATCTATCTACAAGTTTGTGGGTGTTAATGGTTGCCTTCTGCCTGTATTCCTTTTATTTTTTCATTTGTTGGCAGATCTTATTTATATTTTGAGAAAATAAAAAGGGCACTTCAGAGACTTTGGTTTTACCTTATTCCTGTATTATTTTTTCACTTGCACAATATGAATGCTCTAGTTAAAATGGAAATTAAAATACAATACTACATTATATATATTTAAAGCTCTATTATCTGCGACAGTGCAAGGTACATAGTAAATAATAAATAGCGATGGATTAAGAGATTGATCATCATAATTATCCTCTGACGCCCTAGTTCTGCAGCTCACTTGCTGTTGACTTTGGACGAGTTATATCACCACTCCAGGTTTCAGTTTTAACATCTGAAAAATGAAGAGAATAAAGCAAACAATATATAAGGACCGTTGAAACTTTAGCATCCTCTGATCAACTGTGGAGCATAGTTAGTTCATTACCTCTGATTTTCCACTAGGAGAGTCAAGTTATATGTATTTTTATGGGGTAGATGAGTTTAGAATCTAGCTTTATATATTTTCTGCTTTTCAGAGAAAAGGCCAAATTCAGGGCAAATTATATTAAGATGTTTTTGGTAGTATCATAAATGTTCTTTCTTCTTCAACCACTTAGTGTAGGCCTAGGGCAGGAAGCATAGATTCTTTCTGGAATATCATTTCACTAATGGCATAAAGCCTTTCAGAAATATCACTACTCCCACTGATATTCAAGCTACCCTGACTATAAAAAAATTTCTTAGCCTGCTAAAACTTCCCAATAAGGAAAAGAAATACCCAGCATGAACCTGACTTTAGATGAAAACATAAACTAATCCAAACACAAGTTAACTTGGAAAGAAATTAAACCCTGTCACAGTGAACTCCTAAAGTCTGTGAAAGTGGTTGCTGTTTTTCAGAAGGGTGTTGGATGGGGAGGCCACCAAGCTACAAATTACACTATAAGAGTTTGTGGGCCTGTAAATTTTTTCTGAAGGATTGATGGTGATATTCTTCTGTTATACAAAACAAATTTCCAGCAAGAGGATTACCAGAGTTGATATCTGATATCAAGCAAGATGAAAAGAAAAAACACAGAAAACTTATTATAAGTGCCAATAAAATACTCAGCATTTCCCCCTTCTTTTTAAGATGGATAATTTAAATGTGATTTCTTTTACTTTTTTTGTCCCTGGGAATCATTTTTCTGACTCTGGTGATATGTTGATCAACAATGTCATGTGCTCTGAAGATGGAGATGAATTGCAGAAGTCAGACAGGAATTTATTTTAAAAGCTTAGACTACCCAGAGGATCAGAAAATATATCTTGGGTTTCTGGGGATTCTGGAATAAACTTGGATTATACGCTGCTACCAGTAGGTAACTAACACTCTGCATACATTACTACTATATGCTGACATCTTTACTGAGTTATAGAAAAATCTCCAGATAGCCCCTCAGGCACCTGCTTGCTTTAGCACACTTACTGTTGCTCCCCACAATTAGCAATAAAATAGTTGCTAATCACTGGTAGATGATACTAATCAACTCCGTAAAATATGTTTTAGGGCTTCCCTGGTGGCGCAGTGGTTGGGAGTCCGCCTGCCGATGCAGGGGATGCGGGTTCGTGCCCCGGTCTGGGAAGATCCCATATGCCGCGGAGCGGCTGGGCCCGTGAGCCATGGCCGCTGAGCCTGCGCGTCTGGAGCCTGTGCTGCGCAACGGGAGAGGCCACAACAGTGAGAGGCCTGTGTATCGCAAAAAAAAAAATATATATATATATATGTTTTAAATCCATTTGAGCATCATATGGAAATCAGTATGTCCTGAGTTGCTCCCTTCCATGCAAAGTGTAAATACCTAAGTTGGGAATTAATGTTTAAGTATATGCTTATGGGTTAATATTTAAATTTTTAAAGAAAAATCTATAAATAATTTAAATTAAAACATCTCATGAATGGATGAAAGAAAGGCTGAATGAATGGCTGTCTGTATCTTATTAAAAAAAGATGTGTTGTAGTCTTATAATCTGCTCCAGTATTGTGTGCTACTATTGAAAGAAAACAACACATATTCGGAGATGGCCATTGCCTTCCCTGGACAGCCTGACTTTTGGAGATTTTTATTCTCAAAGGTTATATACAATTCTGGAAGTTTATCCCATGAGAAGGTTAAGGCCTCTGCAGTCTCTCAGAAACAAACAAAATAAAGACCACTTTCTAAACTGTGGTCACAGAGAGATTTGCAACCACTCAAGTCTGAAGGGCAGTTTGAATTGATGCGCCATTGATTAGCAGGCTGTCTGTACTCTGATTCCAGCAGGCAGCCCATTCTGACCTTGACTCAAAGAGCAGAAGGGTGACTTGCATTTATATCAGAATTTGGATGCCCATGGATGGATTTAGTGTGCAAAACATTGAACATGATAGAGTTAATAGAGAAAGATGTGTGTATAGGTAGGTAGAGAGAGTCATAAATGGACAGAGATCACCAGAATTTATTTTTGTGATATTGATTAAATTCACCACAAGGAGAAAAAATTATTTTTAAGAACACCTTCTCCAGCCAATCTGTAGTTTCTGGTATTTAGTAGAAATAATAGGTGCCTGGGACTTTCCCATGTCCTCACTGGTATCAGATGTTAGGAGACTTTTGCACCTGAGTGAATTTGGCAGCAGTTCTGCACCAGGAATTCTGCTAGTCTCTACAGAAAACTGCCCAGGTTTGGCTGGTACGCGTAATACTGTCATCAAATTGTACTTGACTTTTAAGTGCTGGTTTGACCTAAGGCATGGCTTCTCCTATTTGTAGTGATCTTAATGTGGCTACAGGAAAATCACGATCGAAGGTTATGTTGCGTGCATCTGCTTTGTATAAATGCTCTATTTCACTTGGAAAAAGTTCAAATGTTCGAGAGACCACAATTTTTAATTATTGTAGACAGACAAATGATGCTCTGGAACTTCAAGAGATAATAAGGAAGTATTTAGTTTTTCAGGGATAATTGAAAAACGTCCCTCTTCTTTACATAAGATGTGGTTATCTTAGAGGCACACTTTGTTTGCTTTCTTCCTACTTGGAGCCAGCATACACATCACTCTGATTTCCTGGAGTTTCTTCACTCCTCCTTCTGCCAGATTACATCCCAGTCTCCTTTCAAAACTATGCGTAAAACACATATCCTTTGGGGAGCTTTCTGGACTAACCCCACGAAGCTTCAGTCACTCTCACAATATTCCTGTTGGGCTTTACTTTTTAAGACTCAGACATTCATTCATTGAGTCATCTAACATGTGCACCAACTTTATGCTAGGCCTAGTTATAGGCACTTGAGATATATTACTGAACAAAATAAAGATTTCTTTCCTCGAGGAGGCTATATTTCAGTAAAAAGAGTGTGATGGTTAATTTTATGTGTTACTTTGGCTAGGTCATGGCATCCAGATATTTGGACCAGTCCGGACATTGCTGTGAAGGTATTTTTAAGATGAGATTGACAGACTTTGAGTAAAGCAGATTACCCTCTGTAATTTGGGTGACCCCATCCAATAAATGAAGGCCTTAAGAGGAAAAGACTGAAAAAGAAGGCATTTTTGTCTCCAGACTGCCTTTGGATTTGAGCTGCAACATCAAATTTTCCCTGGGTCTCCAACCTACCCTGCAGAATTCAAATTTGCTACCTCACATGAACAAATTTCTTAAAATAAATCTTCCTCTCTGTGTCACTCCTTACATATAAATTATATGCTGTATTAGAAGATAGCAAGTGTGAAAGGAAAAGTGGGGCAAGTAGAGTAGGATAAGGGGGACTGGGGATGTTGGGAATGGGAATAAGACTGTTTTATTAAATAGAGGAGGCCTCATTGAGAAGATGAGATTTGAGAGAATATTGGAAGATACTGGGAGGGTTAGCCAAGTAGCTCTCTGGAGAAAGAGCATTTCAGGCAGAACAACCAACTGGAGTAAAGATCCTAATGCAGGAGTGTGTATGGTGTGTTCAGGTAATAGCAAGGAAGCTGGTGTGGCTGGAATGGAGAGCACAAAGGGTTGAGTAGTAGGAGATGTGAGCAGCATGGTAACAGGAAGCCAGATGAAGTAGAGCCTTACAGGCTTATTGTAGAGTGTTGAGCCAAAGCGAGATGTGATTCTGATTTTTTTTTTCCTTTTTTTTTTTGGCTGTTTCGGGTCTTCGTTGCTGCGTGCAGGCTTTCTTTAGTTGCGGCGAGTGGGGGCTACTCTTCATTGCAGTGTACGGGCTTCTCATTGCGGTGGCTTCTCTTGTTGCGGAGCATGGGCTGTAGGCACGTGGGCTTCAGTAGTTGTGGCACACGGGCTCAGTAGTTGTGGCTCATGGGCTCTAGAGTGCAGGCTCAGTAGTTATGGTGCACAGGCTTAGTTGCTCCATGGCATGTGGGATCTTCCCAGACCAGGGATCGAACCCGTGTCCCCTGCATTGGCAGGCAGATTCTTAACCACTGTGCCACCAGGGAAACCACGTGATTCTGATTTATGTTTTTATGTTTTTCTGTCTGCTCTACTGAGAATAGACTTTAGAGCCCAAGGGTAGTAGCAGGGACATGTGTTAGGAAAGTGTATCCATCAGCTATTGCTGAGTAACAAACCATCCTATTTTTTAGTTGCTGAAAACAAGAACCATTATTTAGCTCACAATTGCTTGGATTGGAAAATTAGACAGGGCTCAAATGGGCAGTCTCCTAGTCTTGTCTGCCGTCAGCTACAGCTCAGCTAAGTGTCTGTGCTTCAGGGAGCTGCCTAGCTATTGGCTTGGACAATGAGGGTGACTGGGCCATATGCTTATTCACATGATGGCAGCAGGATTTCAAGAGAAGGAGCAGAAGTGTTCAAGGGCTTTTGGGGTCTAGGCTCAAAACTGACATACCATCACTTGGGGTATATTATATTAGTTGAAACAAGTCATGGGGTGTTCACAGATTGAAGGATTAGAAGGAGCAGATTACACATCTTGATAGGAAAAGCTACAAAGACAGATTATGAAGGAGTATGATATAGTGAGGGAAATAATTGCTGCCTTTTGGCAAACAATCTGCCATAGAGGCTATTTTGGATGTCCAGGTGAGAGATGATTGTTGCTTGGACCAAGGTAGTAGTGTGGAGGTGGTGTGAATTGGTCAGAGCCCACATCTACTTTCAATGTTGGGACAACAGGATTTATTGATGAACAGGTATAGGGTGGAGAAGAGGAAAGGTGAAGAGTCAAGGATCAGTCTAAGGTTTTTGGCTTGAATGACTAGAATGATGGAGTTGCCGCACACAGAAATAGGGAAGATTGTGTGCGGAGCAGATTTCTTGAGAGGAAATCAGGAATTTCATTCTAGTCATATTATTTCAAAGATCTGTTAGACATCAAAGTTGAGATGTGAAATAAGCAGTTTGAAATCAAGGCTAATGTTTGATAGCTCACACAACTTAATAATAAAAAACCAAACAACCCAATCCAAAAATGGGCAGAAGACCTAAATAGACTTTTCTCCAAAGAAGACATACAGATGGCCAATAGGCACATGAAAAGATGCTCAACAGCACTAATTGTTAGAGAAATGCAAATCAACACTACCACGAAGTACCACCTCACACCAGTCAGAATGGCCATCATCCAAAAGTCTACAAATAACAAATGCTGGAGAGGGTGTGGAGAAAAGGGAACCCTCCTATACTGTTGGTAGGAATGTAAATTGGTGCAGCCACCATGGAGCACAGTATGGAAGTTCCTTGAAAAACTAAAAATAGAGTTGCCATTTGCTCCAGCAATCCCACTCCTGGGCATATATCTGGAGAAAACTCTAATTTGAAAAGACACGTGCACCCCAATGTTCATAGCAGCACTATTTACGATAGCCAAAACATGGAAGCGACCTAAATGTCCATTGACAGGTGAATAGGTAAAGAAGATGTAGTATTTATATTTATATATATGTGTGTGTGTGTGTGTGTGTGTGTGTGTGTATATATATATATATATATATATATATATATATACTTATACACACACACACATTGGAATACTACTCAGCCATATAAAAGAATGAAATAATGCCATTTGCAGCAACATGGATGGACTTAGAGATATCATACATACTAAGAGAAGGAAGACAGACAAAGACAAATATCATATGATATCACTTATATGTGGAATCTAAAATATGATACAAATGAACTTATTTACAAAACAGAAACAGACACACAGACATAGAAAACAAACTTATGGTTACCAAAGGGGAAAGGGGGCGGGGAGGGATAAATTAGGAGTTTGGGATTAGCAGATTCAAACTACTATATATAAAATATATAAACGTCAAGGTCCTACTGTATAGCATAGAGAACTATATTCAATATTTGTAATAAACTATAATGGAAAAGAATATGGAAAAGGACCTATATATGTATAACTGAATCACTTTTCTGTACATGAGAAACTAACACAACATTGTGAATTAACTATACTTCAATTAAAAAAATATTTTTTTTAAGGGCTAACATTTGGGAGAGAGGTTTGGGCAGGAGTCCTCAGCGAATAGCTGGTATTTAAAACCATGGGGCTGAACAATATATCTTCAGGAATGACTACAGATAAAGGGAAAGAACTATTGAGCCCCAGAACTAATACACTAATACAAATACTAATACTAGTACTGTAGTGTACTAGGAGTTCAGGAAGAAGAAGAACCGATAATGGAGTCTGAGAAGGAATAGCCAGTGATGTGTGGGAAAAACAGACCAAAAGAGTGCAGTGTCCTGGAAGCCAAGAGAAGACAGTGATTTGAGGAGTAGGAAAGGACTACGCCGGATGCTGCTGACAGGTCACCTGAGGTCATTGCCAGCCAGATCATTTGAGGATTTTTTTTAAAAAAGCTTTGGGATTCTCTTGTTATTTATTCTCTTGTTATTTTTTCTGTCAAGAAATGTTTTCACCTTGGCTGTCACAGGAGTGGCAGTGGTAGTAGTAGTAGTTGTAGTAGTGGTGGTGGTAGTAATATAACAGTGGTTGTAGTGGTGGTAGTAGTAGCAGCAGCAGCAGGAGCAGCAGTAGTAGCCACAGTAGTAGTGGTGGTGGTGTAGTAACAGTAGCAGTAGTAATACTGTAGCAGTAGTGGTGGTGTTAGTAATAGTAATGTAATAGCGGTAGCAGTGTAGTAACAGTAGTAGTAGCAGTGCTGGTGGTGGTGGTGGTTTTGGGGTAGTAGTGTGGTAGCAGCAGTAGTGGCAGCGGTAGTTGTGGTAGTTGTGTAGTAGTAGCAGCAGCAGCGGCACCCTGCTCCAGGCACTGTTCCTCGGGCTCCATGTGGATAATCTCATTGCATCCTCACAGTCATCATTTTCTTTATGGATGAGGAAATTAAGTCACAGAAAAGTTAACTAACTTTTCCAGAGTCACACAGCCATAATGTAATGGGTCCAGAATTCAAACCCAGCCCTTCTGATTCCATAGCCTTTCTGCTCACCACTCTGCTATACTGACACACAGGGAGCAGGACAAGTGCTGTCGTAGTGCTGAGGTTCAACAGATTACATTTTAGGCATCAGATTCCATCATCCTTTTTTATGAAAACCAGGCTTCTGATCCCGTAACCATTTTTCTAGCATATCTTGTTCTTATTTATTTACTTAATTATCTCCATTTCAATCTAAAACCAATTTGAAGCAGCTTATACAAATTATACAGCATAATCACGTAAAGAATAAGTGATGTGATGGGGAAGACACCTTGCTTCCATCAGCCATTCTAATACCTGGCATAGTCGTGGTAAGGAAATTCTAACTTTTATTGCCTCAGAATTTGCTTGCCAACCAGATTCAGAAGGTAATATGCAAATTTTGAGAGACTCTTCATAATTGTCTATTTTTTTAATACAATGAATGGTAAATTTCCTATGTCATTTAAGTATAAACAGCATGTTGAACTTTTTGCACTGTACATAATCGAAATATTATCTTTGAATTATAAACACATTATAATTGTGGATAGCACAACGAATAAATACAGTTTATTCCAATTCAAATTTAGCCTTAGAGTCATTTGTGTCTATTTCATGTTTCTCTAAACTAATACAAACAGGCTTCCTATTCTTTCTAATAATGTAAAATGCTATAACGCAATACAAAAATATACCTTTGGCCACGAATTATTTTAGTCATAGTGGCCATTTAAATTCATTGTTGGAAGTAATAAATTGGTTGGTGGGATATTCAAGTGGAGATGCCTGCAGACAGGCAGGTAAGCATCTGTAACTTTGGTCCAGTGATGCCCCCGTATAGCACAGTGTGGTGGGCGAAGTGTGATTGCAAACCCAGTCAAAGGCAGGAGACACAGACTGACACAAATCCACTCCCATCATCAAACTGTTCCACTTGGGAATGGATATACATGTACATATATGTGCGTGTATGTATGTGTGTACAAAAAGACCTCAAATTCAACATGTTTAAAATGGGGTGTGCTCTGAATTTTTCTCTTTGCCTCCAGTCTCTCAGCTTTCTATCCATTCTTCGTACCACCACCAGATCAATCATATTAAAGCCTGTGTGTTGTTTTTCTTCTGAAATCTTTAATGACTGTCTATTGCCAGTAAGACCCATGGAATCCTTCCTTGCTTGGGCAGGTTGGCTTAATTAGACAGCAGCCATTTCCAACCCTTTTCTTCTTTGCCACCCCACTACAAAAGCTGGAAAGCAGATTCTTTTTTTACTCTGCCTCTGTTTCCCTTGCAAGTGGCCATTGACTCATTTTTAGACAATGAGATGTGACTACCAGAGATTCTTGGAAAGACTTTGCTTTTCTGATAAAAAGAACATATGTGGTTGTTGCTGTTCTTTCTCCCTGCTTCCTATAATGAATATAGTTATAATGCATATAGATTATGCATCCATTTTGTCACCATGAGGAGACAGATATAAGGATAAAAAGTCCCTGCAGATGGCAGAGTGGTAGAAAGACTGTGTTCTGTGAGAACTCTCTTGAACTGCTGACACAACCCTGAGGCTGCCTACTTCTGGATTTATTGTTAAGAAAACAATAAATTGTCTTTATGTTTTAACCAGACTTTCTGTTTCTTGCAGATGACATTATTCCTAATTCAGCTTTGCACTCAAACATTTACACTATCTGATTTGAAGTTGTCCTTCCATACACATCTGTGTTTTCTTGGCTACTTGATCACCATGTTTCAAAAGAATCTTCACTGTTCCCATTTCTAGAACACTCTCTGGCCTCTCCTGCTTCAGTGACTTAGCTCATGTTATTTCTTCCATGTGGCATTCATTTTTTTGTATTCTTCTACCAACACTGCCCTCCTTTCTTTGCCTCTAATCTTGCTGTATAGTCTTGGATATCCAGCTTACATGTCACCTCCTCCATGAAAACTTTCCTGCTCTTCCTGGAGGTGATAGCTTCCTTCTTGAATTCCTCTGAAACTTGGCTCTGTACAACAAAGATCATACCAAGCCCCAGAATATAATTATTTATGTTCTAAATTGTAATCCTTGACTAAAATTTGACTTATATGTCATTATTTCTCCTTGGGAATGGGTTGAACTTAGGTGTTTATTTATTTATTTATCTAAATGAGTAGATCAGTGAATAAAGGAAATGGATTTTAGGTGTCTACAATGTAAAGTAGGTTGGGAGCAACAGAAATTCAGAAGTTTGGAAATAGAGAGGACTCCATAGATAGAGTCAAAGAGTAGAGTATTCGCTTACTGTAAAGAGGCCATGAAAAGTTCCATCCATTTCAGGACAACCTAATGAGGTTTTTGTCGATTGCAAAGAATGAAGCAACTCTTGTGTCTCAAGGCCCATTTTGACTGTTGAGTGGTTGTGCTTTCGTACATTGTTTTTGTTACATGTAATGAGATTTGGGCACATAATTCTATATATACTACAAGGAATACTGGGCCCATAAAATATTCTAATAAAAAATTATACTCTTTGAGGTTTTATTCACATGTTTTCTTCATGTTATAACCTAATATGCTTGCTTAGAAAAACAGATTTTATTGTTTTTGAGTCATTTCCCCATCTTGAGTTTATTAAACTTGAATTAAAAGAAATTATTCTAAAAACAAAGCTGTTTCCTACACTGCAGCTTGAAAAACTTTTGAAACTAAATAAAGTTAAAATTCAAAACATTAAGCAAATATAAATCTTAAAATTGATAAGGCCTTTCCCATATCAAATATAGACATTTATTATAGCAACATGGGAGTTATTTTTGTCCCTTGGTCTTTTCTAGTTGAGGCCATTTGATTAATGTGATGTTAAATGCCTAATATTGGCATTTAACAATATTAAGTTACTCATCCTGTGCCTAGCCCCTTCCCACCCACTTCTAGAAGCAAAGTGTGGATGAGGATAAACAATTCCATGAGGGGAAATAAATATACTTACACATATGTACAGACAGACATATCTATGGCCTTAAAGAGAGAGAGAGAGAAGACAAAAAAAGCTTTGGGAGAAAATATTTCAAATATTTGCCTCTCTCTCCCCATCATGTTTTATAAATATGTATTACAGAGGAAAAAATGCTTAGCAAATAAGGAAAGCCCACTAGCACTCCCTAAAGACTGCTGTCACTACTAGGTCTTGATGACAGCCAGCATTCTGAAGCAATATATCTAAATCATGGACTTTTTTTTTAAAGTTAAGAAATCCAGAAAAGTCACAGGTCCTGATTACAGATTCTGGCGCAATCTCACTAACAGTTTTTAGACATAATGTCCTCTGAGTTGTAAACCCACATATGGGTCCTTTCAGAGCCAATTTCTTCATGCAAGCCTGGAACTCTATCTGCTCCTTTCAGATCTCTCAACAGTTTTCAAGGAGTCAGCCTTCCTTCTTTCCAGAAAGGAACCACCCATTCTTTCAACTTCGTGTCACTAACATTAGTCATCACAGTGGAGGAATAGACAAGGGTAATCATGTTTTTTAAAATTTGGAAACAGCCCAAAGGTTCCAAATTTCTTTCAGAATTAAGTCATTTCCTCGTCTATGACTGTCAATCTTCTCAGATGTTATTGGAAGTTTCCCTACTTTGTTCATTCACTCATTCACTTCTTCATTCAATAACTTTTTATCAAGCACCTACTATGTGTCAGGCAGTGTTCTGGCCTCTGAGGTTACATCAGTGGACAAAATCCTAATGGAGTTTGCATTCTAGTGGGAAGAGATGATTATAAACAAAGAAATGAAAAACAATATACCAGGTAGTGATAAGTGATACAAGAAAAATAAGCAGATTTATGGGGAAAGAGAATGCTAGGTGGGAGGGCTGCTGTTTTGTCTTGGGTGGTCAGTGAAGGCTGCTCTGAGAGTGTACGCTGAGCAGGAAGTGAGGGGGTGCGCAGTTTAGTTATCTGGGAGAAGAGCCCTTCGGACAGAGGAAACAGGACGTGCAAAGGTCCTGAGTGTGTTGGTGTGTTCAGGGAATGACTGGGGGTCAGTGTGGCTGGAGCAGAACGGGCAAGGTGTGTGGGGCTGGAGGAAATGACATTAGATAAGAGAGAGCTGAGGCCAGATCAAGGCCTTGTTGTCCATTTTAAGTGTTCTGGCATTTATTCCAAGTGACTGGGAAGCAATGGAAGATTTTTTCAAAGAGTGATATCAGATTTAAGTCTTAAAAATCACTTTGGCTTGCTATGTTGAGAACAGACTGTAGAGGGCCAAGTTCATAAGCAGGGAGACAAGTTAGGAGGCTATTACAGTAATTCAAATGCTAGATGAGCTTTTGTCTTAGAAATTTATGACTCCAGCCTTGTCTGGGTTAGATGTCTAACCAAGATGCTCACCTCACGGCCAGCGTCTGGGCATAGCATTTTCTCAGAGCAGTTCATAACCCGCTCTGATTTCATTGCTGTACATATCCCCTATCCGCCTACACCACACTCAGCTTCTGTGATGCTCTCCTGGGGGAGGAAGACATTTGGCCTTTGGGCTTTCAAAGATTCTTCCTCTGTGCTTCAGATGTTTTTGCAGGAACTTTGCATTTGTATATTTCTCCTCTTCCAAGGTGTCTCTCTCTCTCTCTCTCCCCCTCTTTTTCTGGGTAATGTGTTTTTTGTCTTTTTTTAAAATTTTTATTGGAGTATAGTTGATTTACAATGTTGTGTTAGTTTCTGATGTACTGAAAAGTGAATCAGTTATACATATACATATATCCACTCTTTTTTAGATTCTTTCCCCAAATAGGCCATTACAGAGTATTGAGTAGAGTTCCCTGTGCTTTACAGTAGGTCCTTATTAATTATCTATTTTATATATACTAGTGTGTGTATGTCAATCCCAGTCTCCCAATTTATCCCTCCCCCCTTTCCCCCCTGGTAACCATAAGTTTGTTTTCTACATCTGCAACTCTATTTCTGTTTTGTGAATAAGTTCATTTGTACCATCCAGGGTGTCTCTGATACCTCTATCTTTGAGAAATTCTCTTACATCCCTTGGTCCATTTAAAAAAAAATCTTCTTGGTCTTATCTGCAGCACATTCATTTATATGTTACCAAAGCAGGTTCTAGCTTTAGCTGGATCTCAGTCTCCTCACCTGTTCTGAGTGGTGCTTGAAATTAGTCAGTAGCTGATTTGCAGCAGATGACATTGTCCTAGGGGCACTAGTGCCTCATTCTTAGCATTAGCAGAATTTGTCCTGCTTTCCTGTACCCCTCAGACCTCCTACAAAATTCCTATTTCCAGTCTGAGAGATGCCTCTGGTCCAGAACTCATTTTAGGAGCAATAATGATTGATAGGCTCTGAGCCTTCATTCCTTTTTCAGTTCCGGCCACCTTCTCACGTTACCTATGGCCTAGGTTGCTAGCAGCCCACCAGCCGTATCAGCTCATAGATAGGTTTCTTTTGGCCCATACAGCGCTGTTCAAAATTTTTTGAATAATTGCCAATACTTAAAAATGATGAGATTTATATAATAACCTGAATTTTTCATTTCTCTTAAAAAATTGAGACTTGGCCAAACTGAGTATGCACGCTCACATGGCAACACCACATTGCAGTTCAGCAGCAGCTGCGTCATAGGATGAGGCATGCGCACTGCGTCCCTTCCAGCCCCTTTCACTGCCACGTCCCCTGCTTGGTGGTTCCTCTAGATATCTGAGTGCAAAACCTTGGTCAGTGCTCTCATTCTCCCATATCCCACTAGCCTTTAAAATTATTCTAGAGGTTCCCATTGCCCATGCAGAATTTTTAAGGATGAGAGTAATCTTTTAAAATTATACAAAAGCGGGCTTCCCTGGTGGCGCAGTGGTTGAGAGTCCGCCTGCTGATGCAGGGGACGCGGGTTCGTGCCCTGGTCCGGGAGGATCCCACGTGCCGCGGAGCGGCTGGGCCCGTGAGCCATGGCCGCTGGGCCTGCGCGTCCGGAACCTGTGCTTCGCAACGGGAGAGGCCACAACAGTGAGAGGCCCGCATACCGCAAAAAAAAAAAAATTATACAAAAGCAACAACAACACATCCCAACATATAGAAAATAAGAGACAACTTTCACATAGGAAAGAGCAGCTGATTTCTTATGGCTTCTCAAAATGAGTCTAAATAGATTTTGGCTAGTTATCCAGTTTAATGCAACCTGGGTAGCCACTGGATATACACCTTAACCTTCCCCTTGGCCTAGCCTTCCCCACCCCAAATCTGTTCTAGCAAAGTCTACTGAAATAGGATTTATAGGAAGACCCTTAGTGCAGTGCAACCGTGGACGGAGATATTGGTGCCGCATTTGCCATGGCCACTTCTGACCTAATGCCATAGTTTCTATTGCCTCCTGGTCCGTTTTCAGATGTCTGTATGGTGAGGGAGGAATTCTCCAATATCCCATTAGAGTTTCTGAGCAGTCTCAACTCTGTGGAGTGGAAATTTATAAAGAGTTTATTTCTTCCAGTCACTGCCTTGAACTATGCCTCATTCATTCTTCATTTCTTGTCACTTAATACCATCTGGGATCGATCACATAAATTTCCAGTCACTTCAAGTCATTAAAACTCATTTATTTTAAAGCATCAATCTCAAATTTGATTTAAATCCCATCCCTTCCTTGTAATCTTTCTTGTGTGGTCTGTGGATGAGTCCTTCAGAGGGCCCTGTAGGACCTGTCCACTCCACAGTTCCCTGACCAGGAGATCCAGCTCTCACTCCACTTCTCCCACCTCCCATTTGCTGGTGCCAACACCCCACAGCTTCTCGTTACTGGACTCCCCTTGCCAGGAGGCCACCACTGTGGGCAGAGCAAGATGCCTAAAACCTGACTACTTTCTGTGGTGCCCACTTGACCCACAGTCAACTCGCTCATCTTTGCCACCAAACAGTGGAAGAGGAGACTGCCCCCTCTCTCCCTTCTGCTGTCTCTCTTTCGGTCCCCCACCCAGATAGGCCCAGGGACAAATCAGCCAGTTCACTGCCTAGGCAGACATCTCACCAGGGCATCCATCCATTCTGCTGAGAGTGTGAGTCATGCAGGCCCCAGTCTGAGCTGTTCTCTTGCAGCCTCACTCTCACTTGTCTTGGTGACAGGAGTACCCTCCGCTTCTCCCTGGGGAAGGGGAAGAATCATCTTGCATTTAAACCCTACAGTTTCCCTGAGGACAAGCAATCCATTGGCTCTCACCCTTTCCTCTCCCCAGTCCTCTGCCCTCCAGACTGGAGGACCGGGGACAGTCATGTGTGGGTGGGTCAGTTCTGTGGACTCTTTGTATGCCCTGAGGGAACTGTCTGGTCCGTTGTTGGCCGCTGTCTTCAGAATGCAGGCACTTCATGATTTCACATGTGGTGTTTTCTGTTCTTGGTGCCAAGCTTGGGAAAGTCTGCTCAGTGTCTGCTGCACTGTTGTATTTGAGCTGGATGAATCAGCTCAAGCACATCTAGGTATGAGAGGCAGAAAGCTCAACCCAAGATGGCTCTGCCAGTGAGGAAGTGTATTGTGTCACTTAACTTCGGCTCGTATTGATTCCTGGTTCACGTGGTGTCCTTAGGTCCCCAGCTCCACTGTGTTTTCTCTGGGTGAGAAATGGTAGATGGAGGAGTCTGGGGGTCCTTATGGAGGCTCACTCAAGGCTCACCTCATCAGACGCCAGCAGAGGAGAATTCACGTTCCCAGGCGCTCAAACAAAAATCCTGGAATGTGACCTAGGTCACGTGCCCATTCCTGACCCAGTAACAGTGTTTGGAGGTGGCTGATGCCACCCTGAGATCCACTTGAAGTTTGGAAATGACTTTCCTCCATCTCTCCCACATCCTATGTCATCCATCAAAGGAGGTCATAGATTTTCCAGATCTACCCTTGTTCAAACATTTCAGAGGGGTATGAAGAATAATGGTTTAAAGTTTAGGACCTTGGAATGGGATAGAACTGGATCCAAGTCCTGGCTCTACCAGAGCAAGGGAACGTGACCAAGTACTTAAATTCTCTGAGACTCAGTTTCTCAGTTTTCCCAGCTGTAAAACGGGAGTGTTAATAATACCTAAGTCATTGGGTTGTTAAGAGGATAAAATAAATTGTGCCTGGTATGATTATTATTCTATAATGCCTGAAACAATTAGGTGCTCAATAAATACTATTTTTATTGCTGAGAACTTCCTCCTTTGTGGACAGAGACCAACACTATGGAAAAACATACTAAATTATGAAGATTCTCCTTGCATTTCCTAGAAGGGACCAATTTGACACTGTTGTCCCAGGGGGTAAGCAGATTTTCCGTCAATTTTCCTGTTATTCTTTGTATGCAGCAAGTGGAGGACTCAGTGTGAAAGATGGAGGGTGGGAGAAAACTAAGTATATGAAATGTCTTAAGCATCGGTGTGAGTGTGTGTGTGTGTGTGTGTGTGCATGTGTGAACTAGGAAGCTTATGCTAGGAGTAACTACCAGAGATTCATTAATCATTTCCAAAGAGCAACATAGGGCACTTTGGAGAATCTGCCAAATTTTGAGCCACCTATGAATTTAGCAACACCCCTAGACATTGCCCAGACCTTCTCTTAGATTTGTCCATAAAATGGGGAAAATTGAGGCATTTTTGTTTTGTCATTTAAAGCAAAGCAATCTGGCCCAAATTTCATATTTTAAGGAAATTGTAAAAATATTAATAACATGAATTCAGTTGTAAAATGCATTTTGTATTTATCTTAAAGAATTAAATACTGGAATTAAAGGTGAGAGAACATTTTTTTAATATCAACTAGGAACTGCACCTTTCTGAAAAGTAAAGTGTTACTTATTTTTTTGAGAGACAGCAACAGTGGAGGTAATTTCCCAAGTAAAACATGCGAATTACGTTGAAATATATGGTGTGACTACGTAAATATAAAATGTGACAGCCCGTTTTGTATTCCAAAACTGAGCTCCCGATTGTTGAGATTAAGATAGCTACTGGCGCCCTCTTGTGGAAATGATTATTTTAGCTATTATTATTTTAGGTGTTTAGTTAGAAAGGAAAATCAACACAATTATTAAGGCATACCTGTCATAGATGTGTTTTTTCCAGGCACTTTTGATGACTTCAGATTAATCATATAGTTTTGTTTATACAAGAAGTCCAGGAGGAGATTTTAATATGTAGCATAATGATGGTCTTTGCAGATTTACATTATGACTGTTTTTTTTCTTAAGTAGATTTTGATCTGTCATCTGATTCAGCTGTTCTAAAAACCTTAATCAGACCTGGTTTATGTACATTTATATTTCACCTCAAAAAGTTGAACCAGATAGGTACATTAAAATAAAAATACTTTTCACAAGCTTTAAACTTCTGTCCAGCATCTGCCCTGCCAAAACTTCTCTTGATGGCCCTCCTCCAGAGATAGGTTTTGACCCAGCACCTGAACCAGTTTCGATCAAGTGGGAAATCCTCTGCCAACTTTAGCTGCCATGGCCACCTCCATCTCCTTAGCAGCTGGCTATCCCTGCTATATGTCAGAATATAAAGAAGAACAGTCACACTGGTCCAAGACTGAAAGTAACTCTTGGGCTACAGAATTCTCTGGTATTCAGGGTATTCAAGGAGTGGGCGGCCAACTGCTTGGTAGGCGTAAGGCAGAGTGCATTCAAGGTCAGTTATTTGGACTCAGTGATCTTCGTCATCCCTTCTAACTCTGAGATTCTAAAGCTCCTCTGTGTAATGTGATGTCCAGCCCTGCTGAATGAACTAACTGCAGATTTGAACCCACTCATTGCAGGTCTATATGTCCCTCTGGAATTACTCTATCAAGTAAACTCTCAGAACCTCCACAGGACCATTCAAAGTGCACATTAATCAGGGCACTGGAGCATAATAGACATATGATGCCCTTTCACCATTATTTTTAAACAGTTGTAAATTATTATGGAATATATAAGTTGTTTTTAGCAGAAAACTGTCAAGCATAATAACTGGTGGATACCAGTTAAGATAGGGAAATGGTAGAAGGTGTAGGGTCACATATTCAAGGGAAACATTAAGCATCCTGAGTGAAGGTTTGAATGTGTGGGTTTGGGAGCACAAAGGAGCCAGATTCAAACCCTGGTTCTGTTATTTACTAGATGAATGACCCCAGATAAATGTCTGAGCTTCCTTCATCTATTGATATAAGAATTATTATGCTTACCTCACAGGATTGCAGTAAGAATTAAATGGCATAAGAAAATGTGAAGCACTGAGCATGGTATGTAGAAGGCTCTCAAAAAATGCTAGGTATTCTCATTAAGGGACAGAAACAATACAAAAGGTGGAGCCATAGCCAGAAAGGGTCCTTGATGTTTAAGGCCCCATAAGCATGGAGAAAGCACACTAAAGTGTTTCCTGTATATAATTAAATTGTGTTCATTGATTATCCCTGATAAGCTTACCTTATGAATCAGGGGACTATCTCCATCTTCCCTAATATTTTATCTTTGATTATTGATTGGGACACATTTTAATCTCTCAGCATTTGGATTCACACAGTAAGCACTCTTATCTGACTTAATTATATATCGATAAGAGCAGGGCACTGTAATCTGTATAACTCACTGGGCTTTTCATAAGGACATCTGTAAACTCGACAGCAAAAACTTTTAGGAATCAACAGCTTCAGGTCCCCACAGTGAAGGATCTGTGGAGAACCTTGATAGATTAGCCCTGACTATTCCATAGTTCAAAGTCAAACTGTTGGATTGGTCAGGCCTACAAACTGGGCGATCACAGTTTATATATACAAAAGGATAATTTACAAAGATAGTAGCATTCAGAAGATGCATAATTTAAGACAGAATTCTTTTGGAGAATGATATTTGTAACTATTAGCTAAAGTGATGCCATCATGTGGCAAAAGCAAAAATCGCATGCACTCAGAGCCAATTCTAAGAGTAGCAATCTTGGACTGATTTTAATTAATTCATTTTGATAATTGAATTAATTGATTTTCATTAATTTATTTTCATTTACATTATTGTTATTTCAAATATTTTACAGAGTGAAACTTTATTACTGTCTTTTAGTTGGATGACTTCAAATGCATGTAATTCAGATGTGCATAAAATGTGTATAAAAGTGCATAAGATATGTAAAATGATTAAATGGACTCCTGAAGCTAAGTGAAACGTGACAAAGTCTGGACTTGGATAATGTTAACTAAGCATTGGATTGCTTTGCTTTTTTTAGAACTCTGTTAAATAATTTGATTCCCTGAGTAAAAATAAATATATAGAGTGCTAAAAGAATTGACCAGCATTAAAAATATAAAGGCAAGGTCTTGTCAGTATGGCAGGCTGAGTGCATGCAAATGTAAAGAAAAGTGAGAAAGATACAGCTGAGGAGGTTTAGATTGGGCGTCAGAAACCTGGAGCTGGAGAAAATGGTGTGTGGGAATGAGAACATAGAGAAAAACTAGAGTTTTAAATTAAAATATATACTTAGAAAGTTGACCCCTGAATTCCCAGCCACCACACTCTCTGTATGCACAGAACTCCAGGCAGCCAGACTCTCATGCCCCAAGAAACAAACTGGAATGTATTGATACCTCTCTGGCTTTTATTCCAAAATGGTATGGAAAAACCCTCTTCTTCTGGTTAAGATAAACATGGGCAAGATTTATCCTTCCAATTGAAACAGCTAAAAAACAGGACAAAACATATGAAACAACAGTTCTCAGGACACTAAAGCAGAGAAAACTGAAAAGCAGACAGAGGCAAAAGAAAAAAAAAACCTGTTAGGTAAAGAGGAAGAAAGGTAAAGTAACAAGCAAAAATAAAAACAAGACGCTGTAGAGAAATGTCTTTAAAGTACCTAAAGAAAAATAACTATCGACCTAGAATTAGGTTGGATATAGTGTTCTAATATGTTAATGAGATCAAATTGATTAACTTGTATCCAAATTGATTAACTTGTATCCAAATTGATTAACTTGTATCAAATTGATTAACTTGTATGCTTACTGATTTTTGTCTGCTTGTTTGTCTATCAGTTGATAGACTTGTGTTTGTAGACGTGGGTTAATATCCTCAACTATGATTGTAGATTTATCTACCTTTGCTTTAATTCTGTCAATATTTGTTTTATGTATTTTGAAGCCATGTTATATGATATATACTAATTTAGGGCTGTTGTACCTTCTTCTTGAATTGACCTTTTTATTATGATGTATTATCCCTCAGTTCTTATACTTCTTGCCCTGTATTTTGTTTTATGTGAATATAGTCACACCAGGTTTCTTCTAGTTAGTGTTTTATTTTCGATTTGCCTGCTCTCTTCTTGAGCTCTATTTCGTTGTGCCAGGGTGTGGAAAACACCCTCAAAGAGAAAGCTGCAATTAAAGTGAGGCTCACCACATGTGCTTTCCTTCCCTCAAGGACCTTAGCCCTTTCTATCTAGTGCCTGTAGAGAGCTGTTTAATGTGGCTGAATTCTCTTTCACTCCATTCTTTTTTCCTTACTTTATAAGTGACACTGCAAGGATCAGCAAATATGTCCTGAGGGACAAAGTGGCCCATCTCCAGTTTTTACAAATCATTTTATTGAAACAAGCCCTACTCATTCACTTACATATTATCACTGGCTGCTTTCATGGCAGGACAACAGAGTTGAGCAGCTGTGATGGAGATCATATGGTTGGAATGTCTAAATATTTACTATCTGGCTCTTTACAGAAAAAGTTTGTCGACCCCTGAGGTACAGAGAAGGAAAAATTATGTGTAGCCTGAGGGCATGGGGTGGGGTGTCATTTAGGGCTGGAAGAGATTTTTCTCAGCTAGGCCTGCCTGCAGCCTTCATTGGCCAGAACAGGCTCTGTTCTCTCTTCTGGGGCTTTATTAAAGGTCTTCAGCCAGGTTTACTTCATAATGCCAGGGGTGTCCTCTTTGCATCTAGGGGTAAACTTGGGCTTCAGATCATCCTCAACCTCTAGCTGGATTGGGGCCTCTGGAACTTTTGTTACTTTTAAGGAAATGCAGCCCCGCTTGTACTCTTGCCGGGTATTCAGGCGTCAGTCATTTCTACTCTCATACTGCTGACAGGTGTGTGAAAAGTGAATTGGCTCCCTTCTTGAGCGCCTTTAGGACGAGGAGGACTTTTCCTGGCCTGTCCACCAAGGACTCTGGGCTCAGCCTCTCCCTGCCCCTGCAACTGCCTCAGATCTCTTTTTTATTTCTGAGGGCGTGGGTCTTCCAATTCTATAGATTTCTGCTTCACCAAATCCCCTTTGGTAATGTTTTTCAGGTTTTTCTTTCCCTCAGCCCCGTCTCTTAATGACTCCAGAAAGTGAGTTCTAGGAGCTTTCCTAGAGCCCATACCGCACTCCTTAAGGGAGCTTTGCTTTTCATTGGTTATCAACCGTTATTGGGGGCATTTTTCTCTGTTTTTTAACCAATTTGTTGTGTATGTCTTAGATTTTACAGTAATGAAACTTTGAGATCTGGTTTTCCTCTACCATCTGAAACTGGGAGATTCTATATTGGTTTTAGAATATGGTCGGTAAAGAACATATTTGCAAAAAGCTCTTTTGTATCTAATTTCTTTCCACTTGTAAGGTGAAGGATTTGCAATTGGAATAATTAACCACAAGGGGGAGTGTTTCTTTTGATTTTCATTTCCTTCAATAAAACTAACAAATACATATAGTTTATTGCTGGGTTTTATGTTTGTGACCAGTGAATAAAATTACACCAGTAGAGGGCTTCCCTGGTAGAGCAGTGGTTGAGAGTTCGCCCGCCGATGCTGGGGATGAGGGTTCGTGCCCTGGTCTGGGAGGATCCCACATGCCTCGGAGCAGCTGGGTCCGTGAGCCGTGGCCGCTGAGCCTGCGTGTCCGGAGCCTGTGCTCTGCAATGGGAGAGGCCACAACATTGAGAGGCCTGTGTACCGCAAAAAAAAAAAAAAAAATTACACGAGTAGAATGTGATATGTTGTAAATAATTCTATCCAATCACAAAGCCTAATCAACAATTTTTTTGTACAGCTACAAGGTGCAAGGCTCTCCGCTAGGCTGTTAGTAGATGCTACAATCTGTCTTTACAAGCCAGATATATAGAAAGGAGCTTGAAATTTTGGGTGATTTGTTAAAATGAGCAATTCCAGTTGAGTTTATGTTGAACTAATAATTTACACAATAACTACTGCATCATCTATTTTTAATGAGAAATTAAAATACCACCAAAAATATCTTAAAGATATGAGTCAAATGTCTACAGATCTCCTACCACACAGTTCAAACTTCCTCATAGAGAGATATTTTCACTTTCCATAAATTCTGCTACACTTAATAAAAAGGTAAATGTGGACTGAGATTTGAAAATCTATTTCCTCTATTTTTTAACATAGCATACAGGCTTCAACTTGCTTAAAGTCACTGAAGCTAAGTAGCATTTCATGGAGAGTTCCTGATAATGGGCCCAAACATATGACAAGGTACCTGGGGCTAGATACCATTTAATAGCTGAAAATGATGACAGAAAATATTTGAGCAAAATAAGGAGTTTATTATCTTGCATAAGTGAAGTGTCCAGGGATGAGGCTTTGTTGGCTTCCTTTTCAGTACTGTTTGAGCTCAGGCTCCTCAAAAATGGATCCAAGCAGATGCAGTCATATCTGAAAAAGCGTGTGTGTGTGTGTGTGTGTGTGTGTGTCTTGCTAATGAAAGTGGAGTAAAATGCAAACTGGCTTTCAGGACCTCCCAGGTTCTATATGTTCAGATTCCCTTTAATCTCTTAAAAATCATCCCACCAGGCTCTCTCCCTTATATTTCAGACACACTAGCCTCTCTTCTATTCTTCAAATGTGCTGAGTCTTTTCCCACCCCGAAGCCAGGTTGCCTCTGTCCAGAATGCTCTTCCCCCAGCACTGCACAGGCTGGCTCCTCTGCTGCTTCAGGTCTCAGCTTAGCTCAATGTTCATTCCCTCCTGATCCTAACAAATGTGCACCCTGCTCCTCCCCTTCTCATTTCCTTCATATCACTCATCATAAACTACCCTTATTTGTTCTCTTACATATAGTCTGTCTTCTAGTCTGTCTTCCTAACTAGAAAGCAAGCTCTGTGATGCAAGGACCTTATTTTTATAGTTCACAGTGTATCCCCAGTGCTTAAATAACAATAAATACTCAATAAATATTTATAGAAAAAACATATTACTTTTTTTAACGTCTTTATTGGAGTATAATTGCTATAAATGTTGTTTTAGTTTCTGCTGTATAACAAAGAGAGTCAGCTATACATACACATATATCCCTGTATCCCCACTCTCTTGAGCCTCCCTCCCACCCTCCCTATCCCATGCCTCTAGGTGGTCACAGAGCACCGAGCAGATCTCCCTCTGCTATGCGGCTGCTTCCCACTAGCTATCTATTTTACATTTGGTAGTGTATATATGTCCGTGCCACTCTCTCACTTCATCCCAGCTTACACTTCCCCCTCCCCGTGTCCTGAGCTCCAGTCTCCATGTCTGCATCTTTATTTCTGTCCTGCCGCTAGGTTCGTCAGAACCATTTTGTTTTTTCTTTTAGATTCCATATATATTTGTTAGCATACGGTATTTGGTTTTCTCTTTCTGACTTACTTCACTCTGTATGACAGACTCTAGGTCCATCCACCTCACTACAAAAAACTCAATTGCGTTTCTTTTTATGGCTGAGTAATATTCCATTGTATATATGTGCCACATCTTCTTTAACCATTCGTCTGTCGATGGACACTTAGGGTATTTCCATGTCCTGGCTAACGTAAATAGTGCTGCAATGAACATTGTGGTACATGACTCTTTGAATTATGATTTTCTCAGGGTATATGCCCAGTAGTGGGATTGCTGGGTCATATGGTAGTTCTATTTGTAGTTTTTTAAGGAACCTCCATACTGTTCTCCATAGTGGCTATATCAATTTAGATTCCCACCAATGGTGCAAGAGGGTTCCCTTTTCTCCACACCCTCTCCAGCATTAATTGTTTGTAGATTTCTTGATGATGGCCATTCTGACTGGTGTGAGGTGATACCTCATTGTAGTTTTGATTTGCATTTCACTAATGATTAGTGATGTTGAGCATCCTTTCATGTGTTTGTTGGCATTCTGTATATCTTCTATGGATAAATGTCTATTTAGGTCTTCTGCCCATTTTTGGATTGGGTTGTTTGTTTTTTTGATATTGAGCTGCATGAGCTGCTTGTATATTTTGGAGATTAATCCTTTGTCAGTTGCTTCATTTGCAAATATTTTCTCCCATCTGAGGGTTGTCTTTTCATCTTGTTTATGGTTTCCTTTGCTGTGCAAAAGCTTTGAAGTTTCATTAGGTCCCATTTGTTTATTTCTGTTTTTATTTCCATTTGTCTAGGAGGTGGGTCAAAAAGGATTTTGCTGTGATTTATGTCAAAGAGTGTTCTGCCTATGTTTTCCTCTAAGAGTTTTATAGTGTCTGGCCTTACATTTAGGTCTTTAATCCATTTTGAGTTTATTTTTGTGTATGGTGTTAAGGAGTGTTCTAATCTCATAATTTTACATGTAGCTGTCCAGTTTTCCCAGCACCACTTATTGAAGAGGCTGTCTTTTCTCCACTGTATATTCTTGCCTCCTTTATCAAAGATAAGGTGACCATATGTGCATGGGTTTATCTCTGGGCTTTCTATCCTGTTCCATTGATCTATCTTTCTGTTTTTGTGCCAGTACCATACTCTCTTGATTACTGTAGCTTTGTAGTATAGTCTGAAGTCAGGGAGCCTGATTCCGCCAGCTCCATTTTTCTTTCTCAAGATTGCTTTGGCTATTCAGGGTCTTTTGTGTTTCCATACAAATTGTGAATTTTTTTGTTATAGTTCTGTGAAAAATGCCATTGGTAGTTTGGTAGGGATTGCATTGAATCTGTAGATTGCTTTAGGTAGTATAGTCATTTTCACAATGTTGATTCTTCCAATCCAAGAACATGGTACATCTCTCCATCTGTTTGTATCATCTTTAATTTCTTTCACCAGTGTTTTATAGTTTTCTGCATACAGGTCTTTTGTCTCCTTAGCTAGGTTTATTCCTAGGTATTTTATTCTTTTTGTTGCAATGGTAAATGGGAGTGTTTCCTTAATTTCTCTTTCAGATTTTTCATCATTAGTGTATAGGAATGCAAGAGATTTCTGTGCATTAATTTTTTATCCTGCTACTTTACCAAATTCATTGATTAGCTCTAGTAGTTTTCTGGTAGCATCTTTAGGATTCTCTATGTGTAGTATCACGTCATCTGCAAAGAGTGACAGTTTTACTTCTTCTTTTCTGATTTGGATTCCTTTATTTTCTTTTTCTTCTCTGATTTCTGTGGCTAAAACTTCCAAAGCTATGTTGAATAAGAGTGGTGAGAGTGGGCAACCTTGTCTTGTTCCTGATCTTAGTGGAATTTTTCACCATTGGGAACGATGTTGGCTTTGGGTTTGTCATATAATGGCCTTTTTTATGTCGAGGTAGGTTCTCTCTATGCCTACTTTTTGGAGAGTTTTTGTCATAAATCGGTGTTGAATTTTGTTGAAAGCTTTTTCTGCATCTATTGAGATTATAGTATGTTTTTAATCCTTCAGTTTGTTAATATGGTGTATCACATTGATTGGTTTGCATATATTGAAGAATCCTTGCATTCCTGGGATAAACCCCACTTGATCATGGTATATGATCCTTTTAATGTGCTGTTGGATTCTGTTTGCTAGTATTTTGTTGAGGATTTTTGCATCTATGTTCATCAATGATTTTGGCCTGTAGTTTTCTTTTTCTGTGACATCTTTGTCTGGTTTTTGTGTCAGGGTAATGGTGGCCTCAATATATTTTAAAAATCAAGCAACACAGAAATTTACAAGAGGAAGCAAAAGAATTTTTTATATTATCCACAATTCTACCACCCAGATACAGTAACTGTTGTTATTTGGTGAATGTTATTCCATCCCTTTTCTTTGGGCATTAAAGTTATATATATATATATATATGTAATGCAATTATACTATATACTCTTCTTCTTTTCAAATTTTACTCTAATTTCACTTTTATTTTTACTTTTAGTTTATTTATAACAAAATAACTGAAGTGAAACTGAAGGAATTAATAATCATCAGATTATCTACTCACAAGACATAGTCACCCCTAAAATACCCTTCTAAACTTAAGACTGTGAGAACTATTAAGAGGCTTGAACCAATGTTTTGTTAACTACATGTTCCAATTTGGGGCCGTTTCTATTATTATTTTTTTAATATTGTGATGTCACTTACATTTTATTCCATAACCATAATACCACAATTGTTTTTGTTTTATATTTAAAGGGACTAAAATCTCACCTCCAGTTTTTGTTTTTCTTTTTGTTTTACCATTAACTTCCTTATCACTGAGTTTTAAAGTTTGATTACCCTCCTGATTGACTGGATTTTTGCTGAAGGAGATTTTTTAAGAAGAGCTCTTGGTTATTGTATTTTTGAGTTTTTGTGGGTTTAGGAGTGTCAGTTTGCCCTTTGTCAACACCAGCTTGGCTGTATGTAATAATTTGGGTCATGCTTTTGCTCTCAGCCTTTTTAAGATATTGCACACCATCATCATCTGGCATCACATGTTTCAGACAAGTCTAAGTTCGTTGTCATCATTCCCCTGTTTTTCTGTCTGGATGGGAATAAAATTCTTTATCCTTGATGTTTAGCAACTTTGCCAGAATATACATTCGTGTTAGTCCTTGTCAATTTCTTCTGCCATGGGCTACTACTTGATATCTCCAGCCTCATTTCCCACTACTTCCTTGCAGGGGGCTCGCCCACTTTACCAACTTTTTTCCCTTCTGTGACCTCATTATGCTGCTTTAATATTCTTCTGGCTTGGCACAGGCTAGTAAAATTCCCTCATCCCTACCCTCCACCCTGCTGTTTGCTCCTGCTCTTTCCAGCAGATTTAGCTCAAGCAACTCTCTCCTCCATGAGGACTTCCAGAGCACACTCCTCAGGTGACTGGCCACTCTCCCCTTCCACCCCTATGAAATGTAACATGTACCCCTAGTATTTGGTGCACTGACCTACCATCACTGGTTTATGACTGTCTCAAATCCAGGACTGTGAGCTCCAAGGGGAGGGCCACCTAGTTTATACCCACATAACTATGCAATTTAAAAGAGTTTATCTTTTTTCACAACGGGTTTGCCGCCAGGATACAGGTGTCGTGAAAACCACCGCTAAACCTAAGCAAAAATGGGAAAGGAGAAGACACACATCAACATCGTTGTCGTCGGACACGTAGGTTCGGGGAAGTCCACCACTACTGGCCATCTGATCTACAGATGTGGTGGGATCGACAAGAGAACCATTGAAAAGTTTGAGAAGGAGGCTGCTGAGATGGGGAAGGGCTCCTTCAAGTATGCCTGGGTCTTGGACAAACTGAAAGCTGAACGCGAGCGTGGTATCACCATTGATATCTCCCTATGGAAGTTCGAGAGCAGCAAGTACTATGTGACCATCATTGATGCCCCAGGACACAGAGACTTCATCAAAAACATGATTACAGGCACATCCCAGGCTGACTGTGCTGTCCTGATTGTTGCTGCTGGTGTTGGTGAATTTGAAGCAGGTATTTCCAAGAATGGGCAGACCCGTGAGTATGCCCTTCTGGCCTACACTCTGGGTGTGAAACAACTAATTGCTGGAGTTAACAAAATGGATTCCACCGAGCCACCCTACAGCCAGAAGAGATACGAGGAAATTGTAAAGGAAGTCAGCACCTACATTAAGACAGTTGGCTACAACCCCGACACAGTAGCATTTGTGCCAATTTCTGGCTGGAACGGTGACAACATGCTGGAGCCAAGTGCTAACATGCCGTGGTTCAAGGGATGGAGAGTCACCCGTAAAGATGGCAATGCCAGTGGAACCACACTGCTTGAAGCTCTGGATTGCATCCTGCCACCAACTCGCCCAACTGACAGACCCTTGCGTTTGCCCCTCCAGGACGCCTACAAAATTGGTGGTATTGGCACTGTCCCTGTGGGTCGAGTGGAGCCTGGTGTTCTCAAACCTGGCATGGTGGTCACCTTTGCTCAAGTCAATGTGACAACTGAAGTGAAGTGTGTTGAAATGCACCATGAAGCTTTGAGTGAAGCCCTTCCTGGGGACAATGTGGGCTTCAATGTCAAGAACGTGTCTGTCAAAGATGTTCATCGTGGCAGTGTGGCTGGTGACAGCAAAAATGACCCACCGATGGAGGCAGCTGGCTTCACAGCTCAGGTGATTATCTTGAACCATCCAGGCCAAATCAGTGCCGGCTACGCACCTGTGCTGGACCGTCACCCAGCTCACATTGCCTGCGCGTTTGCTGAGCTGAAGGAGAAGACTGATCGTCGTTCTGGGAAAAAGCTGGAAGATGGCCCCCAATTCTTGAAATCTGGTGACGCTGCCATCGTTAATATGGTTCCTGGCAAACCCACGTGTGTTGAGAGCTTCTCTGACTATCCTCCTCTGGGCCGCTTTGCTGTTCGTGACATGAGACAGACGGTTTCTATGGGTGTCATCAAAGCAGTGGACAAGAATGCAGCCAGAGCTGGCAAGGTCACCAAGTCTGCCCAGAAAGCTCAGAGGCTAAATGAATATTATCCCCAATACCTGCCACCCCAGTCTTAATCAGTGGTGGAAGAACGGTCTCAGAACTGTTTGTCTCAATTGGCCATTTAAGTTTAATAGCAAAAGACTGGTTAATAACAATGCATCGTAAAACCTTCAGAAGGAAAGGAGAATGTGTTGTGGACCATTTGTTTCGTGTGTGGCAGTTTCAAGTTATTAGTTTTAAAAATCAGTACTTTTTCATGGAAACAACTTGACCAAAAATCTGTCACAGAATTTGAGACCCATTAAAAAGTTATTAGTTTTAAAAATCAGTACTTTTTCATGGAAGCAACTTGACCAAAAATCTGTCACAGAATTTGAGACCCATTAAAAAAGTTTAATGAGGAAAATAAATAAATAAATAAATAAATAAATAAAAGAGTTTATGTTGGTAAAATATTGGAGATTTTAGATCAGGAGTCCCCAACCCCTGGACCATGGACCAGTACTGGTCCATGGCCTGTTAGGAACCGGGCCGCGCAGCAGGAGGTGAGCAGCGGGCGAGCTGAGAGAAGAAAGCTTCATGTGTATTTACAGCTGCTCCCCATCACTCACATTACTGCCTGAGCTCCGCCTCCTGTCAGGTGAGCGGCAGAATTAGATTCTCATAGGAGCGCAAATCCTACTGTGAATTGCACATGTGAGGGATCTAGGTTGCCCGCTCCTTATGAGAATCTAACACCTGATGATCTGAGGTGGAGCTGAGGTAGTGTTGCTAGTGCTGGGGAGCGGCTGCAAGCACAGATTATCATCAGCAGAGAGGTTTGACTGCACAGAGACCATAATAAATCAACTGCTTGCAGACTCACATCAAAACCCTATCAGTGAGTGGCAAGTGATGACAATTAAGCTGCATCTGGTGGCAGGCTTTAAGTCAGAATCCGACACTTATTTTAGTCTGCGCTTGGCCCACCCATTATTTTATTTACCACTTCCATCTGCGCCTCTTTCCGGCACTGCACACTTGTCTCAGTCAGAGTTTTGGTAAGCCCACAAGCTAACCCTACCCAAAATGTGTAAAAAACAAACATCACTGGAGAGCTTCTTTGAAAAGGGGGAAAGACCCAATGATGAGACAGCAGAAGACTCTAAGACTGCCAACAAAAAGGAAGCTGCATTTAAAAGAAAATACCAAGAGTCCTACTTAAATTACAGGTTCATTGCAACAGGTGATTCACATTCTCCAAGCCAACTTTGTATAATATGTGGCGACCGGCTATCCAAGGAAGCCGTGAAACCTTCAAAACTGCGTCGCCACATGGAGGTCAAGCACCCTGCATTAAAAGACAAGCCTTTGGAGTTTTTCAAAAGAAAAAAGCGTGAACACAAATAACAGAAGCAGTTATTGAAGTTCACCACTTCATCAAATGTGTCTGCACTGAGAGCATCATTCTTAGTGGCTAACCACATTGCCCTTTACTATTGGTGAAGGGTTGATCCTGCCTGCTGCTAAGGACATTTGTCATGAACTTTTAGGAGAGGCTGCGGTTCAAAAGATGACATGTATTCCTCTTTCGGCTAGCACCGTAACTAGATGAATTGATGAAATAGCAGAGGATATTGAGGCACAGTTGTTAGGATTAATGAGTCACTGTGGTCCACAATCCAGGTTGACAAGTCTACTGATGTTGACAACAAGGCAACAATGCTTGTTTTTGTGTAATCTATTTTTCAGGAGGATGTACATGAGGATATGTTATGTGCACTTTTGTTGCCAACACCACAGCTGCAGAACTATTCAAGTCTTTGAATGATTACGTATCAGGAAAACTGAATTGGTCATTTTGTGTCAGTATATGCATGGCTGGAGCTGCTGCCGTGACTTCACGGCCTTCTGGTTTCACTACTCGGGTCAAAGAGGTCGTTTCTGAATGTGAGTCTACGCACTGTGTCATCCATAGATAAATGCTGGCTAGCTGGAAAATGTCACCTGAACTTAACGTTTTGCAGGGTGCGATTAAAATTATCAACCACATTAAAGTACATGCCCTTAGCTCACGTCTGTTCATGCACGTCTTCTCTTATACACAGAAGTGAGATGGCTTTCTAAAGGTAGATCACTGGCCAGAGTTTCTGAGTTACGAGAGCTGCTCCAGAGATTTCTTTTAGAAAAACAGTCACCCCTGGCAGCACAGATGGGTCGCAAAACTTGCTTACTTGTGTGACACATTCAACCTGCTCAACAAACTCAACCTGTCACTTCAGGGGAGAACAACAACTGTGTTTAAGTCAGCAGATAATGTGGCTGCATTCAAAGCCAAACTGGAATTATGGGGGCAATGAGTGAACATTGGGATTTTTGACATGTTTCAAACATTAGCAGAGATTTTGAGACACTGAAGCAGGGCCTTCTTTCTTCTAGCTGGTGCACGATCACTTTTCTCAGCTTTCAGAAGAATTTGAGCATTACTTCCCAACCACAAAAGACCCCTGAACTGGGAAGGAATTGATCTGAGACCCATTTGTGAATAAGCCAGGTGAATCAACTTTGTCTGTGCTAGAAGAGGATCAGCTGCTTGAGATCGCAAATGACAGTGCCCTTAAAATTACGCTTGAGACAACTTCAAATCTCCATATGTTCTTGATTAACGTCAAGGCGGAGTATCCTGAGATTGCCCCAAAAGCACTGAAAAGCCTGCTTGCATTTCCAACATCCTGTCTTTGTGAAGCAGGGTTTTCTGCAGTGACAGCAACCAAAACGATATCACGGAGGAGACTGGACATTAGCAACACACTTGGGGTGTCACTGTCTCCCATCACCCCCAGATGGGACCATCTGGTTGCAGGAAAACAAGCTCAGGGCTCCCACTGATTCTGCATTATGGTGAGTTGTATAATTATTTCATTATATATTACAATGTAATAATAATAGAAATAAAGTGCACAATGAATGCAATGCACTTGAATCATTCTGAAACCACCGCCCCCCCCTCCGTGGAAAAATTGTCTTCTACAAAACTGGTGCCTGGTGCCAGAAAGGTTGGGGGCCGCTGTTTTAGATGGCGTGTGGTAAACAGGTAGTAAACAGGAAAAGTGTAAATGTGATACAGTTCGAGTGCTCAGATACGGTGAATGCTTTAAGTCTTTAGGGAACAGTAATCATAAAGCAGAAGGCTGGGTAGATAAGTGTTAAAGAGGACCCTGCAGTTGAGCGGCGAAAACAGTCAAGCTTCTATAACGGAGGTGGCAGATGTCCAGGAGAGTCCGGGGTCAGCTCTCCCACACTTCAGCCTCTCAGCTGAGGCTAAAGACATGCGTGGCCAGCCCTTTACCCAGTTAGCGACACCTACAGCTCTCGCCCACCACCGCGACCCATCTGCGCGAGCGAACACCAAGCTCTAGGAGCCTGCCGCGCAAACGAAGCGGGGAGAACAGCGGGGAGGAGCTAGCTCTGCGCATGCTCTTTGTGGGCGGAGGGGGGGGGGGCAGGCAGGTTGCGCCTGCGCGCTGCGTCGATCGGACGCCTCGGCTTCCGCGCCAGGATCCCCGGCTAGGGTTCGCTGGCGGGATGGTGCCGCGGTGCCAGGTAGGAATGGGGAAGCCCTCCGGGCTTGTGTCTGTCCTCGCCTTTTCCCTCCACAGACCCGGCCCTACTCGGCCAGACCCCGGCTACCGCCACCGCCGCGGCAGGCCCTCCCGACTTCAGAGGCTTTGCTGTGGTCTCCCCAACGAAAGTCGAGTCCGTTCCGCTAACTCTTGTTCTGCAGGTGACGGCCTGGAAGACCAGCTGGTTTCTAAAGCACCCTTGATATTTGCCCTTGCTTCTCAGATTGTTCGTTTCTAAGAAGACAAGTTTTCAATATAGAAAGAAATGCCCTTAACTAAGAATTCTTTGCTGAAATGTGCTCTATCTGTGCATTTGCGAACCCTTGATTATTTGAAGACCTCTGATTATTTCGTAGAGAATGATTTGCTCTCAGTCACAGGTGGGTTACTTAGATACCAGGCTGTCTGCATAGGTTTGTCCTAGGAAATAGAAGTTTATCCTGTATTTCAGACTCATCTGCTTTTGAAATATCAGGGTTTGTATGTTGCATAATTTAATCCTGGACAGCTGGGTTCAATGTAATGTAGACTGGAATCAAAGGTCATATGACACCGTGAAGGACGTGTCTTTCATTTATTTGGCCATTTATTTGTGTAATTCATCTCTTGACTCAGACATTTGTTCACTGCTTAAGTATAAAAGGTGCTATAATTTTATGTCAGTTAAAGGCCAACCTCATGGTTTCTAAGAAGATATTGTTAGAATTTTAGTTGTGGCACACATAACATTTATAAAACTAAAAAGCATCTGGAAATTAGTCTGACTTGTACTTAAAACATAAAAAGTTTTCAAAATTTGAGCTTGTAGGTATGCTGAAATTTTTATGGGCACTTTAAATTTTTTCTAATTTATAAGAAGTGTCTTTGATTAAAATAATACATTTGAAAAACAAAACCCAACGTGGACAGTCAGAAAAGGACTATGGGTTGTTATTGTTAAAGACATATTCTTTCTTTTCAGGTGGAAGTGTTGTATTTTGCAGAAAGTGCTGAAATAACAGGAATTCGCTCAGAGACCATTTCTGTGCCACAAGAAATAAAAGCATTGCAGCTGTGGAATGAGATAGAAACACGCCATCCTGGGTAGTTAAAAATTTGCAGAATGTATATGATTAACATTTTTTAATATTTAAAAATGTGTGAGTAAATGATAAAAGTAAAAAGTTAACTTAGATTTCCATGTTTAATGTCAAAAGAATCATTTGTTGTATTTTTTCTGTAAACTTAAGTTCTAGTATTTACAAATGCAAACTTCCTTAATAAAGGTTAAAGATATTTTACTTAAAAAGCACAGTGAGCTGTGATACTCCCAAAGGGACATGATTATATTTGCTTTTATAATTTACAGAATACTGAAAATGTAAATTCTGCATTTTTGTAACGTTAAATAAAATTGTTACGTATTCTGTTAAAAATGTGTGCTTTAAACTTTTATGTCCTGCCCCTTCTTTAGAGAACTCAAAATAGAAATTTTTAAGATTGAAAGAAAAATGAAAGATAACAAACAGCTGCTGCTGAATTTGAGTTTTTTACAATATTTGATTTTTTTTCTGGTTCTTGAAAATGTATCATTTTACTGCTGTTCGTACCTCAATGAGTCTTTTTTGGAATAAAATATAAAAGTGGCCTGTTTGAATGTGTTCCAGGTATATTAGTAGTGTCACTTAAATTGTGTGAATGTTTAACTTGGAAGTCTTAGTGCGGTGTAAAAGACAGCCCACAATGTATTTTCATAAAGAAAATTATTCCTTCTTGATTTCATATCTTTTTAAGTTCTTAAAATGCCCTGATAATCAATGAAACGTAGTGGGGCCTCTTCCTACTTTACCTTTAACGTTATACCTACTGAGAGGCACCTGGTGTTTTGGAACCTTTCAGGGTATACTTAGTATACTTGTATGCTTAGATGGAAAACTCCTGGGGAGGGCATGTACTGATTAAGAAATTGTCCTTTTTTTTTTTTGACCTGGTCTGAATGTTGTCTCCAGTCTAGTGTTTTTTTGTTTGTTTCTTTAATTCCCCAAGACACCCAACATCCAGTAAAGAGTTGTTAGCAGTTTACTGCATTCTTTGTGGTGAATAAGTATGTTCTTCAGTGGATATATCCTTTCTCTGCAAAATATGAGTTTAATTAGTGATTTTGCAGATGATGCTTCATAAAGTAATATTTATGTAATTTTGATTGCAGCTGAGGAGATTTGGGGTCTAACAGCATTGATACATCTAATTATACTTTTTTCCCTTCAGATTGGCTGACGTCAGAAATCAGGTGATATTTGCTGTTCGTCAAGAATATGTCGAGCTTGGAGATCAGCTCCTCCTGCTTCAATCAGGAGACGAAATTGCCATTATCCCCCCCATTAGTGGAGGATAGTGCTTTTGAGCCACCTGGGTATGTGAGATAGGTTTTTCTTAGCCAGTCTTGTGGAAAAGGATCATACAGATAATAACTTATATATGGTTTCCTTTAACTGTATAGTCTTTGTAAGGCTGTCTGCACCAACTCTTGGTAAAGCAACAACTCTTTATTGGTGCAGATGGACTTATAAATACCTATCATCTCTGCATCAGTTGTGTTGTAAGCAGTTTAATGTCATCTTGATTTGTTCATTCTATTGATTTAACGTGGTTTATTGAGATTTTGTGTCGGGCACAGCGCTAGACACTGGAGTTTTAATACTCCTGTTTTGTAGGAGGAAGAAGCTAAAAACTTGTCTAAGATCACATAGCTAATAAGTGGCAGAGCCAACATTTGAACTCAGGTTATTATTGGACTCTCTGTGTACTTTTCCACAAATATGCTTATTAATACTGGAAAATAGCTCTCCTGGGCACAGAGAAATGTAGAAAAATTGCATAGCTGGAAAGTAAAAAGATCACTGTTCCTGAAAAACGCTTACCATTTTCCAGGTATAAAAAACAGCTTTATTATTATAGTTATATTGCTAGTGGCTCTAGGACCCATGTCATCTTTCCATCTTTCCAAATAAAGTAAGCCATGTCTGAGTAGGTTAATGTGTAAGAACATTTCTGTTTTTTTTACATTTAACCCATTATTATTTTTATTATTTATTTTTTTAACATCTTTATTGGAGTATAATTGCTTTTTTTTTTTTTTTAGTTCTAATAATGTATTTTTTTTTTTTAACATCTTTATTGGGGTATAATTGCTTTACAATGGTGTGTTAGTTTCGCTTTATAACAAAGTGAATCAGCTCTACGTATACATATATCCCCATATCTCCTCCTTCTTGCGTCTCCCTCCCACCCTCCCTACCCCACCCCTCTAGGTGGTCACAAAGCACCGAGCTCACCTCCCTGTGCTATGTGGCTGCTTCCCACTAGCTATCTATTTTACATTTGGTAGTGTATGTAAGTCCATGCCACTCTCTCACTTTGTCCCAGCTTACCCTTCCCCCTCCCCGTGTCCTCAAGTCCATTGTGTATGTGTGCATCTTTATTCCTGTCCTGCCCTTAGGTTCTTCAGAACCATTTTTTTTTTTTTTTACATTTCATATATATGTTTTAGCATATGGTATTTGTTTTTCTCTTTCTGACTTACTTCCCTCTGTATGACAGACTCTAGGTCCATCCACCTCACTACAAATAACTCAATTTCGTTTTTTTTTATGGCTGAGTAATATTCCATTGTATATATGTACCACATCTTCTTTATCCATTCATCTGTCAATGGACACTTAGGTTGCTTCCATGTCCTGGCTATTGTAAATAGAGCTGCAATGAACATTGTGGTACATGACTCTTTTTGAATTATGGTTTTCTAAGGGTATATGCCCAGTAGTCAGATTGCTGGGTTGTATGGTAGTTCTATTTGTAGTTTTTTAAGACTCCTCCATACTGAAGAACAATTCTTAGTATAGTCTGGAGAGGCAGACAGAATGAGGCTTAATTTCTCAACTGAGAAATAAATAATGTAGAAATTAATAATCATCCCTAATTGAAAACTCTTATAGGTTAGGAATGAAAGAAAACTTCCTTAATTTGATAATGTTTTTCTCCAAAATCAAGTAAATATCATATTGGATGACAAAACTTCGGTTTTATTAAAGAAAAGAACAAGCCAAGGATGCTTATTTATTTTTTTCACCCATTTCTTCCCCACTCTTCTGGAGGGTAGTGCCCCAGAAGTGAAGAATAAATATTTTAAAGCCAATTGCCTGGCATGTTGATAGAGATTGGATTTTCTTAGTCCTATTATTTGGAAGTAATAGAATTCTCCATTAGATATGTATCTCAGTTTTATTTGGAAACTGTGGTCACCATATCACCACCATGATATAGAAAAATACTATTTTTTTTGAGTTTGTAATTTATTCAGAAAACAATGGGCTGCCATAGGTGTGTGTTTGTGTGTGATGGTTAGAGCTGTTCTTTGGGAAGACTAGGAAGATACTCAGCAGCATTGTGTATGATTTGAGTGTGTTTGACAGGATTTGTAACATGCAGTTTTAGAATCTATGTTATTATAGAATCAAGTTGTGGGAACTCAGTGTGGTCTGAAGTTCATAGACGATGTTTGGGTTACCTGTATTGTATTGCAAGATGAATTGGAAGAAGCTCAGGTGACATGTACAGGAGGTTGAAGCATCTTGGAATCCAGTAGCATGTGAATGGTTTTTTTTCAGTAGCATGGTCCTCATATCTTAAACACACCTTCCACAGCCCCCATGCTCTATCTTAGAACGCTGTTTGTTCCATAAGTTATCCCTATTTGTAATTCCTATTTATTGCTTTGTTCCTCCTCTAGCATAAGTGCCCTGAGCGCCGGAGCCAGGTCTTTTGTTCCCTGGTCTGTATCCAGTGTGTGGGCTTAGTCTCTGACCCTTAGTGAGTACGAAATAAACGCTTGATGAATGAAATGAGAAATTCATGGCAAAGGACTTCTACAGCATCTGGTGAATAGGCGTGCAGTCAATTCCTTTATTTCCTCAGTTACTTAACTGAGGTTGTGCCTGATTATGAAATGAACCCAGTTCCTGTGGAGTCATCATTCTGCTTGCCCTCCTTTTTTGGGTGAAGAAAAAGGCAGTTCTGGGTGTGGTGCTTGGTAATCCAGTGGTTAGAGGTGATATGTGTGTGGGTGCAGGAGATAAGAGTAGCAATTGCAGAGTTTGGAATACATTGGCAAATGAAATAGATTTCATTTTAAGTGATCACGTTAATGGTAAGTTCCTTTTTATATCATGCTTGATTCGTTAGGGATATTTGTAAAATTACTGAGTTTTGCTCAAATTTTACACTTGCTTATTTTTATCATTCAGATCAAATCATGCCTCCTAACGCATCTAATGTACAAAAAATATATAAATTGAAACATAGCCTATAAGTTGGGTGTTTTTACTCTAGTACCAATGTTAAGGTTTGGTAATATTTTATTTCCAGGAAAGATATAAATGAAGTTGAAGAGAAATCAAAAGATATGATAACATTCACATCTGAGCAACTGTCAGTAGATGAAGTCTCACAGCTGGTGATTTCTCCATTCTGTGGTGCAATATCCCTATTTGTAGGTGAGTTGTAATTTTCGTAGCATCTATTGACTATACAAGACAGTAGAAATTAGCAGGTGTTTCTCATGTTCAGTGTTAATAGTAAGAGGATTTTAAGATACGGAGCAGTTAGCCAAGATTACCCATGGTGGTGAGTAGAAATTTTTTTAGTTCTTGTTTTGTGTTAGTAATCTTCAAATTAACATATGTTAAAGGCAAAAAAAAAAAAAAAGTAGACAAAGTCATTATTAGCAGAGAGAATTCTGATAATCCTGGGAACATAATATTTTCCTATTAAGGGTCAAATTCTAATTGTTACAAAGGGAATATATACTGGTTTGTCATTTGAATGTTTTCAGTAAAACTGGCTAATCAGTGTCATTTTATTTCCTCACCTTTGTGGTGATTATCTTGATTTTCTAATCAAGTTTTTGTGTTTAGAAAATTTCAAAGTAATTTTTAGACAAATTGGTATGCTACTTGTCTATTCAAAAATAATCCTTTTTTATTCTATTAGTGTGCTTTTTCTACTGTAGGAAGAAAGCTTATTTTGTAATTTTTTTTTTTAATTTTAGGAACTACAAGGAATAACTTCGAAGGGAAAAAAGTCATTAGCTTAGAGTATGAAGCATATCTACCAATGGCAGAAAATGAAGTCAGAAAAATTTGTAGTGACATTAGACAGAAATGGCCAGTCAAACACATAGCAGTGTTCCATCGGCTTGGGTATGCTTTCCTTTATCAGTTTAAAAGTTTAAGTGTAGTCGTTTTCTGCCTTTGTACTAATTCTGATTCTGGAATCTTTCATTGGCATCCTGTGTTACCCTGAGAGGGAGGTTTGTTTATCATTCTGGCAGACTGTGCCTTTAAGGCTACTTGTTTCATTGTAACATTTGGAGAATGGCTGATGCTGTAACAAGTCCAAATGTGCAAGATTCTTTGGCCCTGTGCCCAACAGCCTGTGCTGATATGTGTTCAAGGCCGTGAGACCTTTTCAGAACTGTTTTGTAGTCTGTACCCTGTTTATATGACAGTCTGATTGTTTTTGATGTAAAAGCCTTTTAAGGTCATTAGATTAGTTTGCTGTTTTGTATCACTAAGAAGAGTGGAGTTCCAGGCTTTGAAAAGAACCCAGCAATGGGACTAAATCTATCATCTATTAGTTATTGGTAACTATAATTTTATTAATGTTATTAATTCTGTTATTTACTATTCATTGCTATTTAATACTTTAAGTTCTACCTTATATTCATCATGCGATTAGCTTGTATTTCTAGGCATTACCTGGCACTGTGCCTTGTTTGTTTGATCAGATATTTGTTGAATCAGTGAGGTACTTTTCATCTTGTTGCCCATTCAATAAATTTAGTGGATACATGCTTACAGATTAGTCACAAGCTTGGCACTTCCTGCTAAATGCAACTGGGATGAATTACTGTTTTCTAACTAAATGGGATGTTTAGGTAAAACAGAACTGGATAGTTAGTTCTAGGAATGCTTCACTGGAATTTTTATTTTTTTCACATGTCTAGTAGATTTTTTAACATGTAGCTTCAGAGGAGATGATGAATTTTTTCCTTCATTTTGTTAAAGCTTAGTTCCAGTGTCAGAAACAAGCATTATCATTGCTGTGTCCTCAGCCCATAGGACTGCATCCCTCGAAGCTGTGAGCTATGCCATTGATACTTTAAAAGCCAAGGTGCCCATATGGAAAAAGGTAAGTTAGGAAAATATCTAATTTTGTCTTTGGACATGATTTTTCTCGTGAATTTTTAAAGAACAAGAAAGAAGAGTGCATACAGAGTATGTACTTCCCTGACTTTATAGAATCTTGTTTTCTTTTCCTAGGAAATAGGATGTTTATGTAATAATCTCCTTTCCAGGGTTTATTAAGCATGAAAAATACGTGCCCCAAAGAATGCATGGCCTGGAGAAGACCTCAACAAGTGGTAACAGTTAGAATTCCTAGTCTAGAACGTTCCAGTGGTTCATATATGAAGTATTATCCCTTATATTAGAATTCCCTTGAGTTAGAGGGTCTTTCCTTTGGAGAGCAGGAATAATGCACGGCTATGTAGTCATTGGCTAAAATAGAGACTTCTCAAGGCAAAAGAGCCTTCTCCTACAACTCCTTCATTTTAGGAAAAGAAAAGTGGGATATTGCCTCCTTGGAGAAAATGCATAGTAAGTGGACTTAAAAACCTAAGTAGGAAATTCTAGCTTGTTTTCTGTCCATACATCAAGCCCATCAATAAAAGCAAACAAGTCCCTGCTTAAATAGAGCATTCTGAAGATAGGAAAAGGCCCAGCTCCCTGATTTCTCCCTTGGTGTAGTAACCTCAACAGTGGGATCACTCTGTATTCTCAGAAATGTGTAATTACACTTAAAGAGCCTCAAATTGCCCACAACATTGTGGCTGATAGCAAAGCTGAGGAATGGATTCACTGCCCAGTAGAGCAGAAGGCCAGAGTGAAGGACCAGTGGTGAGATGAGCAAATTGGACTCTGAACCAGCACCTGTGAAATTTAGTGACCATATTTTCTGGATAAAAACTGAAACCCATTGTTATAACGGGATACTTAGGGATTAGAGGATAGGATATGTGAAAGGAATCTGTCTTAGTGAAGCTCAGATATCTGGTTGCTTTGCTGTGAACAAGGCGGCCACAATTTTGATAGACCATGAGACCCTGGAGAGAGCAAGGTAGGAAAAGTATTCCAGAATGAATTGTGAGCCTCTCTGGAAGAGATCCTTTGCCTTGGAGCAAAGAATGGACAGCCAGCCGACAAAGTAGATGAGACGGTAGGCCCCCCAAATAAGGGAGTGGGTAGGCGTTGGGGGTATGCTCTCATTGTGATGCTTCAAGAACTGGCTGGGCTTTCTATTTACTTCTCTGTCTGTAGAGGTTGGGAGGGTGTACAGGTGTTCAGAGGATAATTGAATTTGGATTTCTACCCCTGCAGAAATAGAATCTGACTAGAGAGTGAGAAGAGAAAGTGATATATTCTTACTCCCCTTCTGTCCAAAAATTATCTGAATTCTAGTCTGGTTCTGGTTTCAGCCTGTGCTTTGAGATCATCTGTGATACAGGCAAGGGACGGGCAGGTGGGTAGGGCACGCACTTACAAGGTGTTTGCCAACAGCACGCAGCTCAGACCTGTTTAGGAACCTTTGTGGTGGTCTGTTAATTTCAAAGCTAATGGAAATATCCCTTTGGCCTTTGGAAACGCATATTTAGAAATGTGGAAGTAGTAGGTGTGCCTGGAAAGAAAAAAATGTTGAAAGACCTTCCATCGTCCATACATAACCTTACCCAGGCTGTCTCCTGTCATGATCCCAAGTGGAATTAATTGTTTATTCCTTTCTGTGTTTGCCCCTTGTCTTGTTAAGGCTTCTTGTCTGTCGTTTCTCCTAGTCGACTGAGTCCTTGAGTGTAGGGAGCATGTTTATTCGTTTGTTTGCTCTCAGTGCCTTATGCAAATGGCTATTGGATTGTTAAAAGAGGAGCAGATATAAATAGTTGTGATATTCATTTGCCTGATTTATTCAGATATATTTGCATTTATTAAAATGCTCTCCTTTAAATTCTTATTATGGTTCTTCTTTTTAGGAAATGTATGAAGAATCATCATCATCTTGGAAAAGAAACAAAGAATGCTTTTGGGCAACCGATTAAACCACTTAGGTTTTTAGAGCTTAAAAGTTAAACTTGGTAAATTCTTTGATCATGTTTTGATTTTTCTTCTCCAGAAGATAGTTTACTGAACATAAACTCTTATGTTACACCAGTGGAACAAGAGAGAAAAAAACGCAAGATAAATGAGTGTTTAGGATGAGGGCTTATTCAGGAACTAGAGATAGAGGAAAGAAAGGCTTTAGGGAAATAAATGGAAGAATAATTTAAATTTAAGGAAAGATGCCTGTGGTAGACATATTATTCTATGACTAAGCTCTAACTGTAACTTGACTCACATTGAGGTGTGGCCCCTCCTCAGTGACTGTCTCAGAGGCTGCCCCCAACCCACTACTCCTATGCCCAGTGATATCATTGGTGTCAGGATGCGTTTTGGGAATGTAGGCAGAACTGGAAGGTGTAAAAAGTCCTTATCGGTTACTCTGGGTATGATATATTTTTAGAATTTATATATTTTTAAAATAAGCTAAATAAACATGATTTTAAAAGTTTAAAAGCAATATCCTGTTTTTAAAAATTCAGTGATGATACCTAAGATATTTCATCATATGAAGCTTTCTAGTATTTCAGAATCAATAATCTTACCATAATACTTATTATATTTTGTTAGTTATTAGTATTGTATCAATATATAAATTAGCATAAAGTTGTTGTAAAACAAGGCAGGCTAGCAGCAAGGGTGCTTTGTGTTATAATGTTAGTTATAAAATTGTACCCACAACCAATTAAAAAGGGAAATTATATGATTATTTGGTAAAGTATTTTCAGATAGTTTTTTTTTTTAGCTTAAGCAACATTATCATTAATAAAGTTATGTTTTCTGAAAAATCTTTATACCAAATAATGGTCCAGTTTTTGCTTGGTCGACCTATATACTATCTTGGTAGATCTTAGTATATAAGTTCCATATAGTTCTTTTTTTTTTTAAATTGAAGTATTGCTGACTTATAATATTTTGTTAGTTTTACGTGTACAGCATAGTGATTTGGGGGTTTTTGCATATTATATTCCATTATAGGTTATTACAAGATTTTGGTATAATTCCCTATGCTGTACAGTAAATCCTTGTTGCTTATCTGTTTTATGTATAGTAGTTCATATCTGTTAATCCCATACTTGTAATTTGTCCTTCCCGTTCATCCTCTCCCCTTTGGTAAACATAAGTTTGTTTTCTATGTCTGTGAGTGTTTCTGTTTTGTATATAGATTCATTTGTGTTATTTTTTTAGATTCCACATATAAGTGATATCATATAGCATTTGTCTTTCTCTGTCTGACTTATTTCACTAAGCATAAGATTCCATAAATCCATCCATGTTGCTGCAAATGGTGATTTTGTTTTGTGTGTGTGGTGAGTAATATTCCATTGTATGTGTACGTGTGTATACGTCACATCTTCTTAAGCCAGTCATCTGTTGGGTTGCTTCCCTGTCTTGGCTATTATGTAATAAATAGTGCTGCTGTGAACATTGTGGTGCGTGTATCTTTTCGAATTAGAGTTTTCATGTTTTCTGGATATATACCCAGGAGTGGAATTGCTCAATCATTGGGTACTTCTATTTTTAGTTTTTTAAGGAACCTCCATACTGTTTTCCATAGTGGCTGCACCAGTTTACATTACCACCAACAGTGTTCAAGCGTTCCTCTTTCTCCACATCCTCTCCAGTATTTATTATTTGTAGACTGTTCAATGATAGCCATTCTGACTGTGATAACTCAGTGAAGTGATGCCTCATTGTGGTTTTGATTTGCATTTCTTTGATAATTAATGGTGTTTCATGTGCTTGTTAGTCATCTGTATGTCTTCTTTGGAAAAATATCTATTTGGGTCTTCTGCCCAATTTTTGATTGGGTCATTTGTTTTTTTGATATATGAGCTGTTTATAAATATATTTTTGATATTAACCCCTTGTCAGTTGCATCATTGCAAATATTTTCTCCCATTACGTAGGTTTTAATTTTGTTGATGGTTTCCTTTGTTGTGCAAGAGCTTTTAACTTTCATTAGGTCCCATTTGTTTATTTTTATTTCTTTTGCCTTGGGAGACTGACCTAAGAAAATAATTGCTGAGATTTATGTCAGAAAATACTTTGCCTATGTTTTCTTTTAGGAGTTTTATGGTGTCATGTCGTATATTTAGGTCTTTAAACCATTTTGAGTTTATTTTTGTATATGATGTGAGGGAATATTCTAATTTCATTGTTTTACATATAGCTGTCCAGCTTTTGCAGCACCACTTGTTGAAGAGATTGTCTTTTCTCTATTGTACATTCTTGTCTCCTTTGTTGTGGATTAACTGACCATAGGTGTGTGGGTTTATTTCTGCGCTCTCTATTTTGTTCCATTGATCTGTGTGTGTGTGTATATTTGTGCCAGTACCATGCTGTTTTGAGTACTGTAGCTTTGTAGTATAGTCTAAAGTCTGGAAGGGTTATACCTCCAGCTTTGTTCTTTTTTTCAGGATTGCTTTAGCAGTTCTGGGTCTTTTGTGGTTCCTTATAAATTTTAGGTTTTTTTTGTTCTAATTCTGTGAAAAATGTCATGGGTATTTTGATAGGGATCGCACTAAATCTGTAGATTGCTTTGAATGATTTTTTTTTTTTTTTTTTTTTTTTTTTTTTTTGGGTATCAGTTGTTACTTCTCCTCTTTCATTTCTTATTTTGTTTGTTTGAGTCCTCTCTCATTTCTTCCTGGTGAGCCTGACTAGAGGTTTGTCACTTTTGTTTATCTTTAAAAAAAACAACCAGCTCTTGGTTTTATTGATCTTTTCTATTGTTTTTTGATCTCTATTTTATTTATTCCCTCTCTGATCTTTATTATTTCCTTCCTTATGTTGACTTTGAGCTTTGTTTGTTTTTCTTCTAATTCTTTTAGGTAATAAGTTTTTATTTGAGATTTTCCTTGTTTCTTGAGGAAGGCTTGTATCATTATGAACTTCCCTCTTAGAACTGCTTTTACTGTATCCCATAAATCTTGTAAGGTTGTTTTCATTGTTGTTTGTGTTCAGGTATTTTCTTATTTCTTCTTTGATTTTGTCATTGACTCATTTTTTTTTTTTTAAAGTATGTTGTTTAGTCTCCATATCTTTGTGTTTTTCTTGTTTTTCTTTCTGTAGCTGACTTCTAGTTTTATACCATTATGTTCATAAAAGATGCTTGATATAATTTCTACCGCCTTAAATTTTTCGAGGCTGTTTTGTGTCCTAGTATGTGGTCCAGCCAAGAGAACATTCCATGCATGCTTAAAAAGAATGTGTTTTCTGCTTTTTTTTGGATGTAGTGTCCTATATGTATCAGTTAAGTCCAGCAGGTCATTTGTGTCATTTAGGACCTCTGTTGCCTTATTGATTTTCTGTCTGAATGATCGGTCCTTTGATGTCAGCGAGGCGTTAAAGTCTCCTATTGTTACTGTGTTCCTGTCAGTTGCTCCCTTTATATCTGTTAGTATTTGCTTTATATATTTAGGTGCTCCTGTATTGGGTGTGTATATGTTAACAAGTATAATATCCTTTTCTTGTATTGATCCCTTTATTATTATATAATACCCTCCTTTGTCTTTCCTTATGGCCTTTGTTTGTTTGATTTTTTAAAAAAATTTATTTATTTTATTTATTTTTGGCTGCGTTGGATCTTTGTTGCTGTGGGCGGGCTTTCTCTAGTTGCAGCGAGCAGGCTTCTCATTGCAGTGGCTTCTGTTGTTGCGGAGCACAGGTTCTAGGCACGCGGGCTTCAGTGGTTATGGTGCGCGGGCTCTAGAGTGCAGGCTTAGTAGTTGTGGTGCATGGGCTTAGTTGCTCCGCAGCATGTGGGATCTTCCTGGGCCAGGGCTCGAACCCATGTCCCCTGCATTGGCAGGCAGATTCCCAACCACTGTGCCACCAGGGAAGCCCCTGGCCTTTGTTTTAAAGTCTATTTTGTCTGATATGAGTATTGCTACCCCCAGCTTCTTGTCATTTCATTTGTATGAAATATCTTTTTCCATCCTTTCACTTTCAGTCTGGTATGTCTTTTGCCCTGAAGTGAGTCTCTTTTAGGCAGCATATTGCAGTTTCTCATTTTTTTTTACAATAGCCACTCTGTGTCTTTTGATTAGAGCATTTAGTCCATTGACATTTAAGGTAATTATTGATATGTATGTACTTATTGCCATTTTATTCCTTGTTTTCCAGTTCTACTTTATTCTTTTTCATTTTGTCGTTTGGTGAGTTTCTTTTGTAGTATGCTTGAGTTCCTTTCTTTTTGCTTTTTTGTGAATCTGTTGTATGTTTTTGATTTGTGGTTACCATGGGGTTCGTGTATGTTGATCCATAACTATATCTACTTGTTTTAAACTAAGTTATTCAAGTCCAAACACATTCTAAAAGATCTACATTTTTTACTCCCTCCACATTTTGTGATTTTGATGTACTATTTTACATCTTCATGCTTATTCTTTTACTGCTTATTGTAGTTATAATCGCTTTTACATTTTCTGTTTGTTTTTTAATCTATGTACTGATTTATTTAAGTGATCTTCAATCCTTACTTTATAGTTGCCTTTCCTATTGGGATTTTCCCTTTCCTATAGATTCTTTTTTTCCATTTAGAGAAGACCCTTCAGTATTTCTTATAGTGTAGGTTTAGTATGGCTGAATTTTTTTAGTTTTTGCTTGTCTGAGAAATTCTCTGTCTCTCCTCCTATTCTAAGTGATAGTCTTGCTGGATAGAGTATCACAGGTTGCAGGTTTTACCTTTTCAGGAATTTGCACATATCATGCCACTCCCTTCTGGTCTGCAAAGCTTCTGCAGAGAAATCAGCTTATGATGTTGGGGGGGGGGTTCCCTCGTAACTGACTCTGTTTTTCTCTCATTACCTTTAGAATCCTCTCTTTATCTTTAACTTTTGCCATTTTAACTATGACATGTCTTGGTGTGGGTCTCTTTGGGTTCATCTTGTTTGGGAGCCTCTGTGCTTCCTGTACCTGGAGATCTGTTTCCTTCTTCAGGTTTGGGAAGTTTTCAGCCATAATTTCTTTAATTACATTTTTGATCCCCTTCTCTCTTTTTTCTCCTTCTGGAACCCCTGTTATGTGTAGGTTGGCCTGTTTTATATTATCCCATAGATCTCATATGTTGCTTTCATGTTTTTAAGTTTTTCATTCTGTCTGCTGTTCTGATTGGGTGATTTCCATTATTCCATCTTCCAGATGACTTATTCGTTCTCCTGTGTCATTTAGTTGGCTGTTCATTGCTTCTGGATTGTTTTTCATCTACGAAATTGAATTATCTATTTTTGATTGGTTCATCTTTAGGGTTTCTAGTTCCTTCTTAATGTGTTCTGCGTTTATAGTGATAATCTTTCTTAATTCAGTTAGTATTTTTATTGCCAACTTTTTAGACTCAGGGTCTGGTAGACTGATGAACTCCGTTTCGTTATTTATTCTTTCAGGGAATTCCTCTTACTCTTAATTGGTGCTACTTCCTCTGCCTTTTCATTTTACTTAACTTTCTCTGTCTCTATGAACTTAGGAGAAAGTTATCTATTTTGGTCTTGAAGGGGTGTTTTTATGTGGGAGCATCCCTGTGTAGACTGTGTGTGTCCAAAGTCTTGGGTGTAGGGGCTGGTTTTGATATGGGTGCCAGCCACGTCTTGGCTCAGAGTGTGCTGGCCACTATCACGTTGATAGGGGGTGTGGTTGGTGTTGGAGGATCTAAAGCCTGTGCAGGGTGTGAGGCAGGACTTCCTCTCTGCCCTGTGGCTGTCACCACACTGATAAGGGTGGAGTCTGACCCCCAGTTGCTGGAATAGAAGCTCTGAGGGTCAGGCTCAATCAGGCTCCCTTCCCCTTGAGTGTGTGCTCTGCCCCAAAGGAGGGGAGTGCTGAAGCAAGTGAGGCCTGTGAGCTCACAGAGGACCAAGGTGGTGCCTGTGTAAGTGTCTATGGCTCTGCTCATACACAGCCCAAGGTTCCGTCTCTTCCCACATTGTGTTTGTCCCAGATCTAGTGCAGGGCTGTGGCTTGGAGTGGGTGGGGCTGGAGTGTTTGCTAGGCTGGGGCTGGAGGTTGGGGCGTGTGGCTGCAGGAATTGAGGTGGCTGTTCTGCCACCAGAGGTCTGGGCTGCCTCAGTGGCAGTCTTCCCAGGACCTGTCTGCCCCAGATCCAGTGCCAAGTTGTGGAGTGGGTGAGGCCAGGGTGCTTGCTCGGGTGGGAGACTGACTGCAGCGTGTTCCAGTGGCACTGCCTGTGCATGTGCTTACAGTGGCCGTTGCTGCCCCACCTGGGTCACCCCTGGCCCCCCAGACTGTCTCTGCATAGCTAGAATGAATCTTTTCCCAGGGTCCGGCTGGCTGAGCTCTTGTGCCAAGATGTGATGTGGAGTGAGCAGGGCCCAGGGTGTTCACCCTGCTTGGATTGGGGAGTGCAGCGAGGTGGCAGCCACCAGTGCAAGGCCCTCTCCACCCTAATTGTTGGCAAGCCAGCACGCGTGCACTCCTCAAGAACAGAGTTTAGGCTTCTCCAGCCCTTCTGTCTGCCCCAGCAGTTTTCCCAGCAACCAACCAGGCTTGTCTCCTCTGTGTAGGACCCCGGGACTGGGATGCCCAGTCTGTGGCTCAGCCTGCTCACACTCCAGGAGGAGGGTTCACCTGTGCGGACCTTCTCTTCCTTTCAGACCCCTTCCAGGAGCGGAGGCCCCAACTTTATGCTTCTTTTCCATCCTACCCAGTTATGTGGAAATCTTTCTTGCCATTTCAGTTGTATAGGAGTTCTTTTGCCAAGTTTCCGGTTGGTTTTCTGTGTGAATTGTTCCACATGTAGATGTATTTTGATATGTTTGTCAGGGGAGGTGAGCTCCATGTCCTCCTACTTTGGCATCTTGATCTGACCTCCGTATAGTTTTTAAAGTAATAATATATTGGCATAATTTTGGGCAGTTGACGTCATCATAAAATTTTCATTATGCATTTTGGGAACAAAGACTTATACTTTCATACCCAAAGATTTTTTTTTTTGCAGTCATATCACTAGTTACATCTAGTGAAGCATTTTTTACCTAAGGAATTCATTGATTCAACAAATACTGAATGCCTGTTCTGTGCCAGGCACCCACCAGTGGTCTCTGTCTGCCAATTTTAGGTACCATGGGGAAGATCCTGCATCCTGTCTTTGGCTGGGACCTATGGAACAGCCATATGAACACTAGGAGTCTCCTGCTTATTTGGTGTTTATTCCTTCACCTATTCAGACATTGGACCAGAAGAATCGTGGGAAGGCTGACAAATCCTCCACCAACTATGCCCTTACTGAGATGGGGTTGTCTGCCTGGTCTCAACCTTACCCTTTCTGAATTCATTGCCTGCCTCCCTCCCACCAAACTTTGTCCTGCTCCTATCTGAGAACAGGGGCTAGTGGTTGGACAACAGTCAGTTACATTCTGTGTGAAAGCACAGTGTCATGAGATTACTGGGCCACCAGATATTCCCAGGATTTTGCACCCATGTTGTTCATATATTGTTTATTATGTCATATATGCCTGTATGAGGTATATGTGGATTTCAGGATTTTTCTACTCAAATATTTAGAGGATCTTTATTGATGGTAATTAAATATTTAAAGAACATAAAGTATTCTCTATGCATGTTTTATTAAAGAATCATGTCTTAATTTTGAGTAGGTTTTGTTCTAAGTCAGGAACACAGACTATTATGCTTTTAAGTCTCCAATACAGAGGTTAAGGAGTTAATCTGGGGCATGCTAAAACTGGGATGGAACATCCCTGACAGTTTTTAGTGCGTTGCACTGGATTTAAATAGGGTCTTTGATCCCCAGTTTCTTAGGTGTGGCAGTGTTAACTGGTGGTGAGGTAATAAGGGGCTAGCATCACTTTGACATAGCCTTTTTATACCCGTAACTTAGTTGCTTCACTAATTAGAAGAGTAACCTAAAAAAATCGGCCTTTAAGTGGATTGTAATGTTTAAAGTCACTTTGGAACTGTGGCTTTGTATGACAGCCTATGTAAATTCACCCAAGAAGTAGGAAACTCTGATTACTTGTGTTTCAAGTTTTTTAACAGGTAGCAAAATTTAAAGAATTTTATCTTTGAATGAAAGTAATAGCGGATGGTCAACAAATGAAGTGTTTTGTGATTTTGTGGATATTTTTGTCCTTGAGATATGATGTTGAGCCACTGTATTTTCAGCATGTTTTGAGAAATAGTGATTAAGGAGCCAGAAGTTTGAATCTTGATCTTAGATCCCTGAGTGAACCTGTTGGAGAATTAAAAAACAATTCCTGGATAGCTTTTGAATCCACTCATTTCTTTTTTCTGCTGCTACATTTGTCAGCCAAGCCACCACTCCATTTCTCTTGGACTGTTGCTGTGGCCTGGTGACAGTCCCCCTGCCTTCTCCCACTTAGGTCACTTCATCATCCTACTTGAACCTTCTGATAGGTAATCACATCCTAGAACTTCAGTGTTCTCACCATGACCTACAGCCTACATGATCGGGCTCCTGCCTGCCCCTCTCACCTCTTCTCTTGCACCAGGCTCCCTGCTTTGCTATGGTGCTTTGTGGCAGGCTTATTCTCCCTAAGAGTCCTTGCCGGTCTCTTTGTCTAGAATGCCCTTCCTCCAGGAATTCCTATAGTCTGCTTCCTCACTTTATTTCCTCACTTCCTCCCTAATGTCACCTCCTCAGAGAGCCTTCTCTGACTACCCTATTTAAAACTGGATTCCTGTTCCCTTCCCTTGCTCTACTTTATATCTTGCAGTGGCACTTAACCACTACCTCATGTACTCCATCTGTTCATTTATCTCCATCACTAGACTATCAGCTTCCTGAGGCCAGGGATTTTTTTGTCTCCGTCACCACGGTGTCTAACCATGACATGCACTCAAGAGTGCTCAGAAGTTCTGTCGGTGTTAAGTATTGTGCCCCCAAATTAAACACACGTGACACGATGTGTAGTTGTAGTGCTTACAGATGCGTTAAAAGTATCTGGCTAGATGAATGAGTGGATAGGTGCAGCTTTTTCTTCTGCACTCTCTTCCTCACTCCCATCCTGCAATGTCTCTCCTACATAGTTCCTGAGCACCTAGTTGTAGTAAAGGCCTCTCTTAAGGCAGTAACGATTTGTGTGGTGTAGTTAGGTAGCTCACCCAGCAGAGGGCAGTAGAGCTAGGACTATAGTAAGAACAACTTGAGTTAACTTTTTACCTTCATTTTGCACAGAATCAAGAAGTTCGGTTTAGTTAGTAGCCTTTTTCTTTTAGTTAGGTTGGAGTGGTCCTAAGATGAAAATCAGTCCCTCCTTTTGAATAAGATTATTTCCAATCTTTAATTGGTTTCTTAGTTTAAAATATTAAAGGGTTATGATAGGATGAGGAATTTTTTAAAAATGTTCTGTGTAGTTTTTAAAAGGTGATATAGAATGAATAAAAGGAATTACTTTTTAAAAATACATAAATATAAAACTTCCGATTTGGGACAGAATGGTAGATTTGATACAGGTCTTTAACCTACTCTGTGACAATCCAAAGAAAAATGAATGTTCTTTTTCTTCAGAGTTGTATTTTAATGTACGAAGCATACCAGATACGCTTACCGGTGGTGGTTCTGCAATCAGCTGCCCATATCATGTGCTTCATCAGAACTGAGATGGGCCAAACTGAGGAAGGCACGTGGGAGTTCACCTGGTAGGAATTGGAGGTGTTTGTGCGTAGGTGTGAAAGGCAACACATACCCAGCAACCTTTGCATTGATGTGCCAGCTATAGAATGAGGGCCAGTCTATGAGCCTGATATGTATCTTGTTTTATAAATTCAGCACGTTCATCTCAGCATATTTAATCCTTAAGATTGTAAACCCTCTAGCTCACTGTTAAAATTTTTTTAAAAACTATGCCGATGACTACTCATATAGGCTGCAGCGGTTTGACTGATTTTTTTTTTTCTATATCAAGCACATATTTATATCTAGAGGTAAGTTGTACTTTAGAGTAGTGCTTCTCAAACTTTAACATAATATGAATCATCTGGTGATCTTAAACTTCCAATTGGAATTCAGTTCTGTGTGGCGCCTGAGATCTGCATTTTGTAACAGCCTCCAGGTGATGCAGCGCTGCCTACCCATCAGCCACGTTGTGAGGAGCAAGCCTTTACACCTAGTCTCTAAGCTATGAAGGCGGTTTAAGGTTCCTGCAAAAGCTTCCTTGTGGCCACTGCTACTAGCATAAGAGGTTAGATACATCCTCACTCTTCTACTGAGTCTTGAATGTGTTCTGAAGCACAGTGAGTGCATAAGATAAATACAGTGAAATACGTTGTCGTAAAATTCAAATTCCGAAGTAAATAGCTTTATTTTCGAAATGATTTTAATTGTATTCAGTAATGTATTTAAAGAGGGGTTTACAATTAAATAATACTTTTCTGTTTGATTCTCATACTTTAATAGGAGAAAAGCTCTTAACTAGTTTATGTTGATTACTGCTCCAATTTGATCTTTTGCTTCTCAAAAATCAAACGAATTGTGAAACTTCATATATAAACATGCATATTCATTTTTATATTTTTGGTGGAGAGAAAAAAAGACAAAACCCAGTTTGTCAAAAAAGCAAATATACTTAACAAAGATTTATACATTATGTGTGAAGGAAACTATCCTAGACAATTTGTCTTTAAAAAAATAATACAATTTAACATAGTTGTGCAATATATACATTTACATTTTGACTTTATCTGCCAAAATAAATCAGGTACGAATGAAACCATTTTTTAATATTTACATAATGGCTACATTTTCATCCTTTAAGGTTCAAAGAAATAGTTAACATTTTTGTTTCAAACTTTACCCCCATGTATACCTTTTATCTCTAGAGGTCTAGTCTTTCGAATTGATTGAAATGAGTATGCGTTAATGAGGGCATAGTCCTAACAGCTGTGTATATAATTATTTTCTGTGTGCAAACTGTATTAATGATGGACCAGGGAGCTCAGTTTGAGGAATCCTTTTTAATGCTTTCTGCCTAATGATGTCTTAATTTATGGGGCTGTCATATTACGTTATAGCTGTATATCAGAATAGATACATTATAAAATTATACCTTCTATAATAACTTGTAGTATAATCACTTGTGTGATTATGATAAATTGGTTTTAGTTTTCTTTTCACAGTTAATAACTTTTACTATTTTATAAAAATAGCACAGCCAGCTAGGAGTCTGTCCAGTTCTCATTTTGCTGCTAAAATGGACAATGCACAAATTCAAATCTCAATGCAGTTTTTTCACAGGCTGTTTTTACTTTAGTATTTTGTAAGGCTTTTGTGGCAGCCATGCATGAAGCAACTCAATTCTTATCACATTCTATACATATTGTCTATACACCATTTATGAAATGGAAACTTTGAAAGATGACATCTTTTAAGCCCCATATTCTACTTACTTTTAAAATAAAAGTATGGCTGAATAGGAATACAGAGCTTTTTTTCTCAAATAATTTTTTAATTTCTTGGATGAATACTCAACCTTTGCTTAAAAGTGCTTGAGAAATACTCCTCACTAGACCCTCTGCCTCAAATCTGTGATCTGGTAACAGAAGTTGTATATTTAGGCCACTTGCTTAGTGCAGTGATTCTCAGTTGGGGTGATTTTGCCTTCCAGGAGGCGTTAGCCAGTGTCTGGAGACATTTTTTGATCACCACGATGAGTGGGAGAGGGAGCGTCTGGTATTCGTAGGTAGAGGCCATAGCCAGAGGCCAGGGATGCTGCTGAACATCCCACAATGCACAGGTCAGGCCCCCCGCAAGAAAGAATTACCTGGCTCCAAATGTCAGTAGTGCCCAGGCTGAGAAACCCTGCCCCAGTGTGATAAATGGTGCAGAGACAAATGGCTAATTTTTTAGTTTATAGTAATCCAACTCCTTCATGGCAACAGTGCCGTCAGGGCGGTTCATCCAAGGCAAGGCTTGCCAGAGCTCGCAAGCTCCCTGTGAGTATGTGACCTCAGATTAGTGTTTATCAATCATCTAAGGAAGGGGAGGCAGAGCAAAATAAAAGGATGACTTCCAATGTTCTCAGTATATTACATCAAAAAACTAGTAAATATATACAGCAGTTACCCAGTTTATTAAATAGTCTTTATCAACTTAATGACCAGTTTCCCCTCCACTCTTTTTTTAAAACAATTTTTCTTGGAATGAAACAGTGTCTGAATCCAGCTGTTAAAAGAATTGGGCTCTAGCCCATGTAACTAAAGAGTACCATGCTGTTTTTGCTGTAAACCCCTGATGTTTTATTTCTAATTGTTTTTTTTTCCCCCCCTTTGTTTTGTCAGATGCAAAATAAATTCTGTAACTGTGCAGACAGCCCTGCACTGCCATCACAGGCACCCGTGGGCAAATACCTGTTTTCCTCCGAATTCTTTTCAGTGTCAGATTCTTGGAGGATTGTCTATTTGTGTTATAAGAAACCCAGATAGTAGGTTTTTAAAGTTAAAAGCGTCGCTGCTGAGCTCCCCCCCAGTCTCCCCATTTTATAACAAGGACACTGAAGTTTACAGAGGCTAAGTGACTTGTCTGAAGCTTTAGGTATGTACTTCCTGACGTAACTGCCCTTTTTCTCCCAGTCCCCCCTAGAGGATAGGTGGGCTCAGAAGTAGAGAAAAGAAGGTGCAGAAGGAGAAATGGGTGGTGGTCCTCACAGTGGCCCATTTACATCATAAGGACCGGGATGCTTGTAAAATACAGGTCGCCAGGCTTCATCCCGATCTGATGACTAAATAAGACTCTCAAGAATTGGGGCGTGAGACTCTATCTGGTGAGCAAACTCCCAGGTCTGTCTTCTGGAAGTGTAAGTCCACCAGAAACAGACAAGCACAGCAGGTGCACATGCTGATTTGGTGGTTTCTGATGTCTCCTTGTAACTTCTTGCAAATTCCTGAGACGTTTATACTTTACCTTGTTTACCCTGCCTGAACTCCCAACAATTAGAAATTCACTTGGGCTTTTCTTGCATATTTAGCAATAAATGAAAATAGCTCCCTGAAGTTAAGGGGATTATACAGTAATTCACGCAAGTGTGGAAGTGAAACAGATGGCTTCCTTCTCACACCTGGAGAAGAGCAGCTGCCCTGGGAGTGGGAGATTTGGACAAGGAGGGTGGAAAACTCTGGACTCCTGGAGAGGAAGGCGGGCAGCAGCAGGCATCAAGAATATGGGGGCACCAGGAGGTGGGAGAGGTTCATTGTGGAAGGAGGAAGGATTCCAGAGAAATTACTCATCTTTCAAAAATTCACAAGGTCTTCCCTCCCCGGCTGCCAGCCAGCCAGGGTCAGCCATCCTAAAGGAGAAAAATTTCCTCCTTCTTCCAGGCGTGGCCTCCAGCAGACAAGGTTCTACCATAAATGACGTTACAGATTTTAAACAAAAGTTTGTGCTTCTGGCCTCTAAATCCTTGAGGCCCCTAACCCTCCCCCAGTGAAATGGAGATTTCCTCTGCAGGAGGCCCCTACCAGTCATCAAGCGTGTTTTGATAAGTACATCATCGCAAGAAAGGGACTCTAAGGAAGCAGCTGTGGGCTGACAACAGCGAATTTTACCTAGTGTATAAACATAATTATCACTGAAAATATCCTCTGTGGCAACTTTGGACGAGCAGCATTAAGTTGAAGACCTGTGGGGTTTTTTTTGCCCATCATCAGCATCAGTATATCCAAGCTAATTATATACCTATACCGAGTACTTCCACTTTTGTTGTTTAAAAACAATCATTTTAAATGATTGGGTTTTTCCCCAAAAAATATTCTGAGAAAGGTTATATTTTTCTTTAAGAGAGTTCTCCTGTTTGGAAGCATTACATGTAAACTCTGGACCAGCCAACGTAAAGATCACTTTCCCCCCAACATAAAATAGTCTTTTACCCTTTATACCCCTGCCCTCCCAAATCCCTCACAGTTTCTTTCCAAACTGACCTGCAGTTCTAGTTTACCTATTACATTATTAAGTTACACTGGGATTTTAAAGAAACCCATTCATGCAAATAGTAAACCCTGGCTGTGATGCTGCCCCTTCCCACTGCAGTGGGAACTGCTGGGTGATTCAGCTGTTGAGTTCTGTGGTCTCATCAATTTCATCTGGATTTTTGGTCATTTTTTCATATTTTCTTTTGAAGAATCCAAGCTGTAAGATGATGATGTAAAAACATTACCACTTCTGGCTTATTTTGAATGGACCCAGACTCCCTGCTCCTTGCACCTCTGGGAATCGTGGGGATCTGGAGAGGTCAGTGTGCAGAGTACTGACCTGGCATCAGCCCTTCAGTGAGGAGATTAATACCCAGAGTTGAAATGAATTGCATAAAGTTAAATTTTTCAGGGTCTACTTACTTGCAGGTGAACAAAACATTCAGTGTCTGGATGAAAGAAGGTTGGAGAAAAGGGACCAAGACCAAGGAGATAAAATCCTTACTGATTGTTTTCAAGAACATGAGTGAGAATTTGCAAATAAACTTGCATTTCCTGTTTTCTTCTGATAAACGAGGAGGTACCATATAAAACTTAGGGTTGCTCTGTGATAAGGAAATTCAAGACAGAGGTCTTCAGGACCCCTGTATTTTTAAAATATGAAACATTTCTTACCTTCCATAAAATTGCAACCAGAGCTAATAACAAAAGGATTCCAGCGATTGCACTTCCTACTATAACTCCGGTTGGGACTTCAGCTTTCTCGTGGGGTTTCATTATGGTAATGGGAATCTGTAAGTGTATATACAAAACAATTGCGTTAATTTTAGCACTGAAGAGAAGTGAGATGGTCTAGTCAAATCCTCTAATTTTATAAGTGACGGTCTGGAAAGGGGATGTGACTTCCTCACGATCACATTCCTCAGTTAAATATTGTACAGTACAATCTCGAGAGAAGATGCTCCTGCAAATACGGGCAAGGCATGCGAGTCTTCCCATTTCCTTCCTTTAACTGCATCAGTATTTAGTGGATGTGTCATCTCTGACAGTCTCAGATGCTTTACTCACTTACGAAATTTGGAACTTTAGTCTCTGTCATCCAGCCTCATCATCAAGTGAAAGCATTTGGAACCCAGTCTTGGGGAGGAGGGTCAAAAAATTAACACCACAAACCCCTCGTGATTAAACAATAACAGCAACAACTACTTTGAACTGGGCTCCTAAAATGTTGATTTACTCGATATGGATGGTTAACAAGTAGAAGTAATATCTCAGGGCTCAAGTTGACCTTTTCAGTGATAAATTGCCCTTGAGGTTACACATAATTCTTAAAGTCCACTTCCTGGCAGTCTTTGCGGCTTTGTAATAGCATGGCTGCCATAAGAGTTCTAACAGTAAAACTGTATATTCTTTTTTTTTTTTTTTTTTTTTTTATTTGTACATTCCATGAGTATGGGCTCATTGTTGCACTTCTTTTGCTGTGAAGTTCTTTTTTTTTTTTTTTTTTTTTAATTGGGGAAAGAATCACAACCATTTTTAAAGAGTTAATTTTGGAGCCAAACAAGGGGAGAAAACCTAATTTATTGACTTGATTTAACACTGAATTACAGTGGCAGATAAGCTGCTTTTCACCACAGAATTTATGAGTTGGCCTAAACTTGAGTCTGGCCTTTTGGTGCCTAAACTTGAGAGTCTGGCCTTTTGGTGACTATATTTCTTCTCATTTGGATTTTTAAGAGCTAAACTAAGGCTTTATAAATTTAGGAATAAAATAACTAGATTCATGTAGTTCACTGCTTAGTGGCAGTCATATCCTTACTTCTCTCTATTCTAGAACTTCCTAATCCAGGCTCCATGGATCTTTAGGGAACTATGAGTACATGATTTTTGTATCGGCTTTTTAAGTGGGCTTGGAATTCAAATAAATTTAAGAATCACTTGTCTACCTATAGGGATAGATCAGTTTATTATTTGGACTCCAAAATATAATTTTAAAATTTATTTAAGTTATTTGGATTCAAAAAATATTTTTATAGACACAAGTAATAGTTGGCCTCTATTACTTATCAGTATTGCTAAGAGAAAACCATGAAAAGAAAAATCTCCCAAAAGGTTCACTGAAATTGTTAATTTGAATTTTTAATTAATGCATTTATTTAATACTGCTTTCTAAAAAAGCCCAGATTTCAGCAGAGGTCCAGGTATTGTCTGAACACTACATTTTTCTGAAATGAACTTTTAAAATATCTATAGTACTCCCCCCCTCCCGAGGCTTAGTTCATAGCACTTTGAATTTGAAGCCCACGTTTCCTTTGGCTCCGTTTCTGATTTTCCACACCCCAGCCTCTGAAGAGAGGGTGCGGGCCTTCGCTGATAGTACTAAACCAGAAGCAGAGCAGCATCCTCTGTGTGGAATCATTTTTGCTGGGGCAACAGTGGGACAGCAGGGCTGTGAGCTCCACTCTCGAGCTCCTCTCGAGAGAGTTCCAGAGTTCACAAGGCCATTGGCTTTTTAGCCAAGTCCATAGACTGCAGCAGTGGACTAGTGGCCTGGGGCCAGCTGCCAAGCTGGCCTCGGGGCGGAGTCTTGAACTGGCTTCCAATTCCTAACAAAAGCGTTGGGAGGAAGATGCCCAGGGCTCTGCCAGCAGATTAGCTGAGCATGGAAATCCTGCTATATCTAAATATGGCATATTCTAACCAGAGTTCCAGTGCAAAGGAAAGTTGTCCCGTGCCAGCTCTTGGAACAGTGAGCCTTTGTTTTCTGTGAACGTACATTTCTTTGCCAAACCCTTTTTTTTTTTTTTTAAATCAAGAGAAGCATTTATAGTTTTCTAGACTGAAGATCTAATGAATGAATGGATGTTTCACACAGTGTCAGTGTCTAGTTTTAAGGAGTACTGCTAAAAAAAAGAAAAAGCCCTCTAATAAATGCCTTATTTATTAAGTGTACTTAAGCACTTTCAAAAATACTCTAAAATACTATGTATGATTCAAAGGAGCATGACTTAGATTTCATGGCCGAGGATGTAAACTGCTTTGTATAAGCATGAGCAGAAAGGAGGAGCCATGGTGCTGGTTGATGCCTGGAGCAGGGCGGAGGGAGCCACAGCAAGATGGGGCCCCTTGTGCCTCCTGTCAGATCATCACTTCTGATCCAGCTTTGCCAGCGTGGGCACGAGGGGGAGGGCAAGTACACCAGGGGCCTTTTTTGAGTAGCAAACACCCTTATCAAAAGCTCAGCATGATAAACATTAGCCTTTCAGAGTTTCAGTAAGATACTTCTATATACATGTAGATGCAAAAGTGACTGTTGTAAATGGTCAGAAATGGAATGCCTGTCAGAGACTCCAGCGCCCACAGGTAGGGATGTGATGCACTCACCGTGACGGTGTTTTCTTCGATCGCGTATATCTCAGGGTTATAGGTGTCGATTTTTGCTGCTGCTGTCAGCTGTACTGTCTGAAAAGTTGACTGGAACATAAGAAGAATAAAGAGTATATTTTATCCTAGCAGAAATTAATGTATAAAACTTGGCATGTTCCTTATTTATGTTCTTGTGGAAAGTGACAAGAGCAAATGCCAACTCTGAAGACTCAAGCATCTGCGTGTGCTTAAATCGCCGATATGCTAAAACCCCATGTGGGAACTTAAACCGTGCGGGTGACTGGGCCCTGCCATAGCAAATTAAACGAAGTTTCTTCTTTTCCGACTTGGATTCCTTTTATTTCCTTTTCTTCTCTGACTGCTGTGGCTAAAACTTCCACAACTACGTTGAATAATAGTGGTGAGATCGGGCAACCTTGTCTTGTTCCTGATCTTAGTGGAAATGGTTTCAGTTTTTCACCATTGAGGACGATGTTGGCTGTGGGTTTGTCATATATGGCCTTTATTATGTTGAGGAAAGTTCCCTCTATGTCTACTTTCTGCAGAGTTTTTATCATAAATGGGTGTTGAATTTTGTCGAAAGCTTTCTGGCCTAACCCTAAATGTAAGGCCAGAAACTATCAAACTCTTAGAGGACACATAGGCAAAACACTCTATGACATAAATCACAGCAAGATCCTTTTTGACCCACCTCCTAGAGAAATGGAAATAAAAACAAAAATAAACAAATGGGACCTAATGAAACTTCAAAGCTTTTGCACAGCAAAGGAAACCATAAACAAGACCAAAAGACAACCCTCAGAATGGGAGAAAATATTTGCAAATGAAGCAACTGACAAAGGATTAATCTCCAAAATTTACAAGCAGCTCATGCAGCTCAATGACAAAAAAACAACCCAATCCAAAACTGGGCAGAAGACCTAAACAGATATTTCTCCAAAGAAGATATGCAGATTGCCAACAAACACATGAAAGAATGCTCAACATCATTAATCATTAGAGAAATGCAAATCAAAACTACAATGAGATATCATCTCACACCAGTCAGAATGGCCATCATCAAAAAATCTAGAAACAATAAATGCTGGAGAGGGTGTGGAGAAAAGGGAACCCTCTTGCACTGCTGGTGGGAATGTCAATCAGTACAGCCACTATGGAGAACAGTGTGGAGGTTCCTTAAAAAACTACAAATAGAACTACCATATGACCCAGCAATCCCACTACTGGGCATATACCCTGAGAAAACCATAATTCAAAAAAAGTCATGTACCAAAATGTTCATTGCAGCTCTATTTACAATAGCCAGGACATGGAAGCAACCTAAGTGTCCATCATCAGATGAATGGATAAAGATGTGGCACATATATACAATGGAATATTACTCAGCCATAAAAAGAAATGAAATTGAGTTATTTGTAGTGAGGTGGATGGACCTAGAGTCTGTCATACAGAGTGAATTAAGTCAGAAAGAGAAAGACAAATACCGTATGCTAACACATATATATGGAATCTAAGAAAAAAATGTCATGAAGAACCTAGGAGTAAGACGGGAATAAAGACACAGACCTACTAGAGAATGGACTTGAGGATATGGGGAGGGGGAAGGGTAAGCGGTGACAAAGCGAGAGAGTGGCATGGACATATATACACTACCAAACGTAAAATAGCTAACTAGTGGGAAGCAGCCGCATAGCACAGGGAGATCAGCTCGGTGCTTTGTGACCACCTAGAGGGGTGGGATAGGGAGGGTGGGAGGGAGGGCGATGCAAGAGGGAAGAGATATGGGAACATATGTATATGTATAACTGATTCACTTTGTTATAAAGCAGAAACTAACACCATTATAAAGCAATTATACTCCAATAAAGAGGTTAAAAAAAAAAAAAAAGTCTCTGGGGGGGGGGGTTTAGATACCAGCCAGTTAAAGCGTCTCTCCCGGTAACTCTTAACTTGTAAACAGGGGTGAAAAACAGGGTTTAGAAATGAAGTTTTTAATTGGGAAAGATCATAGTTTAGGTTTTTAAAAACAACGAAGTTTGTGACATGATAGAAAATTGAAAACTTGGTGTTTTTAAATATTTACCTGAATAAGTCACAAAACAATGTGAAATCAGATTCAAAAGGAAGAGAATTTCTCTTCTGGGTACACATGTGTAAAATAATACTGTTTAAAGACCATGCATGTCAGTGGCAGACATCCTAAACCTTGTGTCAGTGCTAGATAACGTGAGTAATAATTTCAGATTTCCTAATCTAAGCATTTTTATAAAAAATACTGGATTTGGGGCAGGCATATAGGAAGGACATACATTTTATGCTGATGTTATTAGTAACCTCCAAAAATGAAATAATTTTACATGCATTCCTGAATCTAGTTACAGAAAAATAATCTGTTTTTCAGTGGATGCATTACCGATGTGTATATTGTTTTCTCTATAATCAAGTATCGGGACTGACGCTTATTTCGAGATGGAATACAATGCCCAGATTTGAGAACTGCCTTCACATGATCTGGCTACTAGGATTTAGTTTTTGTGGTTACTAGGGCACATAATTCAATACACTCCATGAGGTAATTTGCTAAACTATATCTGGGAGCCAGAAAGAGAGAATGCATATCCAAAAAGTGAGCAATTTATTTCCTTTCCACTGGCTCAGTCTCTGATTAGCCTTAATTTTCTCAAGATGGAAAATTGCAGTAGAAGTTAACCCTGATCACTGGTCTCTCAAACATACATTATTTGGGGAACATTAGGAGTATTGATGATGGTTTAAATTTAAAAAGGAGCAACAGTTAAGTGAATGTTCTTACTTAATAGTCCCTGCAGACTAGAGATGAAAGAAATGTCCTTACAACACTGATATATCTGCCCTCCTAAGTTTGGCCCTTTGCACGGGTATGCAGTATCCTGCAGGGTTAACAAGTAACGGTAGGGGTACCGTGCACACCCAGGAGACTGAAGTCACACACCTGCTAGCATTCAACAAGCCTTTTCCTTACAAAGGGCAACCAACAATGCCACTGATTTGGAAGCCTGAGCAATCACTTCGTGATGAAATTACTCGAAATGTTGACTTGCACTGCCTCATAAAAAGGGCAAAAGGTAGTATATTCATGGGCTCTAATACAGGAAGTAGGATTCGTATTTCAGACTGGATCTCCTAGATGGTCTGAGAACATCCACTGTTGAAATGGTTCAAAAGAAGGTGGGGATAAACATTTGACCTTTCATGAAGGAGGAAGATGTGTAGGACGTGATATGCAATAACTCTCATGGGTGTTTTTCAGCTTAACTATCATAATAACCATGTTGAAAAAGCATAAATAATACACTTCTTCAGAATTTTGCTTCCAGAAGTGAAACTGCTGCTTCTGAAAACCTTGGGGAAGGTACTATAAAAAGTCTTACAGTTAAAATGATGTAGCTTTAAACAAACTCAAGAAAAACCAGATGCTTTTTACAGAGCCGGCGTGATTGCCTTTTGATTCGCAACAGTCAGTTTTCCTTCCCAGCTGGCAAAAGTTACTATGAAAACATTTGTTCCTCAAATCCAAGGAGCCAAGATCCAATGGGTAAAACTGAGCGCCAAACTGCAGCAGCTGGGATGATGGTATAACTGCCTGCTTTGCGTCTTACAGGATTTAGAGGCTTGAAAGCAAATGCAACTAACAAGAAAACCAAATAAAGGCAAACAAGGAGAAAACCCAACTCCTCACTCCTCCACTTCTCTAGTTTTTCACCTGCCTTTCACAATTCCTCTTTCTATTGTGTCTTTATCGAAGAATATTGCTTATATTTTGCTTCCGGGGCCAAGTTCGGAGGGGGCCAAGTTCTCTGATGTGACATAACTCCATAGCAGGGAGGGGTTTGTTGGAGAGATCATGAAGTGGTTAGAAAATAGGGAGTAGGGTATGGTTGGTAAGCACCTTGAAGACTGATTTATTCGTTTAAAAAAAATTCACTGAGAGCCACAAGGCCCCCTGGAGGTTTCAAACTAATTTCTATTTTGCTGCCTCAATCAGAGCCAGTGTTAGTAAAATGAACAGCTCGCCGCGTATGTAGTCAGATTTAAGGAGCTCTGTCCATCCTTACACTTCCCGTGCCAGATTGAAATTCTGGCTACCGAAATCTCTGCTGAAAGCAGGTATCACTACTGCCAAGTCACACCTGCCAATTGGGAAAACACTCTGACACTGTTTTGGCACATTCCTCAAACTTGTGAGACTGCAATGACTTAAAAAAAATTGTGAGCACACTGGGGCTTTCACCAGAGAAGGGATTAAAAACAGGGGAGCAGAGTGGTTACACCTGGCTCTAATATAGGAAGATGGATTCTTAGGTTAGGTTCATCTACCAGGTAGTTTGAGATCAATCAACAGTCACGTGGGAGCACAGGGAATTGAGGCACTTTGATTCGGGTGTGGTGGAGGAGGCCGGAAGTCAGAAAAGTCAAGAGCAGTGGGAGGAAGACAGAGCAGGTGGCCCGTTACACCCCAGGCAGCCGAGGGGATCCTGACACCATTTCCAGAGATTCTGCTCTAGCAGGTTGGCATGGAGTCTAAGAAGCAGATGCTTTACAAGCAGCCCAGGTGATTCTGAGGCACAGCCAGGTTGGGCAAGCTTTGGAAAGGGATGGAAGCATACTGCCTTCCAAGGTAAGATTGCTCTGGGTCATTGGGCACGGCTGACATTAGTCAGAATGCTGATTTTTTCAGAGGGTGCGACCTTATTGACGGTGAAGGCTTATGTTTCAATGCTATCAATGAGCCGAATAAACAGAGCTGATACTTACTACTGCGAAGGTCCCATTCCAGATTCTGGTAGACACATTAAGGAAGTATTCTCCTTTCACCTGAAGGTCTTTCAGCCAGCAGGTGATGTTACTACATGAAGCGGTTCTGCAGTTCTTTCAGGTTGGAGTCAAGGGTAAAAGAAGAGAGAGTTAGTACGGGCTTTAAAAAATAAACACCCCAGTACTGGGAAGGATCTAAGGAAATGAGCAATCTCATGAACTTTTAGTAGTAGTTACAACCCTTCTGGAGATTTTAGCACTTTGCCTCAAAATGTAAAAAGTGCATGTCCTTTGCCCCTGCCGCTTCCCATCTGTGTGGACGGCCTCAGGAGATAATCATAAGTGTGTGCAGAAGAGTACAGCAGGCCTGTTTACTGAACTACTGTTTCTCAGAGTTAAAGAGAAACAACAACCCTCGCAAGACTGTTAATCAACTATACTCCAGTGAAAAATAAAAAATTTCAAAAAAACCCAAAGACTAAACAATCTGTGTTTATCAACAGTGTACTAGTTAAGTAAATTACTGAGTATACATACACAAAATGTAGTACAGTTTAGTCAGTAACCTCATGATACAGATGCATTCCTTGAATTTTAAAAAAGTTGTCAGTAAAAGAATCAGTGGTTGCCAAGAGTTGGGGGGAAGGAGGGATGAATAGGAGCGCAGAGGAGTTTCTGGGCAGTGAGCTATTCTGCACACCGTAATTGTGGATCCATGTCATTATACATTCGTCCAAACCGATAGAACACGCATCAAGGGTAACCTAATGTAAACCATGGACTTTGGGTAATTATGATGTGTCAGTGTAGGTTCATCAATTGAAACAAATGTACCACTCTGGGGGGGGGGGGGGCGGTTCTA
>NW_006785067.1:643971-678813 GCF_000442215.2 Lipotes vexillifer
GGGGGGGTGCTGGTTCATAGTGTAGGAGGCTGTGGGTAAGTGGGGCAAGAGGTATATGGGAAATTTCTGTAATTTAAACTCAATTTTGCTGTGAACCTAAAATTGCTCTAAGAATAAAGCCTATTAAAAGATCTGTGACATATCGGCCAATGAAAAAAGTAGTTTGGTCCATTTATGTAACAGTGTACATGTGCTTATATGTAGGTTAATGATTAGAGGTAAGGAAGAATGTTCATTGAATGTTAAGTGGTCAGCTGTTAGATTTCTGGAGAACTTTAGTTTCTTTGTTTTTCGTCTTATGTTTCCTCTATCTTGTTCACAGAAGTTGCCTTTTTTACAAAATCAAAACATTTTCACAAAAATAAGGAAAATGCTGAGAAGGTATAACTCATACCCTGAGATGAGTTTCTCCTGAGCAGTTTTACATACCTCTGTTCAGATTTAGACCACATTTACACTGTAATTACACTACAGTTACTTAAATAAGAAACTGTTCATTCTGTTTTCCCATCCTTCATGAAATAAAATAATTGCAATAAAAGAAAAACGGGAGAATTTCAATGTTGTTCATAGGGGAGAACTAAGGTTGGTTTGGGTTTTACTGTTTACTAAATGTTTGCTTATTTGAATACTTCATATGTGCCAAGCGCCATGCTAGATGCTAGACAAGTGTCTTTCCCAAAAAAGTGGCAGAAGTCTCGAGCAGGAGATGAGAAAATATTGAAAACAGAGAAGGGTGGTCAGAGAGTCAAATTTAACAGCTCAATAAAAGACGTCAGTGATTATGTGGAGGAGGTGAGGGGGGCTTCACCTCCCACACATGCCCAGCTCCCGCTCAGCTCTTTGCAACGTTTCCAATGTGCACAACACAAAACCAGTTTGACAGGGAGTCCTTTTAATATGAAATTTGGAACATGTATTTTATAATAATGGCATAAATAATTCCAATAACCTAGATTTCAGCATGTATTTTCTTGATTCACACAGATCATCAAAGGCAAAATAGGAAAGTTCTACCACCTGAGGTGGCAGGAAAAAAGAAGTGCCTCAATTTCCAGGTAAAACAAACAATGAATCACTAATGGAAGTTTTCACCCCATAATCTGTCCTCACCAATTCTTTTACATGACGGAAATTTTCACTCTTGAAAGATATAGAAGAAGATGTTTGTCCTATTTTCAGTGGATTTATTTCGGCTTTGCAACTGATGTCACCAGCCTACAAAGAAGGACATCAAATCAGTCTTAGGAAGCAAGATGGTTTACAATGTTATTTTTGACTTGTTAGGAAATCCTATTGTCACATGTTGGGGCAGGGGAGGGGCTCCCAGGATTCTCTTCACTGTGCTGACCTGGCCACACTTCTGTTCATCACTAATGTAAACCCTGAAGTATTCAGATCCTCCTGACGTGACTCGATGGCATGGCGCTGGTTCTTGCAGCCCACATGTGATGACACTAATTTGTAATAACAGTTGCCTGTGAGTGATTTATTTAATTCAGGGTTTTTTTCCTGTGGAACAGTTTAGGATTTTGCTTTCCTGTAGTCACCTATAAACAGCACAGAAGTAACACTGCTGTAGCATTAGCTAAGTGCTAGACCATGGCTGAGCCACTGTCAGGGGTTTGGCTACAGCATCCCTGTAGCCGGAGGGCTTTTAGAGAAATACCCAGAGGGCTTTTAAAGAAAAACACTGGTGCTAGAGCCTTAGCCCTGGAGATTCTGATTTAATTGCCTGGGGTAGGTCTGGGCATCACGTATTTAAAAAGCGACCCAGGTGATTAAATGAGCAACCAGGGTAGGCAACTACCAGTTGAAAGTCCAGGCTGGCAGCTTGAAGACCAGCTACTGACTGCAGCTGTGTAGACCAACTACTCTCCCACTATGGGCTCAACTTCTCACTTCCCAGCCAACTAACTTCTCTATAAACAGGGCTCTGACAAAGTCAGATCTTCAGCTGGTCAGAAGGAGGTTTTAATAATTTCTGCCACCTGTACATCCCTAGACTCAGACATTTCTTATAACAATATCCTGCTTCTAATATGAAATTAACTGCTAGTTACCTGGCACCCAGGGTGCATAGGGGTTATCCTTTCAGTTTCTTGTCTGTATGATGCAGACATGATCACCCCCACTTCATGGAACATTTCCGTATGGAGGGCACACGTTTTTATAGGCAATTTGGCTGCACTTACCTGGTCCGTGTGCACGCCAGTCAGGTACATCAACGGGTTCTTGCCTCTGGTGTATTGAGGGATATGGATGATTACGGATGCCATGCTGACTGGAACACTTCCTGTTGTTACCTATGTAGTAAGAAAACATTGATTGCCGCTACATCATACACATGTTGGAAGGAATGGGATCAATAACCTCAGTGTTGCTGAAGGGCAACTATTAAGTGGTAAGAGTGAATCCATATGAAAGTGAGTCATTACTTTATGGTCACTCTTTGGCTCACTGTGTTTTACCTCTTGGAAGAATCTCAACATCTGCAATTTTAACGGGTAAATAATTTGTGACTTAGGAGATGATTAAAAACACCTACCCTCTGTGGGTTTGGTCTGCTGGGGCATGAAGTCCCACTCTGCCCCTGACTAGCAGTATGGCCTGGGCAAGGTACTTCACCTCTTTATGCTTCAGTTTTCTCATTTGTAAACTAAAGATAATTGGCATATCAGTAGGTATGCACAGATACAGCCTCTGTTCTCACTGTTGGAAAGTCTGTCCTAGTTGTCCAGGGCTCATGCCCTAACTGGTTGTTAAACATTTTAAAGAACACTCATAGGAATAATAATCCTATCAATCTCATAACTGATCTGGGAATTAAATGGGTTAACATACATAAAGCACTTCATACAAAGGCTGATACTTATTACGTGTTCTTTGAATATTATAATATATACTACTAATTGAGTAAATGTTTCATTAAAGTAGTAGTTGCCAAATACCGTGTACATTTTATAAATTCCAGTATCTGGATCACAAATCAAGACTCCTTTAAGAACTTTTTAAATCACTGAATTATAGAGTTGCAACCATGTGACAGACTTATAGGAAATGTACAAAAATAAAATGGTAATGACTAAGGGTGGTGGATGGATTCTTCCCTTTTTATTTTCCAAAGTTTATGCAATGTTATTATAAAATATCATTCTCTCATAAATTCATTTCTCTTTATATAACTGAAAACAAACTTTAAATTTGTACTTTGTACTTTACTAATAGCCAACAGAAACTGATTTTAAAATATTTTTATATACTACTTAGCATGACTGTACAAAATAAATATTTGTATACAAATGGTGAGCTTCTCAAATAGAAGTGGTTTCCAAGGATAAATTGGCATACTGATTATATTTCAGAGACTTTTGTCCATAATAATATCATTATATTACTGCTCTGTTGATTAATGTGCAACAATTTGCTTTCAAAACACATCAATTATCTCTTACCCGGGACACATAACTATGTACAAAGCCCACCTGTTTACTTATCAGTGGTCTACCTTAGTAGTTCTCAAAGTATGGCACCCGGACCAGAAGCATCAGCGTCACCTGGGAACTTGTTAGAACTGCACATTGTTAGGTCCACCCCAGGCCTTTTGAATCAGAAACACTGGAGATGGAGCCCAGTGACATGTGTTTTAACAAGACTCCAGGTGATTCTAATGTGTGCTCAAGTTTGGGAACCACTGGTATATTTCAACTTCTTTTTACTTTCTTTTTCTCCTCCTGCCCTCATTTTTTTCCCCCTTTCTCTTGATTTTCCATTCTAATGTCAGGTTTACCAACCTTAATGAAGAAGATGAATTTTGGACCAATATCTTCAAAATTGTTCACAATAGAAGGAATATTCCCATCCGAGGAGACTTCATAAAAATTTATGTTGGTAGATCTGTTGGATGATGTTTGTAAAGCCGAATATTTTAGTTATGCTACTGTTCTTGAAGTTCAATATTTCTTTTATCTAAATATCTTCTAGCTTATTTTACAAGTGAAAGAGTTTACATTTAGGTACAAAACATTAAATGAAAACAAATGCTTATTATGGACTTATGATCCAGTTATACATTTCTAAAGCTAAAACAAGTTCCTTTCAAAACATATCCCTTAATGATCACTCTGCTGAGATTCTTTGTGTTATATGTGTATCAGTTGTAAAGTTTCTAAAATAAGTACAAATGTATTAAGAATTTGTAGTGAAACTCTTCTCAAGATATTATATCTTGACAGGTATGTCAAGATATATTGACAGGCGTGTTAATATAGTGGACACTTGGTCCTTATTGATTGGATGAATGGATTTATAAGGCAGAGGATTTTCCACTTGGTATGATGGCTGAAATACCATGATAAGATATTGGGCATTAGCTCCTACACTACTCATCACTGGATGCCTGTGAAACGGGGTATACATTTTATTTATTATTCCTTCTCCCTATTATTCCGTAGTTCCAAACCAGCTCTGACACTTTGGTCTGAATTGGGGTTGGTCAGTCTGTTTCCACCACTGACCATACAGACCATCTCTAAGGTGGCTGACCCAGGAGTTTTATTAGACTAGGCCTAGAGGCACTGGCCTAATTGGACTTCTTTGCTTGGGGCTGCTGAGTAGGGTTTGCAAGTGAGGTGATGACCAGGCCAGAGGGAACCCCACAGGACCACTCAGACTGGAAGGTAACTGAATACCATTCCCTCTCTTCACTCATTTCTGGGAATCTGAGGATGGATTTCAACTAGGGTAGCTTCATTGAGGGGTGGAGGGTATATGGCAGGGATGGGAGTCTGAGAAGCAATATTTATTTCCAACAGACAATTTATCCTAACTACAGGATGTTGATTCTATTTCCTAAAAAAAAAATTGGACTGGATATTTTCTGAGATAGAGTTGTTTGGTTTCTTTACTGAAAATCTTGCCTTTTTCTTTTTTTATGCCTTAGAATTTTTTCCCAAATTCTCAAAAGGAAAATATGCCATAGGGACTTAAATAGATGTAGTATTTGTCAAGGTTATGTCTATGAGAGGAAACAATGATTTGTCAGCCTTACATGGAAAATGGGAAAACGGACTAGGATTTAAAACAGAAAGCCTGACCCCAATAAAAATTAATTACAATAAAAGAAAATAAAACAGAAAGTCTGGCTGTATGTCCATGAATTATTCCCTTTGCCTTCCAGAAGACCTTTGTGCGAGCCCCTAAGTATGGCCAGTTTTTAAATTGATTAATATGCTCTGTTTTTGCATTTTAAAGAGATCCAGTATTTTTCCATGTTACTTAAGTGTTCCTTCAGTTACTTAAGTATTGATCAATATATTTATATTAGCAGTTAGCTATACTCAGGCGGATCTTGTTTTAGAAGTAATTCTACTGTCATCTATTTCCATCCATCATATTTGCACAAAATAATTACACACTTATACAGTATCAAAGTGATTCCTAAGGGATATACTCAATAATTGGGTAGGACTTTTTTTCAAAAAAGTAAACTCTGTGTGTGTGTGTGTGTGTGTGTATGTGTATGATGTAAACTCTGTGTGTGTGTGTGTGTGTGATGTGTATTTATCCTGGTAGATAAATAAACCCTGTATCTGGAAGGTATTCTGAAAACAGTCAAGTTAGTCATCTACAAAATGACCAGAGGAGATGCCGAGGGATGATTTCACTTTTTGTTGTGTACGTTTCAGTAATGTTTGGATTTTCTATCCATGTACATTTAATATCTTTTTTTACAAAAGACATTAAGGGAAATTATCTGAGAGGTAGGATTAGGAGCCACTTTAGCTTTATTCTTTATAATTCTCCATACTTTTTTTAACTGCATGATATACTTAAAAGAATATGAGAATGTCTGAGAATCCAATTTACCATCACAAAAAATACATAGCTAAGATGTTAGTAAACGTGAAGTCCCACTTCAGTATTGTATTTATTTCATCTTAAAATATCTGAAAAAATTGGCCATGGTGGGAGAATGGAATTAGAAAAAGGGTATATTAACAAAAAGCATTTAGGATGAGAAAGAAGCATTAAAGGTAGGAAGAAAAAAAATCAGGTAATGTGGTGCTATCAATCTCTTTGGCTGCATCTGTTTTCAGTTACTTATTTTAGCAGCTGAGGGCCCTTTGAAATCTGCAGTTACTGAAAAATTTTTCAGGAATGGATGAGTTGAGCTATACTTTGTTTCTGCTTTTGCTGTTTGCAACTCACTCGATAAGGAAGCGTTCTTTTCATCTTTGCTCATGTGTCTCTAGCTCTAGACATAATGACATATTTTCCTTTTTTGTTTTTGCTCAGGGATCTGTTGGATGATCTACATATTCCATGCTTTAGGGGCTGGAGTGATGTTAGAGAAACCTGCGGTCACCGGACACTTTGAAGCGTGGCTCCTTGGGGACACACTGCTGCGTGTTTTCCAGGGGTCACTGATCTGTGCTGCGAAGCTGCCTTAGTGTTTCATCAGGTAGAGAACTCTGGTTTCCAGGCTTGGAAATGGGTGTCACCTGCAGCCTGTGTACCTGCATAGCTGTGCCCCAATGTGTCTGTGCCCATGAACCCATTTCCCTTCTTGAAGGTGATCCTATTAGCACCTGTGGTGTCTATATGTTATTCACCTCTCAAGACACATGTCTCTCTGAACAATTCAAGATAACTGGTATCAACTAGTACCATTTTGCCTGGTGCTCTCAGGTTTACTTGCTTTGGGCGGGCAAGAAAACGGAATAACTCATGTCCTTCTGGGTGACCTCTTTTGAAAAATGCCTCATTTTCTCCTGGTTGGAAGAAACCCCTAATCTGCTCTGTCAGAAATTCTCCAACCAGAAACTAATTTTCTGTAACTAGATTCAGTATTTGTGTTTGGGGCTTCAACGTCCAGGAGCGTGGACATTGCTTGAGATCTCATGTGGACCGTAGGACACAGGCGTGGAGAAGGAAGTGGTGGCAACTCCTCGGGGCCCTGCGAGTTCTGCTTTGACAGCTTGTCCGAGGGCCTGCGGGGGAGTTTCCCTTGGCATGTGACAGAGGATTATTCCTTTGTCTTTCTGGTGTTGCTCTCATAAAGAGTCCCTCAAGATTCCCCTATAGGAACCAGTTTGTCCCTGGACTTCTGTTTTAGTTGACAAGGAGGAAATATTTTAATTCAAATTCCCCAGTTAAGAGAGAGCATATAGAGGACTTGTTCAGTCATGAACCAAATATGTTAATGAGCCAGAGTGATGTCCATGGTCACAGGCTGCCCACTGTTTCACCTACCTTGTTATGTGAATTTCGGCATCATACAGCAGAGAGAGTTTGAAGTTGACTGAATTATCTGCCTTGTTTTCCTCGTAGCTTTCACTATTGAAAGGAACATGAGGAAATTACTGACAGAGAAATATTAGAAGAGCCACCCATCATTAATTCATGACTTCATCATGTTTTACCTTAAGGCTTGGAAACTGACAGAGGCCTGATTCTGAAGGTTTTGAAGATTGAAGTCGAAGTTAATAGTGAAAGTCACCTATACACAAAATGAAAATTCATCAATCTATGATGCTTTGTGCTCCGGGACCAACATGAAAAAAAAAAAGTGTCCCATAAAAGTAAACTCACTCCCATTTGATTCTGAATTTTATAAACGTTAAGCTTTATAATTTGTAGAATATCTATGTATTTGTCCACCTTGCCTTACCTTCAGAATAGAACTGGATTCACCTGACATATACATACAACACATCACAGGCACTTACACTTATCTGAATTTGAAGGCTTTGTGCTGATGTAAAATTTGCTTACCAGGGGTTAAAAATGATATCCATGACTCTGTAAAGCACTTTGACCAGTGTTGGTCAATGTGTTCAGAAATAAAGAACTTTCTGTATCGTATGTGCCTTTGGGAATGAACTGCACAGGGGAAAATCCCACTTTTATTAGTAACTTAAAGAAAACATGCAGATATTTAAAAACTTCCTCTAAATATGCAGGCAACATTGATAGTCAAATGGATAAAGAAGATGTGGTACATATATACAACGGAATATTACTCAGCCATAAAAAGGAACGAAATTGGGTCATTTGTAGAGATGTGGATGGACACAGAGACTGTCATACAGAGTGAAGTAAGTCAGAAAGAAGAACAAATACTGTATATTAACACATATATGTGGAACCTAGAAAAATGGTACAGATGAACCGGTTTGCAGGGCAGAAACTGAGACACAGATGTAGAGAACAAACGTATGGACACCAAGGGGGGGAAGTGGCAGGGCAGTGGTGGTGGGATGAATTGGGAGATTGGGATGAACATATATATACTGATGTGTATAAAATAGGTAACTAATAAGAACCTGCTGTATAAAAAAAAAATTAAAAAAACACATGCAGGCAATTATTTTGTGGTGCCTGTCAAATGACGATACCTAATAAAGATGGTTCATTGGTTAACACTGATGGCAAGGAGGGGCCAGCATGGATTTAAAGATAAAATGCAAGGTGTACCTGTTGTTCCCTTTTTAAAGCAGGGTAGCCCACATTGCAGGTAACAGACTTCTGAGATGAAGCAATCTGGCATGTCACTTCTGTCCCATCAACCTGAATGAGACCAAGGAAACAATGATCAATTAGTATGCAATGTGTGTATGTGTGCATGCGCACGCACATACGTGCTGAAGGATGCATAAACCACCTGGAAATTCCAGCAGAAAGGTTGGTTCACACCAAGACTTGAAAATTTTGTATGAATTGTCCAAGTGGCTAACATACTATTTTTTTTTTTTTTTTTTGTGGTACGCAGGCCTCTCACTGTTGTGGCCTCTCCTGTTGCGGAGCACAGGCTCCGGACGTGCAGGCTCAGCAGCCATGGCTCACAGGCCTAGCCGCTCCATGGCATGTGGGATCTTCCCGGACCGGGGCACGAACCCGTGTCCCCTGCGTCGGCAGGCGGACTCTCAACCACTGCGCCACCAGGGAAGCCCCTAACGTACTATTTTTTATTGCTAAGCAGGGCACCCAGCAAGACAAAGGAGAGATCAAATACTGGAATTTTACCCAGAAATAAATCATATTTCTTATATTTCAGAAGCACAAAATAACTTTAATCCACTCTTTAGAAATGCTGTCTTTTCTCTCAGTATATTTCTCTCAGTATACTTTTCTCTCAGTATATTTTCAAAGTTGTAGTTTCAAGAGAAAGACAAATAAAATACAGTTTTTGTTTATACCTTAAATAATTTAAAGAATCATTTTAGTTTTCCTCAGGTTTTTTTCTCTTTAAAATAAGTTGTCATTTGGCACAAGAAATTTAAACACTGAAGTCAGAAGAGGTTTAGAACACTGAACCTATTAAGTTCACATTGACTTTAAACGGGATGAAACCATTTTTTAATCCTTTCATCAAGTAGTGAATTTGGAAAATCTCAGCTTTTTCCTTCTCTCCTTTTCACTGCTTGGTGGCAGAGGAGGGACCAGAGGGACATTCATGGGCAAGTGTGTTCCTGCTATAGCGATCAAGTCAACATGATTAACTGACCTCATTGGAATGCGGCATCTTGGCAGCAGCAAGACCTGTGGTTACTAAGCTCTGGCTGAGCTGTGGGACTCTAATTTCTCAGAGCAAGTGCAGCTCCCAGCATCTGTGCGGCACCGAGGAAGCCTCATCACACAGATGGCTTGAGGAGAGTTTATGGTAGAGTCTGGCTACTACTGCCAAGTGTCAGGGCAAAGGAAAACTGGCCCAAGCTGTGAAGCAGAATTGGTCTAGATACACAGCCAGGCTATGTTCCCAAGTGGTTTAACTAGTTGGGAGCCACAAGTCAGGATTGATCATGCTCAGGGTTAAGGTGTTTCTTCAGAAAACACAGAGGACATGGAGATTTGAGTATAAGGGAGACGGTAATTGACAACAAGTAGGAAACAGATCAGTTAACACAGGGTGCCTTCACATACCGGCATGGACCAGGAAGCAAAAAACAGATTTTCTGAAAAATCAACAACAATCCCACTGTTGTATGCACTTTCCTTTTTGTTTTTCAGTGTTACCGAAAATGTTAACCTTTTGTTTTGGTTGCTGACAATGAAGGGCTGTTGTCTGTTAAAAGTAAAAAGGAGAAAAAGAAAGTCATTACAGTTTCTTTTTAAAAAGCTAGTATTCAAATACTTTACTCATTAAAAAAAAAAAACCTCTTTAGATTTACTATTTAGAAGACTGAGAAAATTGCTTAATAATAAATTATCTTCATAGTAAAATAATATTGACAATGAATGACTAAATGCTACTGGATTTTTTTTGTTGCTTTTAATTACATTGCAGAAAAAAGCACCATCCAAATACAAGTGGTTTTATATTTCTTAGTGTTTTACTTCTATATGGATGAGAGAAATTGAAATTTATGTTTTTATTTAATTTTTTTATTGACGTATAGTTGATTTACAATATTATATTAGTTTGAGGTGTACAACATAGCAATTCAATCTTTTCAGAGATTATACTCCATTTAAAGTTATTACAAAATAATAGCTATATTTTGCTGTGCTGTACAATATATGCTTATTACTTATCTATTTTATATATGGTAGTTTGTATCGCTTAATCCCCTACCTCTGTCTTTCCCCTTCCTCCTTCACTCTGCCCACTGGTAACCACTAGTTTATTATTTTTAACTGTGAGTCTATTTCTGTCTTGCTATATACGTTTGTTTTATTTTTTAGATTCTCTATATAAGTTAGAACATAAAGTATTTGCCTTTCTCTGACTTATTTCATGAAGCATAATATGCTCTAGGTCCATCTGTGTTTATTGCAAGTGGCAGAATTTTATCCTTTTTACGGCTGAGTAATATTCCACGGGCCCAGCCACTCCACGGTATGTGGGATCCCCCCAGACCGGGGCATGAACCCGTGTCCCCTGCATCGGCAGGCGGACTCTCAACCACTGCACCGTCAGGGAAGCCCCAGTTTTTTGGTTTGTTGAGTTGTATGAGTTGTTTATATAGTTTGGATATTAACCCCTTATTGGTCATATCATTTACAAATATTTTCTCCCATTCAGTGGGTTGTCTTTTTGTTTTGTCAGTGGTTTCCTTTGCTGTGCATAAGCCCTTAAATTTAATTAGATCCCATTTATTTATTTTTGCTTTTATTTCTTTTGTCTTAGGAGACAGAGACAGAAAAAATACTGCTACAATTTATGTCAAAGAGTGTTCTGCCTATGTACTCTTCTAGGAGTTTTATGGTTTCAGGTCCTTACTCCATTTTGTGTTTATTTTTGTATATGATGTGAGAAAATGTTCTAATTTTATTCTTTTACATGTAGCTGTCCAGCCTTCTCAGCACCACTTATTGAAGGGATTGTCTTTTCTCCATTGTATATTCTTGCCTGTGTCATAGACTAATTGATCATAAATACATGGGTTTATTTCAGGACTCTCTATTATGTTCCAATGATCTATATATGTATTTTTGTGCCAGTACCATGCTCTTTTAGTTACTGTAGCTTTGTAGGATAGTCTGAAGACACTTCTAACTTTGTTTTTTTTCTCAAGATTGCTTTGACAATTTGGGGTCTTCTGTAGTTCCATATAAATTTTAGAATTATTTGTTCTAGTTCTGTGAAAAATGTCATGGGCATTTTGATAGAGATTGAATTAAATCTGTAGTTTGCTTCGGGCAGTATGGACATTTTAACAAAATTAATTCTTCCAATCCAAGAGCACAGGATATCTTTCCATTTCTTTGGATCATTTTCAGATTCCTTCACCAATGTTTTATAGTTTTCAGAGTATAGGTCTTTCACCTCCTTGGTTACGTTTATTCCTAGGTACTTTGAAATTTAGATTTTAAAGGTTTTTAAGAGTTATAGATGTTTCTGTTATAGAAAAAAATCTCTATAAACATTCACCCAAATGAAGTAATCTAATGTGTCTTTTATTTCTACAGTTTTCACTGAACTTTAAAGGAAAACTTACTGAGCTGCTGGCAGCTGTTGAACATCTAGAACTAGATCAGAGATGCAAACTCCATCATCACCACAATCTTTATAGAAAGGGATCTACAAAAAAGGAAAAATAATCCCGGAAATTTGCTCTTGAGTTAAGAAAGCAAATTGTGGAAGAACACATATAGTATTACTCCATTTACATAAAGTTCAAAACCATGCAGAACGAAACAGTGTTTTAGGAATACATACATGTTTAGCAACATCAGAAAGAAAAGCATTGATAAATGCAAAATTCAAGATGATGATTTGCTTTGGGGGAACAAGATAAAAGTGGGTATGATGGGGTGGGGAGTGATACAGAGAATTTCAGAGGTATTGGTACCATTTTATTTTTTTTTAAGTGGGTGGTGAGCACAAGGTGTTCACTTTATTGTTATTTATTTCTTCAACAAACATTTATTGAGCACCTGTGGTAGGCCAAACACTGCTCAAGGTGCTGGGAACAAGGAAAACAAAAATCCCTGCCTTCATGGAAATTACGTGCTTGTAATCTTTACATATAAGTAACTGTATTTCAATTAGAAAATTAACAACTTAAAGGCTATGTCCTAAGTTATCCTTCAAACACTAAGGCAGTGACTGTGAAACTTTGTCAGCTAGTCTGAATTCCAACAAGGGCAAACCACACTTACACTGAAGACCTTGACTGTCTCAGAGTAGGCTTCGAGGGCAGGGTTAGTGCCAGGGTTTTCCAGACTGATGTTCACACACAGATCCAGAGAGCTGACAACATCAGAGGGCTCCTAAACACACACATGCACAGAGTCAGTTGATTAGGGCATGGCAGCTTCAAAACAAGAAAACAACCACAAATGTGTTCATGATTAAGGACACAGTCTACTCTCAATCATGCAGAATAGCTCTGTTTTGAATTTTCAAGGGTCTTGCTTCTTCACTTCTGTTCTAAGTCTGCTCTTAGCCTCTCCACTTCTAAGAGACTTAAAAACCTGGGCTCAGTAAAAATTTGAAGCAGTAATTCTTAGTTAAGCTCATCAGTAATCTCATTATTTATACATAAGTAATTATCAATATTTAGATGAGATGCCCAGTTTTAAATGCTCAGAAGACACCTCTCTCAGTACCAAGCTCTAGGGCTGTCGGCCATGGTCTTCCAATTCCTATTGCCAAGACTTATGGAGTCCTTAGGTGTCCTGACCAAGTCTCTGGAAGAGAATATTAGGACCTACAAGGGAAAGAAGTGCCCAGGGTTGGCTGTCAGGAATGGACAAGGGGACTCCCTTCCTTAGAACCTAACTTTAGTCTACAAAACCAGATAAAAGTGTTTCCCACACTTCAAACCAAGCTCCCCAACTTCTGGCCTAGCTGACTGTTAGTGGCTGAACTGCTCTTTGCACATAGAAGATGATGCACGTATCACTCTACAGACATTAAAACCAACACCGTCCAGCTACAAGTACATTTCCTCTTTGCCTTTAGTAAAAACAGTGGAGGATTTGCAGTGTTCCAGGAGGCCTGGGCCGCTTCCGGTTTTTGAGGTTTCCTGTCTATTGAAAAATGAAAATAATGCTAAAACAGGGTTGTAAATGCCATCTAGCATTCTTCTTTAAGAAAGAACAATGTCTGTACAATGGTAAGCACAAAAAATGAAGTCTGCATTTTCCTAGAAGTGGTATCTTTATTATCTCTTAGTTCGTTCACAGGCAGGACTTACTCCTTTCTTGAGCCCTTTTGGAGGGGCCTGACCATTACGATGGCTTCCTGACTACAAGGAAATGTGTCCTCGGCTGGCTGCAGGGTTCGCACATAGGATGGACTTTGGTATTGATAGCAAATGTGGTGTGTTACCTGGAACACCTGTGGTCTTAGCTGACCACAATAACACACACCTCGTAAAAACTTCACAAATATACATATCAGAGAACAGGAGATATATCTATATACACACATACATACATACACCACAGCCTGGCTGTCTTCATTCCCCCACAATGGATTACACATTTAATTTGATCCACCACTTAGCACAAGGGTAAGAGAAAATGGAATCTGGCTTTTATTCCTTTAAAGAAGCTGTATAATTGGCACATTAACAACAACAAAGAAGTCCAGGCCTTCACAAAGAAGAAACCTTCAACTTGAATATAAATAACTCAACTGATTCTAGTCCATCCGACCATTAACTTTGTTTTTCCAACTCTTATACTTAGCATTTCTTGAGATGTTATCTCTGTACCATCCATCTACAACAGAAGTATTTGGGGACGCCCCTTAGACCTACGCATTCCTTGGACCTTCAAACCCAAATTTCTGGTGGTGGGGTTCCAGAATATCCATTTTATAAAAGTCTCCTAGGGCTTCCCTGGTGGTGCAGTGGTTGGGGGTCCGCCTGCCGATGCAGGGGACGCAGGTTCGTGCCCCGGTCTGGGAAGATCCCACATGCCGCAGAGCGGCTGGGCCCGTGAGCCATGGCCGCTGAGCCTGCGCGTCTGGAGCCTGTGCTCCGCAACGGGAGAGGCCACAACAGTGGGAGGCCCCCGTACCCCAAAAAAAAAAAAAAAAAAAAAAAAAAAAAAAGTTTCCTGAGTAACTTACACTTTCAAATACCATTACATGGTTTCTAGGGGGAAATATTCATGTAATTTATAAAATAGATTTCCTTTTAGTTTTCTCCTGAGAAGCACTTTTCCTACTTGGGAGAGTTTCAAAATCCATGTGAACTGTAGTAATTATGGCATAAGATTATAGCCAATAATTTTTACCTCATAATCTACCGTCCTTCACCTATATCAATTTAATCCAATAATGGAAAGGACAATTACAATTGTCCTTTTCAGTCGTTTAAAAATAAATAAAATTTCTTCTCATGTGAAAATGTCAAAATAAAATTTATTGTCAACTAAAAGTTCTTCCTGTTAAACATTTAAGAAAGCACTGTCCTTGATTTCTTTAAGAATCTTATTTTCAGCCCTTTTACTTGCAATCCCAAATAAAATTTAATGCAACTAACTTACACAATAATAGAATGTGACTGTATACACTAGTATAAAGGAAATACACTCCTGTTCATAGGTAAGAAAAGCATTAACTAGAAGAACAAGCATTTATCTAACTCATAAGCTTCCATTTTAGGCTTTCGCCATTCATTAGTCTTTAAGAAGAAATGAGATGAAAGGGATGACTCTGAGGCCTTACCTGTATGTGGATGATGTACTCAGAGCAACTCTGTGCTTGATTTACTATCATGGTCTTCTGCAAGCACCTTTCATTATTTTCTTTAAATAATCCCCTGGAGGTTACTCTGGGTGAATACTGGTCTGCATCAATTGTGATGTTATATACAATGGCTATAATAAAAGTCATAAAGAAATGTTATTACAAATAAACTTCTAAGGAAAAAGCATCCCCGTTTTATCGTGTCTTACTGGGTAAAGTCTTTGACTTCAAGAAAACAAAAACCAGTCTTTCTATTGATGGACTGTGAACCATGGATGGCCTATGATATTTGTAATTCTAGCTCTGGTATGATGTGTCAATACGTGACTGTGGATGCAAAGAAATGTGATTCAAAGAAACATGGCTTGATGCAGTGGAAGGAAAAGTAGATTCGCCCCCAGGAAATCTACTGAATGAAGTTGGTCAAATTACTTCCTCAAATACTGGTTTCATTGTCCATAAAGTGGTGACATGAAAAGGAAAGGAACTGTTGAGTGCCTATCTTATACAAGTTTTACAATAAACCTGGAACGTGGATATTATTATCCTATTTTTCAGATTATGAGCAGAATATTATCCTATTTTTCAAAATAATTCACCCCAGTTCATACAGCTAGGGCATGGTCAGAAATAAAGTTTGGGTAATTTTGAAATCAGATCCCATGTTCCTGCTGTTTCTATGCAGTTTTGAGGATTCACTGTTATTTGAGGATTAAGTTAGATACTCTAAGGGGACATGTATCGTGCCTGGCATATTCTAGATGCTTACTTGGGGAAAGGCAGGTAACATTGCAGTAACAAGTTTTGAATCAGACGGATGCTTTGAATCCTAATCCCACCATTTACGAGCTTTAGGCAATTTGTCTAACCCCTTTGAACCTCCATTTCCTCATCTATAAAACAGAGATAATAATACTAACCTAGGGAAATGGAAATGAGAAATGTGATAAAAATTGATGTCAGTAGCCAATGTCCAAACTATCAGAACCTTCAATAAAGTCTGCTGGCTACATGTCCAAAACTGACAGAGAAGATCTCATACTATTAATAGCATCAACTGCCTTATTTGGGATTACTCTTATTACTTCCAATATTTTAAAGGTTGAATATACTTCCAAAAGCATTCTATGTGTTACCTTTCAAATATCTGTTAGAAGTGATGTATAATTTTTCTTGCTCCCATGACTTAATGAGGTTAACAAAGATAAAATACAAAGGAATCAAGAACTAAAAATAAATGGTGAAAATAAAGCAAAGGAAAAGTTATGCTGGGGAAGTGATTGTGGCTAGGACAAAGTTAGTAGGTGTGTTAATTATACTGTTTTATTTTTTTCCAACAGCTTGGTAAAAATGATACATAGTCACATAGGCAATATAATAATCCTTTTTATGTTATTAACTTTAAACTGGAGTGTGCACCTGATGCAATAAATAATAGAAGCCATATGCTTTATAAATTCACTTTGCAAAGTCACAGAGTTGGGATTCCTGTCTTACATACTATTATTGCCAGGTAATTAAGTGACAACTGATCGTGACTGTGTGGACCTAAGGCACTAAGAAGAAGGATTCAAAGGGAAAGATGCCCAATAGCAGGAGACCCTAGACAGTGAGTGGAAGGGAATGTAATTCTCAAAGCAGAATATGCCCTTTTTGAGTGTGTGGCAACAGAAGAGTTGAAGTACAGTCAAAAATTGGGAGGAAGGGCTTCCCTGGTGGCGCAGTGGTTGAGAGTCCGCCTGCCGATGCAGGGGACGCGGGTTCGTGCCCCGGTCCGGGGGGATCCCACATGCCGCGGAGCGGCTGGGCCCGTGAGCCATGGCCGCTGAGCCTGCGCGTCCGGAGCCTGTGCTCCGCAACGGGAGAGGCCGCAACAGTGAGAGGCCCGCGTACCACACACACACACACAAAAAACAAGCAAGCAAAAAATTGGGAGGAAGATACATGAGACAAATCCATGCTTCAGGGCCAGGAGAGGTGACCTACCAGTCATTTCTGCCAACTAATAGATTTTCCAAATTAATCTTTGATATTTAATGTTTTATTCCCCCAGATTCACTGAAATATCACTGACATATAACATTGTGTAAGTTTAAGGTATACAACATAGCGATTTTATATATTGCAAAATAATTACCACAATAAAGTGAGTTAACATACCCATCACTTCAAAAAGTTACAATTTTTTTGTGTGTGGCGAGAACTTTTAAACTCTCTCAGCAACTTTCAAATATACAATACAGTATTGTTAATGAAAATCACCATGCTCTACGTTCCATCTAGCCACTTTATGTTTATACAGTAATGGTTTTTGACTCAGCTATCGTGGCTACTGAGATGGACGTGCCACAAGGCAGGTCTGTGAGATGTGCAACTCAGAGTTCGGTCAGTGTTTGAACACGTGAAAGGAAAAATGCCAGATGAATATGAAAAGTAGGAAATATGGAAAGCGTGCCAAGATGTGAATCTAACTTTTTGTGTTCGTAAGCTATTTATTTCTTGGTATGAATCATGACAAATAACCTACCTCTTATGTTTTTACCCTTTAAGCTAGTTTATTTGTTCACCACCTAATGAAATAGCTGTAGGAACTACGGGTTTCTAAATTTTAGAGCCAAAATCTGATGGAGGGGGATTAGGGCCCATGAAACAGTAGCAAATGAAAGAAGGTAGTGTTGATCAAGTGCTAAATCAATGGCTACGTATTGAGGGAGCTGAGACAACTGGAGCAGGAGAGATAGAGGTGAGATGCAGTGGTTAGAAAGACATCAGAGAGCTTGTGGGACCTCAGCCAGGCCCTGGCAGATGACTGGACCCATCCAGGGAGAGAGAACAACAGCTTCTGCTGACATCTGCACACAGCCTTCCCTACTCTCCCCTGCTGATAGGACATGCTTCAGACTTTCACTCACTTCTTTGGATTATTCAGAAAATGTAAAACACTGGGCACAAATTATATATTGTTTTATGCTTTCTCATTATTTCATGCTTATTAAATTTTTAAGAATAGGAATATTTGATCCTTGTACTGAACACACTCTATCGAGATCATGGCAAAGCCAACATACAGTGTACTCATTTAATACGGGCTTGAGCTCAGTGCAATCTGTGCGTGCCCATGGTTTTCAGTTAGGAAGGTGTGGGTACGAGAGACTTAAAGGACAGATTGGGAGAGCCAGTGATTATGTCACTGAAATTATGACCTTCAGCAGCAGAATGTTACGTTCTAGAGATGACGGTCGAAGGTCTAAACAAACTTTCCACGCCAAATTAACCATTCTCAGGCACCTCAAATATGTGGCAATTCAAATGTCTGCAAGACCTTTATTTCTTTTGGTTTCCAAATCCAAAGTATGGGTTATGTTCAGGACTAAAACTCTATAAGCAAAACTATCTGTTGTATAGATTATTTCAGGTTTACTCACCCACTTGATTGTTTTGCTTAGCAGGTCTAAACTTGGCGCTGAAACAGAGTTTAAGGTTTATCTCAGCGTTCTTGTTGAGCAAAGTGATTTTTTCTGGTGTGAATGAAGCAACTACAGATACATCAGCAATACTCTGTGACCTGAAAGACATAAATGTTAAAAAAATTATTCTCAGGAAGTTACCCAGAAAAACCAGTCTTAGCACCTTATAGTAATGTGACCACAAAACGGCATTAATCTAGCTTAACTGATCCCCTCAATAAATTGATTTGACTCCATGTGTCTTGACTTTTTAGAAGAATCAAATTCACCTTCAAAGAAAAAAGTTTGGCCACCATGGACTATCTAAAAAGGGAATGTCATAATATAGTAAGTGTATAGCCTACCAAGCATGAGGCCAACCAAGGTGGCTATAGGATGATGTTCACTGAAAGGTATGATTTCTTACAAAATTGTTTACAAATGAGCCATATAATTATGTGTAATCATACCTTGTATTATTTTAATGCTACTTTTAACTGATTTTAACTGATTTTATTCAGTAAATATATTTTCTTTTTTTCAAAGTCTTAAATATTATCCTTGAGTTTTATTTTTTCCACATGAAGTTTTCATTAAAATGATGCACTAAGGAACTTCCCTGGTGGTCCAGTGGTTAAGAGTCTGTACTTCCACTGCAGGGGGCAGGGGTTCGATCCCTGGTTGGGGAACTAAGATCCCACATGCCGCGCACAGCGCAGCCAAAAAAAACCAATGCTGCACTGAAAACAATGCACTTCATCCTTTAAAAGCACAAGTGAGATACTGTTAATAGCTTCATTGAACTCAATGTAATTTACTCAATAGGTAATTTTGTTTTTCTGTTCTTGATGTATTTGGACATTTAAAACACATTTTTCAGCAGACATGAATGGATAACTGAACTATATTTTCTTGGGGACTCTTGATCAAAGTCTCTATTTCTTTTTGATTCTAGTCCTTCGCCAGCCCAATATATTTATTTTTGTCCTTGACTCACATGGCCCTTGAATCCCTTATTGTTCCCCACATGCTCTTCACCTCCTCCTGAGGTCAACGAGAGGTCAGCTAAACCTAAATAATAGCTTCTTGTTTATGACCAATAATTGTAAAAGATACCTTTTAACCACATGAGAAGTTGCACTTTACTTGTGTGGTCTCAGTGTTCAGTATTTTTAGAGCATTCTCATGAGAATTCTTTTCTGAAAGCTGAGGTAAGTCTATTTGGAAGATGATAATCAGAAATATCCTGAATACCATTTCAAGACCTTTGTCTTTTCAATGTACTTTTTCTGCTCACTATATAGAGAAGAGAAACTTGATTCTAATGTTAAGCAAATATTTTTTTTCCTCCCACCAGGAAAAACATATTCCTTCCTCTATGCAAACTATGACATATAAATGTCTTAGAGTCTTATATAACACATGTGACATTTCAATAATACTGGCACAGCAATCTGCTCTACTTAGCAGCCCATTTGTTCCTTAGCTAATTTGTGTCTGGCTCTCACTGACTCACCAGAGCTGAATGACCTGTCCAAAGGCACCAACAGACACATCAGTGATGGAATCCCCATTTAAATCTCCATAGCCATCCAGGGATCTCCCAAAGTACTGGAGGTGGCTCCTAAAGGCTCCATCAGACCCCAAGATTTTCTAAAAGAGCAAGTTTGAGATGAAATTATAGTGCATGACGACTGAAACAGAAAAAAGGCAGCATCTACATTGCCCTGGTATGTTCTTTTTTTTTTAAATTTTATACTTTAGATTTATTACAGGAATAATCATACTTTTAAAATTTATTTATTTATTTACTTATTTTTAACATCTTTATTGGAGTATAATTGCTTTACAATGTTGTGTGTGTTTGTGCTTTTTAACAAAGTGAATCAGCTATACGTACCCATATATCCCCATATCCCTTCCCTCTTGCGTCTCCCTCCCACGCTCCCTATTCCACCCCTCTAGGTGGTCACAAAGCACTGAGCTGATCTCCCTGTGCTATGTGGCTGGGGCTTCCCACTAGCTATCTATTTTACATTTGGTAGTGTATATATGTCCATGCCACTCTCTCACTTCGTCCCAGCTTACCCTTCCCCCTCCCCGTGTCCTCAAGTCCATTCTCTACTTCTGTGTCTTTGTGCCTGTCCTGCCCCTAGGTTCTTCAGAACCATTTCTTTAGATTCCATATATATGTGTTAGCATACGGTATCTGGTATGTTCTTTACATGGCCGTTTCCCAGGTTGTTTTATTCTCCACAGAATTTCATTGATTTTTCAATCACATCTTATCTGATCCGATTATCATTCTTGCAGCCACATTTTCATCAAAGAAATAGCATGAATCTCTCCCATAAAATAACAAAGCAGTGAAAGATCAGTGGACTGGGAAGGAGCTGATGCAAGTTTGGGTCCTGATTCTTCTCCTAGCTCATTTCCTTCAGGTCTTTATTCAAAAGCTGCCTTCTCAGTGAGGCTTTCTTGGTCACCCACTCAAATACCTGATATCTCCCAGCCCTGAAAATTTATTCCCTATTTTAGTTTTTTAAAATTCCTTATCATTTATTATTATCTGGATTATTTTATCTTATTCATCTCATTTTTTCCCCTGTCTCCTCCACAAGAATGGAAGATCTACAAAGAGCACAATTTTGTCTGTCCAGTACTTTACAGCATTCCCAGAGACTTATCAGCGCTTGACACACAGTAGAGGTTCACGAAGCATCTGATGAATGAGTGAATGAAGTTATAAAACAAGAGGGGTGGATTGGATGGTCCGCATGATACTCTCTAGCTCTAAAGTTATGATACTCACATGTAAACAATCACCACGAAACTGGATTACCTGGGAATACCTCAGGCGAATGGTGCCCTCATGGCCATTGTAGATGTACACAGCTCCAGAGTTCTGATTTTCCAAAGGTGAGCCAACGATCACATCATTAAAGCCATCCATATTGATGTCTGAAAGAGCTGCAATGGCTGAACCAAACCGAGCATTTTCAACACCCTCGGGGCCTTCCAGAAATTGGTGCCAATTCAAAACGCCCTTGCAAAGGGGAAAGGGGACAATTAAAGCAAACCTTACGTTAACATATACACACTACTATATATAAAATAGATAACCAACAAGGACCTACTGTATGGCACAGGGAATTATACTCAATATTTTGTAATAACCTAAAAGGGAAAAGCATCTGAAAAAGAATATATCTATATCTGTTTATATATGTGTAACTGAATCACTGTGCTGAACTGAAACTAACATGACATATTGTAAATCAACTATACTTCAATTAAAAAAAGAGAAAAGCTTACAATTTTTATAATTAAAATTCACAGCAAATGATGCCCAAACCAATTTGCAAACTGTTAAAAATGGATAGGATTTTAAACCTAGAATTCCAAATTCTCTATTTATGATGAGACATACAAAAAATTTTTTTAGCAAGTAAGGTCATAGGCAATCAATCCGCTAATAAACCAAGGTGAAAGGAAGCAATTCTCTTTACTGTGGCTGCACAACCTACATAAAAGTGTCCATTTCTTTGTCTTTTTTTCCCCCTTAATATTAGAATCCTCACTCATCTGTTTCCAAATTTTTTGATTTAAAAATTTTCTGGTAAAAAATCTACTAATCTCTTCAATAAAATTAAGGTAGAGACAAAATAAAACACAGTATCTTAATTTAGTCCTTTATTTAAAAACTACTGAACAACAGAGGCGTAATTATAATGGCATAGAAAGTGAAAAATGAGATTGTTATAAGACACACTGAATAATTCTGCCAAAGAAAAGACATTTTCTTGTGAAAGACACAGTCGTGTGGTTTTTTTCCTTCAGATTTTGAAATCAAGAATGGAAATATTTCATGACTTCATAAGAAAGCAATGCTTCTCACCCATGAAACTGGGTCAGTGTTGATTCCTTCTCCTCTATAATAACCTTATGGAAATCAATTTGTTGCTGAGTCTGGTAAAATACTGGAAGATCTTCTCACCTTCAACAATTAATGATAATTCAGACTGACTAGCAAGAAACATTTAAGAAACTGGGGATTTGTTAAATTTCCAAACTTCCCTTATTAAATATTCAATTGCACATCCATTATATGCTTTAAAATTGTTTTAACTGCTTCTGATAAAGGGCTAACTCTTACATTAATTTAAATAAATAAGGTAGGACAAACTATCACAACAGATAATATTTACTATATTAATATTAGCTTCTCTTTTTCCAACCTTTCTGTATCTGGTCATCTAATTTTCTGTGTCAACCTGTGCCTTTAATTTTGGTTTTCTTTCAGGTTTCACTAAGTTCTCTATACTTATGTGCATGGATTTAGAGAGTTCAGTCTGCAAGTTGGAAAAACTGGGCTTTTCCATGTTAGAGTATGCTTAGTTTTATGTACAAGAACTGGAATTTCCAAGACTTGGATATATACCTAAATGTTACACTAAGCAATGGAATTTCCTGACAAACTACTGTAGAAAGCATCCAGGAATATATGGAGGTTTCTAAAGTGCCTGGTAAAATTTGTACTTACCACTGTAAAATATTAACAAGGTAGCTTTGCCCTGTTATTGATATACCTTTATAGCAAAGAAGAATAATTGAATGAGATACTTGGGAAATGCACAGATGTTTGTGTGTGCGTGCGTGCGTGTGTGTGTGTGTGTGTATTTCAAAAAACAATGTGCATTTATAATGACTTTATTTGTAAAGAGAATATGTATTCAAAGACCTCGTGGAAAACGGCAGGGCACTATACGTTAAGCTCTAAGTTATGATTATCAATGTGATTTTTAACACTATAACTTAATGGTGACATCCTCAAAATGATGAAATATAAACCATACTCTAGGACTTCCCTGGTGGCTCAGCAATTAAGAATCCGCCTGCCAATGTAGGGACACAGGTTCGATCCCTGGCCCGGGAAGATCCCACAAGCCTTGGAGCAACCAGGCCCGTGCGCCACAACTACTGAGCCTGTGCTGTACAGCCTGTGAGCCACACACCTAGAGCCCATGCTCCACAACAAGAGAAGCCACCGTAATGAGAAGCCCGTGCACCACAACAAAGAGTAGCCCCCGCTCGCCGCAACTAGAGAAAGCCCGTGAGCAGCAACCAACGCAGCCCAAAATAAATCAATTTATCAATAAATAAACCATACTCTATATGAAAATTATCATTCAATAATAAATTTTCTTAATTCTGCAAGAATGCAAATTAACTTTTATCTACCAATACTAAAGCAAATCAAACGAAGTCAGTTTAATAATTTTTTTTTTTTTACCTTTGTGATAGTAAACAGGTAGACTCTTCCTTCCTCTTTCTTTAGGTCATTCATGTACATTGGCGCACCTACCAAGAGCACATCTGTAATGGTGTCTTTGTCCACATCGACTGCACACAGCACACTACCAAAATAGGAGCCAATCTGGAGTAATAAAGCATATCAGCCTTAGGATTCCTATACTCCTAGTATTACGCTGAACTTCTGTTTACTCATTCAACAAGCAAAAATTGAGCATTCATTGCCTGTAAGGTGCTAGGTACCTAAAGATGGATAACATAGCCCCTTCTCTCCGGTTGTATCACAATCTAACATTTGGTTCTTAGACCTTAGGGTGCACAAAAATCACCAAAAAAGTATCTGTAAAATACAGATTCCTGAGACCCATTTCCAGAGATTCTGATACCATGTCCATGGGGTGATCAAGAAAACAGTATTTTAAGTAAGCACTCCAGGTGCTTCTGATGCTGGTGGGTAAACGACCACATTTAAGAAACACTTAGAAACTTTGTGAGATGTTGTACACAAAGGCAGGAGGGGAAGAGGGAGGCGGAGCAAATAATTGTGCTTCCGTGGTAAAATATATGATAATAGAGGCAAGCAGCAAATGCCGTGTGATCAGAGTGCACAGGAGTCAGAAAGGCTTAGAAAGATTAAGTATTATTTGAATTGCATCTTAGAAGATGGCAAGGAAGCTGCTAGGTGGAGTGGAGTGGGAAAGCACGAGCGATGTAAGTGTCCATGGCATGATCTGGGACAGTAGAGTAGTTCCCAGATAGACTGGGCTGGAGAACTAGCTGCCGATAAAAGGAAATGAGAGGCTGGGAATCTGAATGATCATCACTCCATCCAACCAAGCTTCAACGTATGCCTACGTGAATGCCTCTTGAGGATTCAGAAATGAATCAGAAACGATTCCTTCCATAACACTTGCATTACTTTTCTCAAAATAAAAGCACCCTTCTTTAAAATATGAAAGAGGAGGGAAAAGTATGTGACCACAGCTGGTTTGTGGTCAAGGAAGTCAAAGACTCAGATCTTCTTACTCCTGGAAAGCCCATAGAGACAGTGGATCAGATTTAATCCCAGAGAAGGGAAATCTGTGGATAGTCGGTTTCTCTGATTTAAGGAAGAACATCTTCTGTTGGCTGTTAGAGTTCAGTGATGCTCATTTCAAATATGTGCTAAGTCCATGAGTCAAAAGTACTTGGCAAGGATATAGGAATCCATCAGCTGGCCTTTGCTCTCGTGGGCCATGACTGGGCGGCGTCACAGGTTCTGACTACCAAACCGTCACACATCAGAAGAAAGTGGCAGAGCAGGGAGTTGTTTTACTTTTAGAAATGTCAAAGCCACAGGACACCTCGACAAGCCCAGATGTCGTAGTTCAGTCTTTATAATGCTATCCTGCTCCCTTCTTCTTATTTCTCCTCCAGGTCCTTGGCTCCTTGTAGGGGCTTGCCTACAAAGCACTGGTTAGGTGCCTGTCATCACTGGGCTTTAATGACAGCTTCACCCCATGAAAGCTATGTGGCCTTAGAAAGGTAGTTAAACCCTCAGTAACCTGTCAAAAGGGGATGGTAGATCTCAGTACTGTTGTGAAGATTTAAGGAATATTCAAGTAAACACAGATTACAGAGCCAGCTACAGGATAGGCACTCAATAAATGTTAGTTTCCATTTCTACTAACTCCCCACCTGTCCTGTTGTCCCTGAAATTAATTTCATCTTCTTAAATGATGGCATTTACCTGGTCACCTCTGTGAGACTGAATAACTGTGATATTGCCACTCTCATTAACACTGTACAGCACTATCTGGCCGGTATAATTTGCCCGGGGAGCTCCAGCAACAAAGTGGACACTTTTTCCAGTAGAAACTGAAGCCACAGAGTAACCTAGGAGAGAAGGGGTCACAGAGTAGATAGTACTGAATATCTTGGCCAGATAGGCTTGTGAATTTAGCAGAGATGATCAGAGGTCCTCTTCGTTAGTGTGACGCAGGGCACATCCTCCTTTTTCTAAGATAAACTGCTTCTGTCCCTTGGCCACCAGCACTGCCCAGTGGAGGCGGGGCATCTCCCTATAAAGCTGGCCCTAGATTCTGGGTTGTCCCCATCAGCCACTCATGAATCTGACACTCAACCAATATTTCTTGAATGAATAACTAAATGAATTTAAAAGGTGGAAATTTGCACAGTGGAAAGAACATAAGCTGTGGAGTCAGACAGTCCCAGGTTCAAATTTTAGACTTGCCACTTAGTAAGTTTTTTTATCTTTAGGCAAGTAATTAACCTCTTTGGCTCTCAAAGGTAAAATGAGGATAATAATATTTCCTTCAAAGGGTAGCTGGGGCTTCCCTGGTGGCGCAGCGGTTGAGAGTCCGCCTGCCGATGCAGGGGTCACGGGTTCGTGCCCCGGTCCGGGAAGATCCCACATGCCGCGGAGCGGCTGGGCCCGTGAGCCATGGCCGCTGAGCCTGCACGTCCGGAGCCTGTGCTCCGCAACGGGAGAGGCCACAACAGTGAGAGGCCCGCGTACTGCAAAAAAAAAAAAAAGAAGGGTAGTTGGAAGGGTTAAATGTTACGTAGATAGAACAGCCAACTCAGGAGCTGTCCCGTAGTAGGTGCTCGAAATTGGTGGCTGCTTATTACACGAACAAAAAGACTAGGAACTCCAAATTGATATAAGACTACCACTTACTGTACTGACTCTTAGGAACTATTTCTATTTTGGAGAAACACAATCATGTCCCAGGAATAACAACTGCTGGAACAGCCAGAAGAGATTAATGAGTCAAATACACAGCGTTTCATTAAGTAGTTACGGGCTAAGGCCTGAGTGGCAAAGAGGCAACAGAAATATGTGCAACAAACATAACAATTAGAGGACAGCTCAAGCACTTTGCTGAACTGACCCCGAGAGTCAACAAGACGCTAGTTTAAAGGATGGGATTTAAATTTGCTGAGCCAAATGCTGCTAGGCCTTACCTAAATATGAACTGTGATTTCTGTCTTGCAGAATTTGGTCAAAGGCTTGTTTAGGAAAGATCAAATGTCCATGAGGTGTCTGCTGGACAACAGTCCCACTCCAGTCATAAGCTCCTACTGCACCCAGCATCAGAACATCCTAAAATAATTGAAAAATGAAAAGCATTAACATCATCTGTAAAGCATAAGAGTGTAGTGTGTGCCAAACACTGAAACAAATGGTCTAAATTTAAAGAAAAAAAAAATAAGCATGATGAAGTAAAATGTATATGAATTGCTAAGAAGAAAAGAGACAACAGCCCAAAAATGGAAACACTTGTGCCAAGCCCACATCACCAAACCCAGACTTAATACCGAACCTAATTGCAGTTTCAAATGCCCCCCTCCCAGGAATGTGATCTTAACCGGTCAGTTTGGAATTTCCTGGTCAGCACTAGTGAGGTAATCCACCTGATAGAGCCCTTCTGTCCCCTACAGGAAGGTGACCTTGCCTGAACAAATACAACTGTTTCCCCTTCTGCCTGTAAAAGCCTTTCATTTTCTACAGCTCCTTGGAGCTCCTTTCTGTTTGTTAGATGGGATGCTGCCTGATTCATGAATCATTAAATAAAGCTGCTTAGATCTTCAAATTCACTCAGCTGAATTTTGTTTTTTTAACAGACTGTGTGTTGATAGATCTCTGAATTGTTCTGATATATTTTGTGCCGGAAAAGAAGCCTTCCAACGGGCTATGTTACCTTGGGCTTTGTTTAGTACAACACATTTTAAAGATAAATCTGTACCACAGCACAGGAGGGGCACATAGCCATCTTCAAATTTCCACACAAAGACACACGTTTGCAAATGCCAAACAGTTGTGAGCCTTTAGAAAGGAGTCAGAAGTGAGCCTCCAGCCTCACATACTCCTAGGAAGAGCTCGGGATATGAGGCATCCTCCAGAAACAGGACGTGCTGCTGCCAGAGGAGAGGTGGGCGCTGCTACTCCAGACCTGTCGTGCTGGCCCTCTTCTGACCTGGTCTATCTTCAACTTCTTTCTCTTTCTTCTTTACTCCTTCTCAAATGTTCCTCTAATCCTCTCTAATCTATCCCATCTATTTGAATATGGCACAGCTACAAAAGGAACCTGAAGCTGTGACACTTGATATGAGAAGAAACCGCCATTGGTCAGCACCAGTGGGGAAGGGCCAAAGAGGACAGGCCACTCGGGATTGACTCAAAACCCAATCTGAATATTCGAAGGTACAAGTCATCACAGAAGATAGGGTTGGTCAGGATGGGACTTCTTATTTTTAAGTTTTTGATCTTAGATCTTAGAAAACATCAAAGATACGATTTGGGGGGTTTTTTGTTAATATTTTTAAACTTATTTTATCGAAGTATTTACAATGTTGAATTAATTTCTACTGTACAGCAAAGTGATTTGGTTATACATACATTCTTTTTCATTTTCTTTTCCATTATGGTTTATCAAGATATGATTTTGGAATGAAAAATACAAAGCCAATAAAAAAAGAGCAAACAGGGAAATAATGTGTCCCATTTTGAGGATAAGAGACCATGAAATTATGTGAATGACTGTCATAAACCCAGGACTCTGAATCTGGGTGCAGGAAGGGGCTTCAGGGAGTGTACAAAACCTCAGGAAATTGTGTGAAAAATTCTCTCTGTGTGGGTTCACTTAGATTTTTTCTGAGGGAAAGACCCATAACTTTAATCTCTAACACTTGGTGATCCAGAAAAGGTTAGCACACCTTTTATTATAGAGAGAAATAAGGTGATCCTGGTCCTTTATTCTGCCAATCAAATCCTCTGAGTTCATACTGTTCCCTGAGCATTTCCCAGTGTCACCTGTCTCTTTGCCTCTTTTACTATTATTACTACTGCACTTATATCCTGAGTAGAATTAGAATCAGAGGCCTGCAAGATGGATGTTTCTAAGAAAGAATGGACTTCCCTGAGCTAAGAAGATGTCCTATCTCACTCTTTTCCTAACTCCTTACTTTTTCAACTATTTTTTTCTGTCTCTGCTCTTAGAAAAAAGATACGCCGGCAACTCAGAATTCAACAACAGTGATGACAAGAGTGTGTGTTTTAAATAAATTTTTCCAGTAGTTAATTGATATAAAGAAAATTCCTGCAGTGATAATACCTTGAATTAATATAGTGCCTGTTCCCTGGAGCACTCAAAAGCTTTCTTGTATATTATCATTTTTTTCCCATAAAAAAATCCCTGTGATATATGGAAGGGAAGGCAGTATTAACCTCTGTTTTTCAGATGATAAGCCAGCAGAGCAAAGAAACTAAATGACTGTGACTAGAAATGAGAACTGTTGATCACTAGATGGCTGTTTTTCCCACTTTAGTATGGGGTTACTGCACCCAGAAGTATTAAGGCAAATGTTATCTGATATACACACATTTTGAGGAGAGTAATCTGCGCTGAATCCCACTTGTGACATTTCCATTTGGAAGTTGTCTCCTCCTTGAACAGTACCTAGGAAACAGTTTCAAAAATCATATCACTGTTATCAGTCTTAAATAAAATTTTCAAACACATGTGCACGCACGCACACGTGTGCGCGCGCACACGTGTGCGCGCACGCACACGCACACACACACACACACACAAAGTGTTCTGATGTCCACTCGAAAATATAGAGCTGGCAGATTCTGAGAGAGGAATCTCTAAGGAAGTGTTCTAACAGATGTAGAAATCCACAATGCTTCTGAGGCAGTGTTTGAAGTTGGCATTAATCTTGATCACACATTAATGTATTTATTGGCATACTTATGAAATTTCTGATATCAGAGAACACTCAGCATAGGGGATGAGGTAAGATGAAAACTGACTTGATTATCTTTTTTAAGAAAATTATCATTACTTGCTAAGAACCTAACTGAATTTTTAGCTTTTAAATATTTGTAGTAATAAATGCACATATATCTCAGATGCAGTTGGAGGAGCCAGGCGATTGCTCTGTAGTGAAGACTGTGCTGAGAGATATTTGGATTAGGCTTCAGGAACTAGGATTCAAGACTGAGTAGGAATTTTACCAATTGGGAAGTTGGTCCAAGTTCTACATATGTGCTTGCCTCTGACACTAGCACCATAAGACTCAATTAGAACTCATTTTCCATACATGTGGCCAAAGCGGTTACATTTCACTAATCTTCGCAAAAAGGAAGCTAAATTTCTGGACTGCCACATTAATGTAGAGAAGAATAAAAGTTTTTAGATAGACCCTTCCAGTGGATAATCAGGAGGTAAAGATCTGACTATAGGGATTAATACTTAATTTACACAATCCCCTTGGATCCAGCTTCTGAAGCAGTACTTGATCATAGTAGGTGCTCAATAAAATATGAGAGTTATTTGGGTTAACCATCAGGAACCAGGATTTGGGTCATGTGGGACTTTTTACCAACTAGGAATTGTGTTCTAGGCCTGCTTATAGTGAGCTCTTGAACACATGATATTTCTATAGAGACTAGACCTTCCAAGGCCATAGAAGTAAATTATTGTAGATCTGGTAAGTAAAATGTTTCCTCAAAATCTGAACTATTAAAAATCTTCACTGTATTTTTCTAATTTTAAAAGTGTATGTGTTTGTTGCAAACAAATTCAAGAATTTCAGAAATTATGTAACAGTGTAAAAAGGTAAAATTTTTTTATGATTACAAAAACTGTTTACAATATGGAAAGGTAAAACTATTTACGATTATAATAGATATTACTAAGTTGCCACCCCAAAAGGTTATACAGTTTATAATCTTATAGTGTATGAGCTTTTTTGCTTCCCCATAATCTCTCCAAGATTAAACATTACTAATCTTTGTTATCTTTTAGACACAAAGTATTACTGATTTCATTTATACTTTAAAATAATTACTAAAATTGGGAATATTTTCTTATGTTTATTGGCCATTTGTATTTTCTCTTTTATAAACTACTTACTCATCATTCTTTGTCTATTTTTCTTACTGATGCTATTTACGAGTTCTCTTTATATAAGGTATATAAGTTAACATTAATAGAACAAGTATGGTAATAAAGAATTCCTTTTTTTAAGGTTTTTGAAGAACATGTTATTTTATTTTTAATTTTTATTAGAGTATAGTTGATTTACAATATTGTGTTAGTTTCAGGTGTAAAGCAAAGTGAGTCAGTTATACATATACATATATCCACTCTTTTTTAGATTCTTTTCCCATATAGGCCATTACAGAGTACTGAGTAGAGTCCCCCGTGCTATACAGTAGGTCCTTATTAGTTATCTATTTTATATACAGTAGTGTATATAGGTCAATCCCAATCTCCCAATTTATCCCTCCCCTGCTTACAACCTGGTAAACATAAGTTTGTTTTCTTGAAAAAAATTTGAAAGAAAATTCTGGAAAGAAGGAGTTCATTTACCTTCAATGCTGAAGATTTGTTCTCCTAATGTCCCAGCCTTTTCTAGTAGAGCTGCTTCATCAGAAACATTGAAAAAGTATCTTTCTGTTGGAATACTGGCAATTGCTTTAATTTCTTTTATTAAATTTTTAGTATCAAGGGCATTTCTGTTTAAGTACCCAAGAACCTTGAAAACAGAGGAAGAGGGGAGAAGGCCATTAGTGTTGTACCTCCATTTTCCTATTCGTATTTTCTAGGCTATCTCTGAACACAATAGGCCCTCTAGAGAAGTAAATCAAGTAACACTTCCATAACCTCTTCATTGACAGGACTGCAAATCAGCAAGAAGCAGAGGTAGAGTAAAAATACTCTTTTATATTAAGCTATGAACAGCCAATAAGAAAGTGCAGTCTTCAGAAGTGATGTTATAAAGGAATATTTACCCATCAACTGAAAGACAAGTAAAAAGAAAAGCCACTTACTGCTATGCCAAACCTCAGTATATTGTCATTGTTACATTGGTCAATTACGGCTTTCAACATTGAACCATCATGGGATTCACCATCAGTTACAACCACCATGACTTTGGTAGCACCTGGTCGTCCACCAGCAGCTGCTGAATAAGCAGAATCTCTGTGGCAGATAAAAGAAAAACTCACTATCAAAAAATAAACTAAACACGTGGACCTCTGGTTAGAAATACAAATACGAAACTGACTTCTTTGAGCATAACCTATTGTGATTTAGAATTTCTCTATCAGTGCTGGTGACTTCCGAACTACATTCTATTCGTAGCCTGTAGAGAAACATATAAAAATATAAATCTTGCTTGGCATTAAAAATAACTTCCATGGTTTCCATGATGTGTGGGTGTGTGTGTATTTACATCAGAAATCCTTAGAATTATCTTCTGCTAATAAGATTAAACTCATTAAAACTAATCAACAGGGTAAAGATATTCATTCCTGTCATAAAAATTACTCATTGGATCTGCATTTATTTTTTTCAACAGTAAATTGTGTTTTAGAAAGTAACAAATATACGTGGTTAAAGAAATCCAAAGCGTTTGGAAAGGTGTAAAACAAAAATTTCACACCAAGCCACTATTCCAAAGGTAATCACTACTATCAGTTTACGTTTCCTTCTAGAAAATGTTTCATCTAGAGAAATATATGCAAAAGTTACTCCTTAAACTTCTATAAAAATGGGAACATATTCTCTGCAGCTGTTTTTCATTTTGATGGAGACCTTTCCATATCAGCACATATAGAACTCTCCTCTTTGTCTTTGATTTTCTGATTTTATTTCTATACAATTTTTAAAGGTTAATTTCCATTTACAGTTATTACAAAATATTGGCTCTATTCCCCACGGTGTACATCCTTGAGCCCATCTTACACCCAGCAGTTTGTGCCTCCCAGTCCTCCACCCTTATGTTGCCCCTCCCCCACCACTGGCAACCACTAGTTTAGATCTCTCCTTTTTTAATGGCTACATAGTATTTCATTATTTTGAGGAACCATAGTTTATTTAACCAATTCCCATTATTATGCATTTAGGCCATTTTGAGTTTTACTAATAATGCTATAATGAATGTCCTTGTGTATCTATCTTGGCATACTTTATTGAATGTGTCAGTAGGATAAAGTCTTAGCAGAGACATTATTTAGATAAAGTATTTACACATTCCAAATTTTGATAAATAAAATACTAAATTGCTCTTCAAAAATTCCACCAATTTAGGGCTTCCCTGGTAGCACAGTGGTTAAGAATCCACCTGCCAATGCAGGGGACACGGGTTCGAGCCCTGGTCAAGGAAGATCCCACATACCATGGAGCAACTAAGCCCGTGTGCTACAACTACAGAGCCTGTGCTCTAGAGCCCACAAGCCAAAACTACTGAGCCCGCATGCTGCAACTACTGAAGCCCATGTGCCTAGAGCCCGTGCTCCGCAACAAGAGAAGCCACAACAATGAGAAGCCCGCGCACCGCAACAAAGGGTAGCCCCTGCTCGCTGTAACTAGAGAAAGCCCGCGTGCAGCAATGAAGACCCAATGCAGCCAAAAGTAAAAAACAAATAAATAAATTTATTAAAAACAAATTCCACCAATTTATACTGTCATCAGTGTACAAGAATGCAATTTTCTCCACCTCCTTTCCATAACAATGAGAATTATTAACTTTTTAATCTGGGATACTCTTATAAGTGAGAAATAATATATAATTGTTATTTTAATATGTACTTTTTCACTATGAAGGATGATGAGTATTTTTAATATGTTTATTAGCCATTTATATTTCTTCCTTCATGAACTCTTGATTTTTATCTTTGCCCATTTTTCTTTGTTTTTCATCACTTTCCTGACAAGTAAGACTCTGTTAATAAATAAAATTATCATTTGTCATATATATTGTAAATAATTGTCAGTTCATTAATCATTTTTTGAAGTTTAGTGATATTAATTCTGTACAGAAATTTTATATTTTGATATAATCAAATCCATTAACTTTTGCATGTGTGTCTTTTATATTTGACATGGTATTTTAAAAGGACTTATCTCTAAGACTTTTCTCTTTAATCACCCAAGTTTTCTCATAGTCTTTTTTTGTCTTTTTTTTTTTTTTTTTTTGCGATATGTGGGCCTCTCACTGTCGTGGCCTTTCCCGTTGCCGTACGCGCAAGCTCAGCGGCCACGGCTCACAGGCCCAGCCGCTACGCGGCATCTGGGATCCTCCCAGACCGGGGCACGAACCCGTATCCCCTGCATCGGCAGGCGGACTCTCAACCACTGCGCCACCAGGGAGGCCCTCTCATAGTCTTTTAATGGTTTCATTTTCTTAGATTTAAATTGGTGGTCCAGCTGACATTTATTTTGATTCAAGGAGTGAGGCAGGGATTCAGCTTTATTTTGTTTCTAGATGTTTAACAAGTTGTCCAACAACTTTTTTTTCTGTCTTTTGGATTCTCTTGTTGCACATTCTTTCTGGTGTCATCATATAGGTTCACTACCACCACCTACATGATGACAATTTAAAGTCTATATTTGCTTCCATTCATCCCTCCTATCTTCAAGTTTGTGTATTCAATGCATTGAATATTTTCACCTGAAACTATAAGGAGCTCTTTAAATTCAACATGTGTAAAACTGAGACTATCATTTTATTTCCTAAAGCTTTTTTTTGTATTCTATATAGCAGAATATAGAAATATGGAAAAATATTTCATATTTCTCAGCCAAATTTGAATTCTTGTACTCACATCAAATAATTTTTGAGTGAATTATACTCTTTATGACATACAGTAGAGCTCATGTAGGATTATAAGTTTGCTGAGGGTAGAAACTATGCCTCATTTAGTTTTGATTCCCTGCAGGGCTTGGAACAGTAAATTTTAAGTGTAGGCACTCAGATAAGATCAATGGAAAATGGCAATATTTACTAAAAGAGTATCGGAATGCTATTTGTTGTTGTAAAGAAACCGATGGAGGGCTTCCCTGGTGGCGCTAGCGGTTGAGAGTCCGCCTGCCGATGCAGGGGACACGGGTTCGTGCCCCGGCCCGGGAAGATCCCACG
>NW_006785067.1:678859-713779 GCF_000442215.2 Lipotes vexillifer
AAAAAAAAAAAAAAAAAAAAGAAAGAAAGAAACCGATGAAGAAGGAGGAAAAAGAAGAAGAGAAGGAAAATAGAAGTAATTAAATTCCAGGAGGTGTGAGAAGTTAGGCGACTCTCCTAACAATGGAAAGAGTCCTGTTAGCTCGGGAAATTGCGGTGAGACAGGGACGCTGGGGGAGAAAAAGTTTTGAAAAGATCATGAAAGCCATATGAGTCCCATTTTAACAGAAAGTGGCCATTCTCCTTGAGAAGGAAGCTTGCCAGGCCCCAGAGCTCTTTCCAGGGAAAAATGCCACACCCACATTCCCTGCAGAAAAATACAGGCCCTCTGCTGTTTCTAACTCTTACGAGGCCATTTTTCTATGTCATCTTAGTCTTCCCCTAAGTCTACTTTACTGGAACAGGACGGGTACTTCGCATAATGGCAATTGGCCAGCGGCCTCTGAGATGGCTTGGCTCCAAAGGACATCTTAATAGGGACAAAAAAGATTAACCCAACCAATCATATCTTCTCTTGTAGGGAATCTACTTTTGAGATATATAGGGAGAGTGGGCAGTTGATAGAAGCAGCAACTAGAACACAGAATATACTAAAAAAAGAAGGGACAGATAAAATAGGAAATTCTGAAAAAGAAAGGACAGGATGTGGTGACTGACCAGATATGTGACCTAAGGAGGAGCAGGAAGAATAAAGTAAACCATCAAGTTTTTAGTCTGAATGACTAGGGGAAAAGGTGGACACATGAATCAAAATGGCAGAGTCATGAGGAGGGGCAGGGAAAAGGGTAAGGCCAGTTTGGAATGTACTGAATTTGATTAGTGAGCCAACCCTCCAAATAAGGATTTTCAGCATCAGCCGGATGCCTGTGTGCATTGTAGGAGAGAGGTCAGGGCTAATGACAAAGCAATGGGGTAACCCAGGCAGGACTGATGGCTCATGTGTATACAATGGATACAGTGCCTGAGAGAACAGGGCTATAAAAGAGCGGGCTCTGTTTGGTGAAGAAAAATTAGGAAAAGGAGCCAGTGAAGATGCAAACTTGTTGACAAAAAGTTGGCAGGTTTTCTAGAAGTGTGTGGTGTCATGGCAACTGGAGTAGAAACAGCAGTGCGTGCTCATTATTGTCAAATGTTCAGGGAAGCTAAAGAGGATGAGGCTTAAGGCAGGACCATGTTTACCTGATGGCAGAGCCATATGTTTCAAGGATGTGGAGAAGGGAGCATAGACACTTCTTTCAAGGAGTTATGGCAGTGGAAGGAAGGAACTCACAACTCCATGACAAAGGGCAGGAAGTAGGTTTAAGGGAAAGTGAACCTACAGTTCTCATTTCTTTTTTAACACTAGGAGAATATTTAGCATTTTTTGTAAAGGTATCTGATTAAAGCAGAGTGAAGATGAAGGTCAGCAGTGCTGAGAAAATAAGAGACACTGAGCAAAGAATTAGGAGAATGTTATATAGCTGTGAAATTCACACTGCCCCAGCCTGTTATAAGTAGAATGAGCCCTTCAATTCAATTCAGACTTCTAGGTCATTAACACTTAGGAATCTATGGCCCTTCTAAATTTGCATGCAGTGCTCCGGTAGCTCAAGTTTTCTGTGGCCTTGATAAATATTAACAAATAAATGCAGATTGCTCCACTGCCAACTTAAACTAACGTCTTTTAATTTCACTGTACTTACTTCATGTAAAATCTTAAAAAATTATGTAATATCTTATAAAATTTCTAGAAATCAAAGATTTAAAAATTTCATCCCCTACTGTCTTCTCAAAGTATTCAAGTAACAGAATGTTCAGACTTTTCTTCTCTACTAGTTCTGATTTAAGTGTAGGTACCACATATTTATTTTTCTTTGTCTTTCCTTTTTATTACTTATGAGCACTTCTATTTTATCAAAATATTGGCCTATTAGCAACATAACTTACCTTGCATACTGAATTGCTTTGAATGTATTTGTGAGGTCTCCACCATATTGGGATGTCTGGGATGTTGCTTTAATCATTTCATCTTTGGTTTTAAAAGTGTTCAGGTTAAACACAACTCTTGGATAATTGGCATATTGAATTAACCCCACCTTCAAGAGAAAGGAAGTTTATTACAGGTTTGTCATTAAGTTATAAATCATTCCTATTTAACCAATATAATAAAAATCGAAAGTGCATTTAGACATGGGCTGATAGCTTAAGGGAATCATTTCCAACTTTTTTCTTAAGAATAGTTATTTTTCTTCCAGCGGAATAACTTCCTGGTCAGAGGCCATCAGTGCAGGGCAGCCTTACTTACTGACAAGCAAGATAATGTGCCATTTGTGTACCATTTGGTTCTCGAGAGTAATAGTTGTAGATTTTTAAGCACTGCCATATGGATGAATAGTAGCATTAAGTTCATAACAGGAAGATTCAAATGATATAAATAGATTTTCTAGTTACCAATGGATATAAACATGTAAACAATTATAAGCAGTCATGGATGGAACAGAACATATCATCAAGTGATGATAATTATATAATAAACAAAGAATTATAGTTGAATACAAGAAAAAGTGATGTGCTAATCAATGCGGTCAACATGAATGTTTTTGTTGTGCTGGATTTCCTCTAATCATAGACGTTAGAAAGAAAGCTGCTATATGTGCATTTAGGGCAGGAAGTTTCTGGTCTTCAGGGAAAATGCCATTGGAGAGAGTCTTATTCGAGAGGGCCGAGAGGCAGAACAACTTCTGACCAAGATATTTGGGCACATACCCTAATCCTTCAGATCAAGGAGGTCAGACACTTCTGTTAACGTCCTTGTTCTCAGCACTGAGATCACTCTCTATGCCTAGGATCTGGGGCTTCCAGAATCGGAATGGTGATGAGGGATCAGTGGTAAAAGGGTCTCTGAAATAGAGGTCAGTGTGTAAGGAAGGTGGGAAGGGCAAGGCCTGGATTTCTGAGTTCAATCAGCTACTTTCTCTAGGAAGGCAGTTAATTAGGCACTGGAAAAATGACAAAAAATATATTACTGAACCCTCCTCTTTAGGATAGGATGTAAGATTTGAGAGAGAGGAAAGGATCAAAAATAACTCTAAGGATTTCAAAATCTAAGGTGATAGGAAGAGAATGGTGACCCCCTGACACATAACTTCTATGTGAAAAAGATAAAGGTGGAAGAGATGATTTAAAGAAATGTGGTATAGTAGGGCTTAAAGAAAGGTCACATTTAGAACAGAAGAGAAGATACTGAGTAAAACCACCTCTCGAGACGAAGAAGATGCATCGGGATTGGAAGATAGAAGAGGAAGGCCAGGAATTCCACACAAGAGACTATTAAATACAATAAGTCACGTTATGGGGGAAACCCATTTAGAAACAGAGAAAATAAGCAGATACAGATGAAAACTTCTCTTATGAGGGCCTTAACAGTGATGCTCTCCAGAAACCAGTACTATACCTAGTCTTATTTACAGAAATTTTATTTTATTTTCTGGTGAAAGCCCACAGTGAAACCTCCAAAGTTTTGACAGATGCTAATGTCCTCTTGGTATTGAAAAGCAATGTCAATGTGGAAAATATATAACAATATTTTATAATATACTGTATAGGGAAGCAGAAAAGCAAATTTCAATATAGATAACTGGAAAGCTTGTTAGAAAAGTGTTCCAACAATTGTTGGCCCCTGGAGCACCAGATGCAACCCAGGAACTAGTAACTCTGTGAATTGATTCCTGTTGATATTGGATCAATGTCCTGCTACAACCAGGATGGCCCACGAAATAGCAGATGCAACAAGAAAGAAAGAAAGAAAAAACCCTGAAACTTAAAAAATGCCATTCAGTGTTATAAAAGCATGACGTTTCTGCTCCTGAGTTTTGCTTGCCTACCTCAGGAAGACAGAAAACCAAACTAAAGACTCTTTAAAACATAAAAAGTTATTCAGAAGTATTGAAAAGACTTGTCTTGTGTGAAAAATGGAAGGCCAGACTAGAATATGACAAAAGACTATAAAATAATAAATGGTAGAATTATACTATGAACTTACTTATAAAAATTGAAAGATAATTTTTTCACCAGTAAAGAGTAAGTAAAAGAAAGTCATCATTAGTCCAAGCGTGTGTAAAAAACTACATATTGGATTTCTAAATGTATTGATTAGTTCATGAGTTAGTGGAGGAAAAAATAAGCATCTAAAGAGGATTAAGATGCTATACACATATCTGATGCCTGAATCAGGAATAGAAATCCAAGCTTAAAGACTAGCATTAGGGGAAATCACAGATAGAATAACTCAGTGTAGCACAAATTTCAGTTAACTTTCAAGATTACCATTAAATGCCTTTAATATGGGGATCTGACAAATGCAGAGATAAAGACCTCATCTCTGATAATATTTTCTCAGAAGGAAAGCCGTGGGTTAGTGTATATATAAGGGATGTCCATACCTGTGTCTTTGTGGGGCCTATATCCAGGCCTTGCACAAATTTTTCCAAAAAGTTCTTTACTGCATCCCAGGGGTAAATACTGTTTGATTCATCACATACAACCACAACATCTATGAGGGAAGGGCAGGCTACACAGGAAATGAGGAAAGAAACATATATCCATAGGTAAGGCAAAATCACATCCACATACAAATGAGACAAAGTAAAAAAGGATGGCACTTATTGATACAATTTTTCCCCTCCTTTAATGTAAGGCATTGCTCAGACCCTCTGCACATTCATAACTTACTCTGAACTGCAGGTGAAAAGCTGGTCAGGAGCTGAAAATTGGGACTGACATCAGAGCATAACCCGGTTGTGTAAAACTGACTTCCACACTGCTGTGCCCACAGGGGACCACAGGTCTTAAAAGAAATGAAAACAATGACAAAACACATGGAAAATGTTAACCCTCCACCTCGCCATTTGTGAAACTCAGGACTGTTTCTATTCTCTTATAAGACTCTAGGAATCGTCAACTCTTGAAACTAACAAGTCAACAGTGCCTTTGAGAGAAAGTGCACTGGAGCCCACAGACGGGAGGGAGAGGGTGGCAGATGTGCTGTGCCTGGTGTCAGGCGTCTTGGGGACCGGGACACTGGGACTGTCAGTGTAGGGAGGAGCCCATCAGGTCACCCACCAAGCTCGACAAAAGGGGTACTGTCCTTCCAGAGAACACCCAGGAGAAAAATGCGTGCGAAGTTCATTTTTTGTCTCTCAGATACCTGGGTCTCAGCTGCTTCATCTGTAAAATGAGGATGATCAGACCTCCTTCTAACTTAAGGCTGCTGTGAAGATGAAATGAGTCTATAGCTATAAACACTTAGAACAGTGCTGGGTAAATAGCAAGGGATATATAATTGTTAGCCAGCATCATTATCATTGTTATTCCTTGAACATAGGCCTCCTCCTGTCCCTTCCATTTATACTCTTCAGCAGAAACCATAAGTCCTCATGTCCCCATGGGCCAGGCAGGCAGCCTGGAAGAGAGCTTCAGCCAGGTGTAGACACCATGGTGAATGAAGAGCCCACGCTTTCTGTGCAGGGCAGACCATTGTGGCTCCTGCCCGTGGGCTGGTGTGCAACAGGCCCCGTGTGGCCAGACCTCCCAAATTCTCAAGGAGAGTCAAAGAGAGAATTTTGTGTGAAAATTTAGTTAACAAAAACCTGAAACACTCTACATGCTAAACAAACACAAAGGAGGTTCATGAACTGCCAATTTTTAACTTTGTAGTTATCAAAGTATTTCTTTGAGGACTTCAGAACCCCATACTTCTGGCCCCTAGAACCTTCAGTTATCAAAGCTGGCGTTTGTCTTCTTGTGCACATCATACTCCAACTATTAATATCTCCACTGACCTGACCCCAAAGCTCTCCCTTTCAGCAGCCCTTGAATGCCAAGAACTCCTGATTAAATCACGTGGGAGACATTAGATTAAATAATATTCAAATCGTTAGATGTGAAAGGAGAAAAAATGGGGAAGAGAAGTCTGGTGATGATCTTAAAAACAAATCTATATAGTTTAACCTTATGTAAAGCTGTGGACCAATTATTAAAACTTAACTGAAAAGTGTGGACTTGCAAAAAGTGATTGGAAGAATGAAAGGGAACTTATTTGACCCACTTTAATTGTTGGTAGCTCAAAGGAGAAATAGCTGTGGTCATATTTCATGCTCAATGAACAAGGCATAGTTTTTCCCTTATAAAACTGGTTCATTTTGCCAATTAGTTAGGGGGAAATCACTATTGATGCCTTGGGTTAGTATACCGAATAAGATACCAACTCCTGATTCCTATATCCCCACCCCCAAGTTGGTTTATCTTAATCACCCTTAAAAATACTAACTCATGAAGCATTAAAAAAGATTTTTTTCTTTTAAAAGCAATGGAAAACAGCATTAAGGAGTTGAAATTAGAATATGCCAATTGTTAATGCCAGAACAACATTCCTGCTTTAAGCCCGGAACAGGATGGGACATTGTGGGAGGGAATTCTAGGCAAAGGACTGCCACACACAGAAGCCAAGAGTCAGAAACAAACAGATGTGGACGCGCACTTCGTCTGCAAAGATGTTTTAGATAATTTGCAATATGCCTAGGTTTGTGCTAAGAGCTAGAATACAAAGATAATCCTAAAGTGTTGCAAAAGAATCTTTACACTGTATCCTGGTTAAACTGTTGCACAGCATGGGGGATGGAGGGGTATGAGTGATTCTAAAAACAAAAGAGGCAAAAAACAGGTTTCTTTCCCTCCCTCCCTCCTTCCTTCTACTTGCTACATTGACTGTTAATCTCTCAAATTCTCTTGCAATTTTATTTTATAAATAAGATTTACAAAATGTTTTATTTTGCATATAAAAATCTATAGTTACACATTAAAAATCTGAAGTTACAGACTAAAAAATTTGAAGCACATTCTGTAATCCCTGTATCTTAATATGTTTTTCTTTCTTAATTTATTCAACTTTAAAAAAAAAAAGACAAAAGCAACCTTATGATAAAGACTTCAGAAGATCATAAACCAGGAAGATTCATTGCAATATTCATTTATGCATGGATCTAACACATATTATAAGCAACACTTAATTCAGTTAGTGGTACCAAGGTCTCTCTAATATCTCTCAGTAAAAATAGAATGATATTGTTCAAAATCGATTACATTTTTAGAGCAATCTGGTTATACACCCAGGCTTTTAAGTTAGCATATCAATGTAGCATGCCATAACCAATGTAAAGTTAAAGTAAGCTTTCTAAGACTATTTTAACAGGGCTATACAACTAGGTTACACCTACATGGACTGGCAGAAATGTCAAATGAGACTGGGTTTTTGTTTGCCTTTAAACACTTTTTTTTTTTTTTTTTTTTGGTGGGTGATGGTTTTCATTTTTTTACAGTTGCATCTTTTCAACAATTTTCAATGTTATTTTTTTGTTAGTCCCAAGCTCAGAAATTATTCTCTTTCAGAAAACTTCCATTTTCTTCTAGTTTTTTATATTAACTTTTTAATTCACTCAGAAGTATATTTGGATATGCAAGTTATTCACCAATTAATTGTCCCCAGACCTCTTGTTAAATAAGGCATTCTCTTTTACTGATTTGTGGTGGTCTTTTCACAGCTTTCTAGAAACTAAATGAGAGTACACATTAACATGAAATAAGATGAGATCAAGCCATGCCTTAAATAATATCAGATTGGTCAATGATTATCAGAAATGATTAAAAATAAAAGTACTTTGTAGCTTTGAAACCTACTTTCTGAATTTGCAGTACCTATCCTGAATGTTCCTACAGGAAGGAGAAAGGAGAGCTAGAATTCTGCTGTTATCAACAAATACAAAGCACATTTTCCAAGGGTAAAGAATCGGTGTTCCTTCTGATCCCTTTTTCCAAAACATTCTGTGGCAATGGTTTTACTAAATATCTTAAGACGTCTACATATCAACACATTGTTCTTTCATGTTGGCTCTCCATCTAGCATGTCTTATCCAAAATCAAGCTCAAACATTTAAACCTCAAGATTTGGCTTGCTAGGAGGGATGGTGAGAAGACACTGACTTCATACTTTCTTGAGAGGAATGAGGATTTGAAAAGTAAACACTCACGAGAAATCCTCCCGTTCCCACGTTCCTTGTCAGTGTCAAGCCAAGGCTCATGTTGGTTTTCATCTCAGTAACGTTGGAAATGCTTGTGGAAGCTTTCAAAGGGGAGAAGATTTTTAAGAGTGGTTAAATCATCATTTATTTAAAGCCATTTTTTTTCAATGTACACTCAGGTTTACATGTAGCACTGAATTTAGTGCTCGTGTTATATAATGAAGTGCATGGAAATGAGATGCCTTCAGTGATCTGGCAGCTCATTTAAATATGTGATCACATCTGCAGAATGTGATCCTAGGGGGTGGAGTCTGCAAAGGTCATGGTGGCTCCAGGTAAAGCTTTATTCTGGATCGGAAAAAAATATCCTTAAAGTGTTATCAAAGAATGCCGTATGGTAGAATCTGGCTCAAAGCAATAGTGAATGAACTTTAAAAGGAAATCATGACACTAGCATGTAGAATAATAGATAAATCTCTCCAACCTTCTCTCTCCCACTCAAATAGGGCATCATCTGCTGTATCCATTCTTGAGCTACTGAACACTGAAATTCTTCTCAATAATATCATTATTTTCTCATATCCTCTAATCTCTGCCAAGGTGTATACATATATATACACATACAGGTATACATATATATAAAATTATGCTGTTTATGTATATGTGTATACACATAAATTATGCTAAGTCATCTCCTCATATGTATATATACATATGCATAAAATTTCTAAAATAATAAAAATATATATATTAGGGGTGAGTATTCAAAAGTTTTATTATATAGTTTATCCCCCATTTCCCAGGATACCTGTTTTAAAACTTCACCCTTCTTCTCAAGCCTCCAAACTCAACCCAGATCCCATCACTCTCTACTGCAAAGAAGATAATCACACTTGAAGGATAATCTCAACTTCTCTCACCTTTACCTAAAGGTCCTTCTAGACTTCTGCCTTCTCTCTTTCCTCTGTGTTTCAGAGAAGAGAGCATTCTTCCTAAGACTCATTTTCCCAGGTACCAGAGACATTAATTCCATCCAGTTAACTTTATTCTTGACCAGTGTAGTCACTCCCTTTTTATTGCCTCCTTCCACTCTCCCTACAAATAGGATCATCTCTTTTTTTATTAGAAAAACTGTCTCTTAACCCTGCTACCTTATCAAACTATTTTCCCAATTCTCCTTCACTACTTAATTTCTGGAAACAGAGATCTACTTTTGTGGATAATTGAAACAGCAATTGCAAACAATTACAAAGAATTCCAACTGTGAATTTTTTTTTGTAGAATGAAATCATTTAGACATGACCAGAAATAAAGAGTGTTTCTCAGCACACCCAAAATCAGACCTAGTACTGATGTTTCTATACTTAATGGTTGTTTTGAGGAGGGAGAGAAGTATGGATAGCCTCAGATTTCTATAAGTAACCAGCAAAATAATCCTACATTTCGGTGGAAACTGGTCCACAGTCTGGGGATAGATGGCCCAGGAGGCAGCACATTTCCCATGCATCCATCTTTCTTAATCAGGTCATCAAACTGTGTTGGAAATTTGAATACAGTTGGGCCCCATATGACTACAGACATAAAGGCAACAAAAGCTGTCTATATCCCTTAAACACAAAACTATGATTGGTTTTGTTGTTATTTTTCAGCTGGGTATATAACAAATGAGATTTTGTTACGTGTAAAAAAATCACATTGCTAATTATAACTTACTTTGCAAATTCAGTTTTTCACATGTAGTGGTGGATAGATCAACAGGACATTTATACACATCTCCCATTCTGTTCTCAGGAAAGCCACTCCATGGTGAACCAACCAGTAACCTAGACATAGGGATTTTATTTTCCATTAGACATAAAATGTTAGCTATAGTTTCTTAAAGATAAAGCTGACCACAAAACTGTAAAAAAGAAACCAAATTTAATTTCAATTTTTAATAAGTGAACAGTTTCTATTTGCTCAGCTATAATTTGCTCTCCTTCTTTTTCTCTTAGCTGATCAAGATCATTGATGAACATCTACAGTACGGCTGTCTTGCCACATACCTGGGACGTCTGTCTAAAGCAGTTCTGTCCAACAGAAATATAATGCAAGCCATAAATGTGGGCACATATGTAATTTTAAGTTTTCTAGTGGCCACATTAATAAAACAAAAAAGCAACAGCTGAAATTAACTTAACTAATATATTTTATTTAACACAATATATCCACACTAGCATGCAATCAATATTAAAGTTATTAATGAGCTATTTGATATCCTTTTTTCCATACTAAGTGTTTGAAATTCAGTGTGTATATTTTGAGCACATATCAATGTGGACAAGTAATATTTCAAGTGTTCAGTACCCATGGGTGGCCAGTGGCTCTTTGGTCAGCATAGCTCTAAAGAATGAAACGATATTAAAAGCTAAAGTGAAAACTAACATTTGCCCAGTGCTTTCTATGCCCTAAGGACTTTTATATGTTATTTAGGGAGCAGATGAGCTATCTAAGTGGCTTTATGCTTACTCTCTATATAAGGGAACGCTCAGCAAAAATAAAGAGCAAGTGTACTGTGGGGCTCTCCTTATGTGTATCATGTTTATAGCCGGAATACAGAACACTGAGGTCAGAGACGGGTGCTAACATCTTCCCTTTGGTTAGTTCACTTCCTACAGAGTTTTTCCAGTAAGAGACTATGCATTTCCCTGTAGAACCACTCACTCGACATTTCTGGCCACAGAAGAATGGACAGAAAGAGTCCATGTAACAGCCTGATCTTTAGAAACTCCCGTAGGTTAATTACTCAGCAGCATCCAGTGACTAAGGAAGCATATTTGACTCAACATTTTTGCCTTGTCAAAGTTGGGAAGGATTAGATTATTGATCTATGAAACTTAAATTTTTTCATGAGGCTTCTGTCTAAATATTTTAACATTATTGATTAAACAACATGTGCCCAATTAAGTGCTCCAGTGGATAAAAAAGTTTAAGGTACATTTCTACTAACAGTAAAACTGTTTAAAATATATAACAAGTAAAATAATAATCATACAGGGCTTCCCTGGTGGCGCAGTGGTTGAGAGTCCGCCTGCCGATGCAGGGGACATGGGTTCGTGCCTCGGTCCGGGAAGATCCCACATGCCGCAGAGCAGCTGGGCCCGTGAGCCATGGCCACTGAGCCTGTGCGTCTGGAGCCTGTGCTCCGCAACGGGAGAGGCCACAACAGTGAGAGGCCCGCGTACCATAAAACAAAACAAAACAAAAATAATAATCATACAAATGAGTAGAAAGATATGAATAAGTTCCCCCTCCTGAAAAAAAGTAAAATGGTCTAAGGAAGCAAAAATGGACATCAAAGGATGAGGCTGGTAGTCAGCATTCTTAACAGAGGGAACACCATGAACAATCATGGAAAGAGGAAAATACAAATTATTTTGAAAGCGAGTTAATGATTCAGTAATAGTCTTCTCCCCTTATTCATCTTACACAATTATTTTCAAACTAATATTTTATAGAGCATTCTAGAATACTTTTTTTGAATATTCGTTTTATTCATTTTCTTTATTTTTTTTGGCTGTGTCAGTTCTTAGTTCTGGCACACGAGATCTTTGCTGAGGCATTCAGGATCTTTCGTTACAGTGCGTGGCTCTTCATTGCGGTGCGCGGGCTTCTCTCTAGTTGCGTCGTGCAGGTTTTCTCTCTCTAGTTGTGGTGTGCAGGCTCCAGGGTGCATGGGCTCTGTGGTTTGCAGCACGCAGGCTCTCTTGTTGAGGTACACAAGCTCAGTAGTTGTGGCACAAGGGCTTAGATGCCCAGCTGCATGTGGGATCTTAGTTCCCCAACCAGGGACTGAACGTGCGTCCCCTGCATTGGAAGGCAGATTCTTTACCACTGGACCACCAGGGAAGTTCCTAGAATACTTTAAAACAGCTAACTTTGATTAAGGTTAGAGTTGAAAGTTTTTGTCTTCTTCTGAGCAGATACTTTACCTAATTTAAATACTGTTAAAATACTGCCTATAGAAACCATCAACAAAACAAAAAGACAACCTACTGAATGGGAGAAAATATTTGCAAATGATAAGAATGATAAGGGGTTAATATACAAAATATATAAACAGCTCATACAACTCAACATCAAAGAAAAGAAAACAATTAAAAACAAGGGGAGGGAGGAACTTCAAGATGGTGGAGGAGAAAGACGTGGAGATCACCTTCCTTCCATAACTACATCAAAAATACACCTACATGTGGAAGAACTCCTACAGAGCACCTACTGAACGCTTGCAGAAGACCTCAGACTTCCCAAAAGGCAAGAAACTTCCCACGTACCTGGGTAGGGCAAAAGAAAAAAGAAAAAACAGAGACAAAAGGATAGGGACAGGACCTGCACCAGTGGGAGGGAGCCGTGAAGGAGGAAAAGTTTCCACACACTAGGAAGCCCCTTCACTGGTGGGGATGGAGGGTGGGCAGCGGGGGAAGCTTCGGAGTCATGGAGGACAGCACAGCAACAGGGGTGCGGAGGGCAAAGCGGACAGATTCCCGCACAGAGGATCGGTGCCGACCGGCACTCACCAGCCCGAGAGGCTTGTGTGCTCAACCACTGGGTCGGGTGGGGGCTGGGAGCTGAGGCTCGGGCTTCAGAGGTCAGAGCCCAGGGACGGGACTGGGGGTGGCTGCATGAACACAGCCTGAAGGGGGCTAGTGCACCACAGCTAGCCGGAAGGGAGTCTGGGAAAAAGTCTGGATTTGCCTAAGAGGCAAGAGACCATTGTTTCTGAGTGTGCGAGGAGAGGGGATTCAGAGCACCGCCTAAATGAACCTCAGAGACAGGCATGAGCCACGGCTATCAGCGCGGACACCAGCGACAGACATGAAATACTAACGCTGCTGCTGCAGCCACCAAGAAGCCTATGTGCAAGCACGGGCCACTATCCACACCTCCCGTCCTGGGAGCCTGTGCAGCCCACCACTGCCAGGGTTCCGCGATCCACGGACAACTTCCCTGGGAGAACACACAGCGTTCCTCAGGCTGTTGCAATGTCTCGCCGGCCTCTGCCACCGCAGGCTCACCCTGCATTCCAGTTATAACTACCATACCCCTCCCTTCCCCTGGCCTGAGTGAGCCAGAGCCCCAGAATCATTGCTCCCTTAACACCCTCCTGTCTGGGTGAAGAACAGATGCCAAAGGGCGACCTACCTGCAGAGGCAGGGGGAAATCCAAAGCTGAACCCCAGGAGCTGTGCAAACAAAGAAGAGAAAGGGAAATCTCTCCATGCAGCATGAGGAGCTGCGGATTAAATCTCCACAATCAACTTGATGTACCCTGAATCTGTGGAATACCTGAATAGAAAACGAATCATCCCAAAACTGAGGGGGTGGACTTTGGGAGCAACTGTAGACTTGGGGTTTGCTTTCTGTGTCTAATTTGTTTCTACGTTTATGTTTATCTTAGTTTAGTATTTACAGCTTATTATCATTGGTAGATTTGTTTACTGATTTGTTTGCTCTCTTCTTTTTTATATATATATATGTATATATATTTTTCTTTTTCTCTTTTTGTGATTGTGTATCTGTATGCTTCCTTGTGTGATTTTGTCTGAATAGGTTTGCTTTTACCATCTGTCCTAGGGTTCTTTCTGTCCATTTCTTTTTAGTATAGTTTTTAGTGGCTTTTTTTTATGGTGGATTTGTTTGCGGGATTGGTTGCTCTCTTTCTTTTTTTAACTTTTTATTTATTTATTTTAGTTTTTTTTTATTTTAATAACTTTAATTTTATTTTTTCTTTCTTTCTTTCCTCCCTTTTCTTCTGAGCCGTGTGGCTGACAGGGTCTTAGTGTTCCACCCAGGTGTCAGGCCTGAGCCTCTGAGGTGGGAGAGCCAAGTTCAGGACACTGGTCCACCAGAGACTTCCTGGCCCCTCATAATATCTATCGGTGAGAGCTCTCCCAGAGATCTCCATCTCAATGCTAAGACCCAGCTCCACTCAACAATCAGTAAGCTCCAGTGCTGGATATCCCATGCCAAACAACTAGCAAGACAGGAACACACCACCACCCATTAGCAGAGAGGCTGCCTAAAATCCTAAGTCCACAGACACCCCAAAACACACCACTGGACGTGGTCCTGCCCACCAGAAAGACAAGATCCAGACTCACCCATCAGAACACAAGCACAAGTCCCCTCTACCAGGAAGCCTACACAGCCCACTGAACCAAACTTACCCACTGGGGGCAGACACCATAAACAATGGGAACTATGAACCTGTAGCCTGTTCAAAGGAAACCCCAAACACAGTAAGTTAAGCAAATTAAGATAGAGAAATACACAGCAGATGACGGAGCAAGGTAAAAACCCACCAAACAAATGAAGAGGAAATATGCAGTCTACCTCAAAAAGAATTCAGAGTAATGATAGCAAAGATGATCCGAAATCTTGGAAATAGAATGGAGAAAATACAAGAAACGTTTAAACAGGGACCTAGAAGAACTAAAGAGCAAACAAACAATGATGAACAACACAATAAATGAAATTAAAAATTCTCTAGAAGGAATCAATAGCAGAATAACTGAGGCAGAAGAATGGATAAGTGACCTGGATGATAAAATAGTGGAAATAACTACTGCAGAGCAGAATAAAGAAAAAGAATGAAAAGAATTTAGGGCAGTCTCGGAGACCACTGGGACAACATTAAATGCACCAACATTCCAGTTATAGGGGTCCCAGAAGATGAAGTGAAAAAGAAAAGGACTGAGAAAATATTTTGAAGAGATTACAGTTGAAAACTTCCCTAATATGGGAAAGGAAATAGTCAATCAAGTCCAGGAAGTGCAGAGAGTCCCATACAGGATAAATCCAAGGAGAAACATGCCAAGACACATAGTAATCAAACTATCAAAAATTAAATACAAGAAAAAATATTAAAAGCAGCAAAGGAAAATCAACAAATAACATACAAGGGAATCCCCATAATGTTAACAGCTGATCTTTCAGAAGAAACTCTATAAGCCAGAAGGGAGTGGTAGGACATATTTAAAGTGATGAAAGGGAAAAATGTACAACCAAGATTACTTTACCCAGTAAGGATCTCGTTCAGATTTGATGGAGAAATTAAAACTTTTACAAACAAGCAAAAGCTAAGAGAATTCAGCACCACCAAAGCAGCTTTACAACAAATGCTAAAGGAACTTCTCTAGGCAGGAAACACAAGAGAAGGAAAAGACCTACAACAACAAACCAAAAACAATTAAGAAAATGGTAATAGGAACAGACATATGGATAATTACCTTAAAAGCAAACGGATTAAATGCTCCAACCAAAAGACACAGACTGGTTGAATGAATACAAAAACAAGACCCATATATATGCTGTCAACAAGAGACCCAACTCAGACGTAGGGACACATAGAGACTGAAAGTGAGGGGATGGAAAAAGATATTCCATGCAAATGGAAATCAAAAGAAAGCTGAAGTAGCAATTCTCATATCAGACAAAATAGACTTTAAAACAAAGACTATTACAAGAGACAAGGACACTATATAATGATCAAGGAATCAATCCAAGAAGAAGATATAACAATTGTAAATACTTATGCACCCAACACAGGAGCACCTCAATACATAAGGCAAATACTAACAGCCATAAAAGGGGAAATCGACAGTAACACAAACAGAGTAGGGGACTTTAACACCCCACTTTCATCAATGGACAGATCATCCAAAATGAAAATAAATAAGGAAACACAAGCCTTAAAGGATAAATTAAAAAAGATGGACTTAATTGATATTTATAGGACATTCCATCCAAAAAAAACAGAATACACATTTTTCTCAAGTGCTCACGGAACATTCTCCAGGATAGATCATATATTGGGTCACAAATCAAGCCTTGGTAAATTTAAGAAAATTGAAATCGTATCAAGTACCTTTTCTGACCACAACGCTATGAGCCAATATATCAATTACAGGAAAAGATCTGTAAAAAATACAAACACATGGAGGCTAAACAATACATTAGTTAATAACAAAGTGATCACTGAAGAAATCAAAGAGGAAATCAAAAAATACCTAGAAACAAATGAAAATGGAGACACAACGACCCAAAACCTATGGGATACAGCAAAAGCAGTTCTAAGAGGGAATTTTATAGCAATACAATCCCACTTTAAGAAACAGGAAACGACACAAATAAACAACCTAAACTTGCCCCTAAAGCAATTAGAGAAAGAAGAACAAAAGAACCCCCAAAGTTAGCAGAAGGAAAGAAATCATAAAAATCAGATCAGAAATAAATGAAAAAGAAATGAAGGAAACGATACCAAAGATCAATAAAACTAAAAGCTGGTTCTTTGAGAAGATAAACAAAATTGATAAACCATTAGCCAGACTCATCAAGAAAAACAGGGAGAAGACTCAAATCAATAGAATTAGAAATGAAAAAGGAGAAGTAACAACTGACACTGCAGAAATACAAAGGATCATGAGAGATTACTACAAGCAACTCTATGCCAATACAATGGACAACCTGGAAGAAATGGACAAATTCTTAGAAATGCATAACCTGCCAAGACCGAACCAGGAAGAAAGAGAAAATATGAACAGACCAATCACAAGCACTGAAATTGAAACTGTGACTTAAAATCTTCCAAGAAACAAAAGCCCAGGACCAGATGGCTTCACAGGCAAATTCTATCAAACATTTAGAGAAGAACGAACAGCTATCCTCAAACTCTTCTAAAATATAGCAGAGGGAGGAACACTCCCAAACTAATTCTAAGAGGCCACCTTCACCCTGACACCAAAACCAGACAGAGACGTCACAAAGAAAGAAAACTGCAGGCCAATATCACTGATGAACATAGATGCAAATATCCTCAACAAAATTCTAGCAAACAGAATCCAACAGCACATTAAAAGGATCATACACCATGATCAAGTGGGGTTTATTCCAGGAATGCAAGGATTCTTCAATATATGCAAATCTATCAATGTGATTAACCATATTAACAAATTGAAGGAGAAAAACCATATGATCATCTCAATAGATGCAGAGAAAGCTTTTGACAAAATTCAACACCCATTTATGATAAAAACCCTGCAGAAAGTAGGCATAGAGGGAACTTTCCTCAGCATAATAAAGGCCACATGACAAAACCACAGCCAACATCGTCCTCAATGGTGAAAAACTGAAAGCATTTCCACTAAGATCAGGAACAACACAGAGTTGACCACTCTCACCACTCTTATTCAACATAGTTTTGCAAGTTTTAGCCACAGCAATCAGAGAAGAAAAAGAAATAAAAGGAATCCGTACTGGAAAAGTAGAAGTAAAGCTGTCACTGTTTGCAGATGACATGATACTATACATAGAGAATCCTAAAGATGCTACCAGAAAACTACTAGAGCTAATCAATGAATTTGGTAAAGTAGCAGGATACAAAATTAATGCACAGAAATCTCTGGCATTCCTATACACTAATGATGAAAAATCTGAAAGTGAAATCAAGAAAACACTCCCATTTACCATTGCAACAAAAAGAATAAAATATCTAGGAATAAACCTACCTAAGGAGACAAAAGACCTGTATGCAGAAAATTATAAGACACTGATGAAAGAAATTAAAGATGATACAAACAGATGGAGAGATATACCATGTTCTTGGATTGGAAGAATCAACATTGTGAAAATGACTCTACTACCCAAAGCAATCTATAGATTCAATGCAATCCCTATCAAACTACCACTGGCATTTTTCACAGAACTAGAACAAAAAATTTCACAATTTGTATGGAAACACAAAAGACCCCGAATAGCCAAAGCAATCTTGAGAACAAAAAATGGAGCTGGAGGAATCAGGCTCCCTGACTTCAGACTATACTACAAAGCTACAGTAATCAAGACAGTATGGTACTGGCACAAAAACAGAAAGATAGATCAATGGAACAGGATAGAAAGCCCAGAGATAAACCCATGCACATATGGTCACCTTATCTTTGATAAAGGTGGCAGGAATGTATACAGTGGAAAAGAGAGCCTCTTCAATAAGCGGTGCTGGGAAAACTGGACAGGTACACGTAAAAGTATGAAATTAGAACACTCCCTAACACTATACACAAAAATAAACTCATAATGGATTAAAGACCTAAATGTAAGGCCCGACACTATCAAACCCTTAGAGAAAAACATAGGCAGAACACTCTATGACGTAAATCACAGCAAGATCCTTTTTGACCCACCTCCTAGAGAAATGGAAATAAAAACAAAAATAAACAAATGGGACCTAATGAAACTTCAAAGCTTTTGCACAGCAAAGGAAACCATGAACAAGACCAAAAGACAACCCTCAGAATGGGAGAAAATATTTGCAAATGAAGCAACTGACAAAGGATTAATCTCCAAAATTTATAAGCAACTCGTGCAGCTCAATAACAAAAAAACAAACAACCCAAACCAAAAATGGCCAGAAGACCTAAATAGACACTTCTCCAAAGAAGATATACAGATTGCCAAAAAACATATGAAAGAGTGCTCAATATCATTAATCATTAGAGAAATGCAAATCAAAACTACAAAGAGATATCATCTCACACTGGTCAGAATGGCCATCATCAAAAAATCTAGAAACAATAAATGCTGGAGAGGGTGCGGAGAAAAGGGAACCCTCTTGCACTGTTGGTGGGAATGTAAATTGATACAGCCACTATGGAGAACAGTATGGAGGTTCCTTATAAAACTAAAAATAGAACTACCATACGACCCAGCAATCCCACTACTGGGCATATACCCTGAGAAATCCATAATTCAAAAAGAGTTGTGTACCAAAATGTTCACTGCAGCTCTATTTATAATAGCCAGGAGATGGAAGAGACCTAAGTGTCTATCATCAGATGAATGGATAAAGAAGATGTGACACATATATACAATGGAATATTACTCAGCCAAAGAAGAAATGAAATTGAGTTATTTGTAGTGAGGTGGATGGACCTAGAGTCTGTCATACAGAGTGAAGTATGTCAGAAAGAGAAAGACAAATACCGTATGCTAACAAATTATATGGAATCGAAGAAAAAAAAAAGTCATGAAGAACCTAGGGGTAAGATGGGAATAAAGACACAGACCTAGTAGGGAATGGACTTGAGGATATGGGGAGGGGGAGGGGTAAGCTGTGACAAAGTGAGAGAGTGGCATGGACATATATACACTACCAAACATAAAATAGATAGCTAGTGGGAAGCAGCCACATAACACAAGGAGATCAGCTCAGTGGTTTGTGAGCACCTAGAGGGGTGGGAAAGGGAGGGTGGGAGGGAGGGAGACCAGGAGGGAAGATGTATGGGAACATATGTATAACTAGTTCACTTTGTTATAAAGCAGAAACTAACACACCATTGTAAAGCAATTATACTCCAATAAAGATGTTAAAAAAAAAAAAGGAAACTACATAATGATCAAGCGATCAATCCAGGAACAAGATATAACAATTGTAAATATATATGCACCCAACATAGGAGCACCTCAATACATAAGGCAAATGCTAACAGCAATAAATGGGGAAAACGACAGTAACACAGTAACAGTAGGGGGCTTTAACACCCCACTTTCACCAATGGACAGATCATCTAAGATGAAAATAAATAAGGAAACACAAGCTTTAAATGACACATTAAACAAGATGGACTTAATTGTTATTTATAGGACATTCCATCCAAAACCAACAGAATATACTTTCTTCTCAAATGCTCATGGAACATTCTCCAGGACAGACCATATCGTGGGTCACAAATGAAGCCTTGGTAAACTTAAGAAAATTGAAAACATATCAAGTATCTTTTCTGACCACAATGCTGTAAGACTAGATATCAATTACAGGAAAAAAAACTTTAAAAATACAAACACATGGAGGCTAAACCATACACTACTAAATAACCAAGAGGTCCCTGAGGAAATCAAAATATATCTAGAAACAAATGACAATGAAAACACGACAACCCAACACCTATGGGATGCAGCAAAAGCAGTTCTAAGAGGGAAGTATCTAGCAATACAATCCTACCTCAAGAAACAAGAAAAATCTCAAATAAACAACCTAAATTTACACCTAAAGCAATTAGAGAAAGAAGAACAAAAAAACCCCAAAGTTAGCCCAAGGAAAGAAGTCATAAAGATCAGATCAGAAATAAATGAAAACGAAATGAAGGAAATGATAGCAAAAGCAATAAAACTAAAAGGTGGTTCTCTGAGAAGATAAATAAAATTGATAAACCATTAGCCAGACTCATCAAGAACAAAAGGGAAAAGACTCAAATCAACAGAATTAGAAATGAATAAGAAGTAAGAACTGACACTGCAGAAATACAAAGGATCATGAGAGATTACTACAAGCAACTATATGCCAATAAAATGGATAACCTGGAAGAAATGGACAAATTCTTAGAAAAGCACAATCTTCTGAGACTGAACCAGGAAGAAATAGAAAATATGAACAGACCAATCACAAGCACTGAAATTGAAACTATGATTAAAAATCTTCCAGCAAACAAAAGCCCAGGACCAGATGGCTTCACAGGCCAATTTTATCAAACATTTAGAGAAGAGGTAACACCTATCCTTCTCAAACTCTTCCAAAATACAGCAGAGCGAGGAACACTCCCAAACTCATTCGATGAGGTCACCATTACCCTGATACGAAAACCAGACAAAGATGTCACAAAAAAACGACAACTACAGGCCCATAGCACTGATGAACATAGGTGCAAAAATCCTCAACAAAATGCTAGCAAACAGATTCCAACAGCACACTAAAAGGATCATACACCATGATCAAGTGGGGTTTATCCCAGGAATGCAAGGATTCTTCAATATATGCAAATCAATGTGATAAACCATATTAACAAAATTGAAGGAGAAAAAGCAAATGATCATCTCAATAGATGCAGAAAAAGCTTTTGACAAAATTCAACACCCATTTATGATAAAAACCCACCAGAAAGTAGGCATAGAGGGAACTTACCTCAACATAATAAAGGCCACATGACAAACCCAGAGCCAACGTCATTCTCAATGGTGAAAAACTGAAACCATTTCCTCTAAGATCAGGAACAAGACAAGGTTGCCCACTCTCACCACTATTATTCAACACAGTCTGGAAGTCCTAGCCACGGTAATCAGGGAAGAAAAAGAAATTAAAGGAATCCAAATCAGAAAAGAAGAAGTAAAACTGTCACTCTTAGCAGATGACATGACACTATTCACAGAGAATCCTAAAGATGTTACCAGAAAACTACTAGAGCTATCAATGAATTTGGTAAAGTAGCAGGATACAAAATTAATGTACAGAAATCTCTTGCATTTCTAAACACTAATGATGAAAAATCTGAAAGAGAAATTAAGGAAACACTCCCATTTACCACTGCAACAAAAAGAATAAAATACCTAGGAATAAAACTATCTAGGTAGACCTGTATGCAGAAAACTGTAAGACACTGATGAAAGAAACTAAAGACGATACAGACAGATGGAGATATATACCATGTTCTTGGATTGGAAGAATCAACACTGTGAAAATGACTATACTATGGGATTCAGTGCAATCCCTATCAAACTACCGATGGCATTTTTCACAGAACTAGAACAAAAAATTGCACAATTTGCATGGGAACACAAAAGATCCCAAATAGCCAAAGCAATCTTGAGAAAGAAAAACAGAGCTCAAGGAATCAGGCTCCCAGACTTCAGACTATACTACAAAGCTACAGTAATCAAGAGAGTATGGTACTGGCACAAAAACAGAAATAAAGATCAATGGAACAGGATAGAAAGCCCAGAGATAAACCCACGCACATATGGTCACCTTATCTTTGACAAAGGAGGCAAGGATATACAATGTAGAAAAGAAACCCTCTTCAATAAGTGGTGCTGGGAAAACAGGATAGCTACATGTAAAAGAGTGAAATTAGAACACTACCTAACACTATACACAAAAATAAACTCAAAATGGATTAGACCTAAATGTAAGACACTATAAAACTCTTAGAGGAAAATATAGGCAGAACACTGTATGACTTAAATCACATCAAGATCCTTTTCGACCCACCTCCTGGAGAAATGGAAATAAAAACAAAAATATACAAATGGGACCTAATGAAATTTAAAAGCTTTTGCACAGCAAAGTAAACCATAGAGGAGATGAAAAGACAACCCTCAGAATGGGAGAACATATTTGCAAACGAAGCAACTGACAAAGGATTAATCTCCAAAATTTACAAGCAGCTCATGCAGTTCAACATCAAAGAACAAACAACCCAATCCAAAAATGGGCAGAAGAGCTAAATAGACATTTCTCCAAAGAAGATATACAGATTGTCAACAAACACATGAAATGATGCTCAACATCACTAATCATTAGAGAAATGATCAAAACTACAATGAGGTATCACCTCACAGTGATCAGAATGGTCATCATCAAAAAAATCTACAAAATATCTACAAACGATAAATGCTGGAGAGGGTGTGGAGAAAAGGGAACCCTCCTATGCTGTTGGTGGGAATGTAAATTGACACAGCCACTATGGAGAACACTATGGCGCTTCCTTAAAAAACTAAAAATAGAATTACCATACGACCCAGCAATCCCACTACTGAGCATATATCCTGAGAAAACCATAATTCTAAAAGAGACACATACCACACTGTTCACTGCAGCACTGTTTACAATAGCCAGGTCATGGAAACAACCTAAGTTTCCATTGACAGATGAATGGATAAAGAAGGTGTGGCACATATATACAATGGAATATTATTCAGCTATAAAAAGAAACGAAATTGAGTTATTTGTTGTGAGGTGGATGGACCTAGAGTCTATCATACAGAGTGAAGTAAGTCAGAAAGAGAAAAACAACTACCATAAGCTAACGCATACATATGGAATCTAAAAATAAATAAATAAATAAAAATAGTTCTGAAGAACCTAGGGGCAGGACAGGAATCAAGACGCAGACATAGAGAATGGACTTGAGGACACGGGGAGGGGGAAGGGTAAGCTGGGACGAAGTGAGAGAGTGGCATGGACATATATACACTACCAAACGTAAACTAGATAGCTTGCGGGAAGCAGCCACATAGCACAGGGAGATCAGCTCAGTGCTTTGTGATCACCTAGAGGGGTGGGATAGGGAAGGTGGGAGGGAGACGCAAGAGGGAGGGGATATGGGGATATATGTATATGTACAGCTGATTCGCTTTGTTATACAGCAGCACCTAACACACCATTGTAAAGCAATTATACTCCAAAAAAGACGTTTTAAAAAAAAAGGGCAGAAGACCTGAATAAACACTTTTCCAAAGACATACAGATGGCCAATAGGCACACGGAAAGATCCTTAACATCATCAATCATCAGAGAAATGCAAATTAAAACCACAATGAAATAGCACTTCACACCTGTCAGAATAGCTATCATCAAAAACACCGCAAATAACAAATGTTGGTGAGGATTTGGAGAAAAGAGAACCCCTGTACACTCTTGGTGGGAATGTAAATTGGTGCAGCCGCTATGGAAAACAGTATGGAGGTTTCTCAAAAAACTAAAAATAGAACTACCATATGACCCAGCAATTCTATTTCTGGGTATTTATCTGGGGAAAAAACAAAAACAAGAACAAAAAACCCCACTAATTTGAAAAGATATGTGCACCCCAATGTTCAAAGCAGCATTTTTTACAATTTCCAAGATATGAAAGCAACCTAAGTGTCCATCAACAGATGAATGGATAAAGAAGATGTGTTCACACACACACACACACACACACACACACACAGGAATACTATTTAGCCATAAAAAATGAATGAGATTTTGCCATTTGCAACAACATGAATGAACTTGGAGGGTATTATGCTTAGCGAAATAAGTCAGACAAAGAAAGACAAATACTGTATGATATCACTTCTATGTGGACTCTAAAAAGTAAAACACACTTGTGAATACAACAAAAAAGAAACAGACTCACAGATACAGAGAACAAACTAGTGGTTACCAGGGCAGGGAGGGAAGGGAGGAGGGGCAATATAGGGGTAGAGGATTAAGAGGCACAAATTACTATGTATAAATAAATAAGCTATTAAGGATATATAGTACAACACAGGGAATACAGTCAATATTTTATAATAACTATAAATGGAACATAACCTTTAAAAATTGTGAACCACAATCTGTATACCTGAAATACAAATAGAAGTAGGAATTGAAATATTGGCTATTAGTAAATCCCAATATTCACTTTAATGGAGGGAGAGAATCATAGAGCAGGATTTGAAGTGCATGTTTGAACATATCTGATGTTCTTCAAATTCATGACAACTCAGATGAAGTTAGGAAACTTATGAAGACTCTGAATTGTAAAAACTATCTTCCAGCAGCTCGATTTTTCTCCATTTGTACAAATCTCTGGTCTTCATTCCATAGTGGAACCACACAGTATTACCTCTGATCTTTGTGTGCAGGATACATCTTAAAATTTAAGAAAGAAAGAAAGAGACTGAAAAAGAATACACACACACACACACACACACACACACACACACACACACATTTAATCACTTTGCTGTAACACCTGAAACTAACAACATTATAAATTAACTATATGTCAATAAAAATTTCTTTAATAAAGAAAGAAAGAGATAATCTGGCCCTTGCTTACTTTTCCAGCCCTGTTTTCTCCTGGTACATTCCTGAAATTCTGTATTTTAGTCATTAGACTCTGATCTGGTGGAGGAGCTGAGTTCTTCTTGCTTCTAAACCTTCACACATGCTGTTCCCTGCCTGGGAAATTCTGCTCATTAGTTATGTCTCCCATTAGACAACCACTTCTTCCAGGAAGTCACCTGGTCCTTCCACATTTGAGCAAGGTGGATTTCCTGAAGACTTTCATAGCCTCTGAGCTTTCCCTGTCCCAGTTTTCATCACGTTACCCTGAAAGTCCTTGCCTCCTGACTAAATCCCCCCTAGAGAGGAAAAGTCCATGGGGACTAGGAATTGAGACTACAGCACTGAGTGACTAGGTGTTGAACAAATGAATGAAAACACAAGTGAACAAACGAATGGATGATTCTACATTATTCTTTAAAAATTTGTATTGGAGTACAGTTGATTTACAATGTTGTGCTGATTCTACATTATTACCTAAGAGAATTCTCTTACTTGAGGAAAAGTTGAGTAGAAAATTTTTAGTTCCGTTTTTATTGAGGAGCATTTCTTTCTGTCCAAATTGAAGAAAAAATGGACAAACAAGAAGAGGTGAAAAAACTCCACCAAGCTGAGAGGAAAGCATTATATGGTCACTGTTCTGTCTGCTGTTCCTGATTCAGTCTCCACATATCCATGATGCGTCTACCTTGTGTCTTTATTTTTTAAACAAAAGCTGACTGAGGAGTCTGTAGGGAACAACATAGCACCTGATAGCAAGGAACTGTAATAGGAAGTGTGGCTTTGCACCTTTACATGCTGGGAATTGATATTAGTTACAGCAAATCTTACAACAGCTGGTACTGATTGAGAGGCTTTCTGAACATCATTAACTTCCTGTGCAAAACGAGTCTGAGATTACGTTATCTCCGTTTTCCATATAGAATCGCTGAGACACAGAGAGATGAGCAACTTACTCATATTCACCTAGGTCGTGAGAGCCAAGCCTAACTGATTCTGACGCCCAAGCTCCTGACCCTTGGGCTATTCATTCTCTTTCCTGTTGGTGGCAAGAAGGCCTGGCAAAGGGCCCAGGTTGGGAAAACTGTCTGAACAGATGGGTTGGGCTCCAGAATCATCAAGGAGTAGGAACTGGAACCTACCAAGATGGGGGGCGTACTGTTTACAGACAGGGAAGAACAGCGTATGTTCAGACGTTCCCAAATGTGGTCATTTGCGCGGCTTCTACTGTGCACCTTTCCCACCCACCCTCAGCATATTCCAGAGAAACACACCGAGAAACAAAAGTTTAGTGTTTCTCACCTAAAATTTAACCACTTTTTTGTTCCTCAGAGCCTCCAGCAGTAAAGCTGCATCACTAGCTACCTGTTTTCTCAGTGAGAAAACTCAGAAGGCCACTTGCTGCTACCTATCGACTAAGCATTCCCTGGACACTCTCCCCCCACCCCCTCCTATCCCCTCCCAGAATTCATGATTTGATAACCTCGCGGCTCAGGGAGATGATGACATCTCCACCACCACCGTGAAAGTTACCCCCCCACACCCCATTCATCAGACAGGAAGAAGAGAAGGCAAGCATCTGTGCAGCTGTGTGCCCCTTAACAAGGAATTTATGAAAGGACCTGAGATTCTCACACAGAACACATAAATCGCTGGCAGCATTATGCCATATTGAACTCTTAACCCAAAACAATGGAGGACAGTGGCAAACCAGACCATACTGGTGACTGCTGAAGAACAGCAAGGATATCCTCATCGTGTATGATTCATTCTTTAAATACTGTGAACCACATTAGTAAGTCACAGGTCATACTAGTGACTACAGAGAATGTTTGTAAAACCATTGCTCGCTTCCTTTACTGGCAGTGTTTCCAGTAGATTCTCCTTCTCCCTTGCACCTAGTGAAATCCTTGTTCCTGACAACTCACCCTCACAAGGAAAGGCTATGACATCACCCATGGTTACTCCGAGGGAACTGTGACATTCTCAAATTAATCAGACAGAAAGATGAGGGAGGCACATATATTTATCTATAAAATTTTATGTAATCAGCTGTAGCAGGAAGAAACATGCCAGGAGAGAATGTTATAAAGCTGTGGAATAGGATACGTTGGTAGGTAAACCCTGCTGAAATGTGGCAAGGCCTCTTTGAAGTTACGGATTTAATTTATTCACAACCAGACAAAGAGCTGCGTGAACAGTCGTGTGTGCTGATTCTCAAAACAAAACAAAATCCCAAGATATAAACTCCTCTTTTCCTACAGTGAAACTGGGAATTCTTCCAAGACTACTTAAAATAACACTTACTGTTCAATTATCTTGTGGGAAAATAGTGATTATATAGAGCTCCAAGACATAGCCAATCTGCCCACCTCCAGTGGAATTCAAAATACTTTGTTTAGTTAGTAAACAGTATTTACGGTGGTGTAGGTAGTTTTAAACCCACAATCCGGGGGCTGTTATAAATATCTTCCTTTGGTCTGTGATTTTCTAAACTCTCCAAGCGTTCCTTCGACACTAGAGACTTTTCCAGAGATTATGGACAGAGGTGCACTTAAAAATATTGACACTAGGGCAAAGCATGTTTTATTTGATTCAATAAATGCTTTTTAAGATCTTAGGGGGCTGACATGTTGCACAGCTCTAGCGGGTACCATTCCCACATGGATGGTGTGCCCTGGCCTTGTGCAGTATACAACCTGTGACCCTGTACCTGGTGGCCAGGCCAACTGTGTGCCAGACTCAATTCTAGGCACTGGGGAGATATTAGAGAGTAAGTCAGACAAAAATTTATGGCCTCACAGAGGCTACATTCTAGTGGGAAAAGACAGACAATAAGTGTAATAAGTAAGTAAAACATACGGTGATAGTGATCAGTGGTTTGTGGGAAAAGTGAGGAGGATAAAGTTAGGAGCGTGAGGTGGAAGGTGTTATAATCTTTATTAGGAGGGCCAGGGAAGGCCTCACTGAGGTGACATTTAAGTAAAGAGTAGATGGAGGGAAAGGAGTAAAACCGTGAGACTCTGGTGGAAGAATAGTCCTGGCTATGGGAAAGCAAGTGCAAAAGCCCTGTGGCTGGACCAGAATGCACAAGGGGGAAATTGTAGGAGATGAGGTCATGTTGGTAATGGGCCCAGATCATGCAGAACCTTGTATGAAATCATAAGGACTCAGCTTTCCCTCTGAGTGAAATATGAGAGAGAAAGTCATTGGAGTGTTCTGAGCACAGTAGTGGTATGATCTGACATATTTTAGAAGGATTTTGAAGGCTTCTCTGTTGAGCATGATTGCATGGGGGTAAAGGCAGAACAGGTGAAGTGCTTAGAAGGCACCTGGGATAATACAGGCAAGAGGTGATGCCAGGCTCCTATGGGGCTGGCAGAAGGGAAGGTGGTGACAAGTGTCCTTATTTCAGATATATTTTGAAGGTAGGGCCAGCAGGATTTCTTGAGAGGTTAGTGTTTGAATAATAATAATACAAAAAAACCCCAAAGGATGACCCCAAGGTTTTCAGCTAGAACTAAAAGCAACCGATTGGCCATCATCAGATAAGGGGGATACGGTCAGTAGAGCAAGATTTTGAGGCAAGGGAAGCTCAGAGGGTCAGGAGGAGGTGTTTTCAGTTGGAGATGTCTATCAGCCATCCATGGTGGTATTTTGTTTGGCATTAGAAGCTTACTATATATAATACCCACATTAAGATGAGAAATTTCAAAGCCTACAGCTTAGAAATATAAATACTATTCCTTATATTTAGTTCCAGGACATTGACAACACAAGGAGTCCGCTGAGTTCCATATGGCTACCTGCTTGGAACATAAAAGGAGCTGGTGACGGGAAGAATTCACCTGTAAGACTTCACATCTCTAGGAAGGGAGGAGATGGGTAAGAGAGTTCATTTTCAGCTCTTGGCTGGGAAACACCGCAATTATAAATTTAATAGCTAAACTCTTTGGCATATGTTGAAAGGCAATTTTAGTCTCCTGGCCTCATTATGCTGCCTCAGACTTCTGTGGCTGCCAGATCACTTCCTCAAACAGTGGGATGGCTACACCCTCAAGGTCTTTCAGTTCCCCAATGCAAAGTCCACCGACTTCATTACTGCTAGAACGTCTTAAGCCTACTGTTCTGTCTCACAAAACTCCTGGAAATTAGCTTTTGCACCGGAAGCAGTTGAATCAATAAAAACTGATTCTGTTACGTTGACTCATCCAACATGCAGTTTTCCTGAAGTTAAACTCAAAAGCCAAAATAGTCAATTTAAAGCCTTGTGATGGTATAAATTCCACATTCTTGTGCCCCGGCGGCGGCGAGGAAAGGAATGCTTTTAAGGTCACACGTTTTTATAAATCAAAGCCCATGAGATAGTATCTTTTAAATAGGTGCTTTGGCAGATGGCTATCAATGCTAAGAACTGGAAAAGCAACCATATTTGTAAACTACTTTACATTTTATAAAGCACATTTTATCCTTTATTTTATTATAAGGATCTTTTCTGATCCTTATAAATACTGTGTGAGATCAAATATTATAACTACTCCTGTTTTCATATAAACAAACTGACTCTGTCTGATTGGCAGCAAAGTCTAGATCTGCCCTTTCACTCCAAACCTCCAATTCTTTCTGCCGTATTAAGCTGACTTAGAACTCTTCCAGGAGGGCTACTCACTGTTGTCCTGTCACCTGGGCCCTAAGCAAATTAACAAATAAGTTCCACCTGTGCCACTTAGCATTTACCAGATCCTCCTTCAGATGGAGTTGGTGGATGGAAAAGTTTCAGACAAGTAGCCGCCAGGAAGGTGTGTGTGTGTGAGTCCCAGCACCATCGTGAATGAACTCATTCTAAAAACAGACATTCACGCATTAACACAGAGGAAAGCTTAAAATGATAAGACTAGCTGGTGAGGCACAGAGGATTTTCACAGATCACTGAAGGTCTCCAGATACTCCAGAGCAGCAGATCTATTCCACATGCAAGTCACAAAAGATGGGCATGTATGTGTGTCCCTATGTTTGTGGGCACACATACAAATTTGTGTCCAGAGCAGGGAACATTTCAAGTGCCCTTTCTACTATAATGCAAACCATTTAAAAAATTTAGCCATAAAGATAACTTTAACTTAGTGGAAAAAAATTAACAACAGTAGGTGAATCAACACTAGAGTGGTCCATGGGGGTCTAAAAGGTACTTGGTTCCCTACTTACCCTGTCCCTACTGCCAGCCAAAGGAAAGTCATTGTTTATAGAAAACACGCCACTTTGTATACCTATATTAATAGTGTTGGTTTAAGTACATGACAATAGCATAATAATTAGTTATAAAATGTTAACAGTAAGTTTTTTAAACTTAAAACTGCAAGGATATATTACAGTCAGACTTCTAATGCCTTTGCAGAATCAAAAATATAACTAAGTTAGAAGTTGGTGAAAATAACTAAAATGTAATGGAAGAACAGAAAGGAATACATATGTCATGGATTTAAAATAAAAGCAAACCTTGTGAATAAGCAATGTAAGCATGTTAAATGGCGCTACCAGGAAAACCTGTCAAGAGAATTTTACCTTTGGAAAGAGACATAAAGGAGGGTATTGGCTAACATTTAAAGGCTACATAATGAAAGACGAAGACATGATTATTTTGGAAAAGGGATCAGAATAGCATCCTTGGCCAAGAAGAAGAAGAAATGGACCAAAGCAAATCCGTGACAGATGAGAAATGGCTGAGGATGAGGCAGTGGGGGGAGGTGGGGAGAAGCTAGTTATTTAAAGTCCTGATTTTCCTCCTGTATATTTTGACAATGAGCTAACGAGAGTACCTCATATGTGCACAGTACTTTAGTTTTTGAAGTGTTTTATTCTCTCACAAGGTGCTAAAAACTTCTGGTTTGGTCAGGATGGCATTTTCTTTGTGCTCTAGAGCGGTTGTGTGACTCTCCCAAAGTCACCCAGCTAGTGGTGGGGAAGCTGAGGGTAAAACCCTTCTGTTCTGGCTCTTGACTTATATGACAAATCCCTGTCTATGAGAGAATGAAAAGACAGATGGGAACTGTCATCCCAGGCAACCCTTTTCTGTAACAATTTTTCATTCAAAATGCTAAATGAAGTTTATCTTACTTTATAAAGTTTATATGAAAATTATATTTAAATATTATTTATAAATGCCAATTACATTCTGCCACTTTCTTCCTTGGTTGCTTATAAAAATAGGTCCACTTCGAACACCTTACCTCTGTTTGCATTAATCTTCCCTATGCTTAGTACTTCTTAGCTCTGTAAACTCAGGCAAACTAATAAAGCTTTCTAAGTCTCACTCCTCTCCCCTCATTTGTAAAATGGGTTATTATTTGACAAAGCTCTTAAAGAGTCATCATGAGTATTATGAGTATTAGGTATTTGGCAAAGAATTTACCAGTATTGGTATTACCAATGTACTATACGACATAATCTTTGATGTCTGTTGCAGAACTGAATGTTACTTCTTTATTATTTATCTAAAATTCTCTACAAGAGATATTTTGTACAATCTGCTATATTTGTCACACACATAATGCTTTACTACAATTTTTCTTAATTAAAACGTAAAAATGGGGACTTCCCTCATGGCTCAGTGGTTAAGAATCCACCTGCCAATGCAGGGGACATGGGTTCGAGCCCTGGTCCAGGAAGATCCCACATGTCGTGGAGCAACTAAGCCCGTGCACCACAACTACTGAGCCTGCGCTCTAGAGCCCACGAGCCACAACTACTGAGCCCATGAGCCACAACCACTGAGCCCGCGTGCCTAGAGCAACAAGAGAAGCCACCACAATGAGAAGCCACTGCACTCAACAAAGAGTAGCCCCTGTTCGATGCATCTAGAGGAAGCCCATGTGCAGCAATGAAGACCCAATGCAGCCAAAATAAAATAAATAAATTTATAAAAAGTAAAAGTTATACTATATATAGATGGAAATTTTTTTTTTTTTTTTTTTTGGCTATGGCACTTATTATATTTCTCCTCTTAAACAACAAGCATGCACTGGTTCTCACGAGAACAACAAAATATATTTCTACAACTGGAAATACCCTCAATTCCCAGACAGTCCTCGTCACACAAGTGATTGCAGAGTCCTAAGGTTTTTGAGTCATATAATGAGCTCAGACGGTTCTTGGGACAGGCCCTCATATGAGACAAACAGAAAGAGTGCATAGCACCACAAGCTTCCAGGAAATGACTTTAAACATATCACAACCCTTTGTGTAACTGTTTGTGATAAGGATTGCATCACCTACATTCGGACATCCTGTGTATAAAGTGAGGGCTCCAAAGCGGAATGACCCTTTGTGGGTCTCGCTCAGGGGAGAAGAGACCACAGCTTTCCGTACAGGTAGAATGCTCTGGTGCTCTATTTGTGAGGTAATCTTGCTTTTAAAGTCATCCAGCTCATGTGAGACCATGAGAAAGTTTCAAGAATTTGCAAAGCCGTATTACTACTGTTTTTAGAATAAAAGTCCACAGTGTAATAAAAGTATAATAAATAAAACTAGCAAAGGAGTCAAGATTATTTTGTTAAAATCTTGCAGATCCCAGTGCAAAATATGCCCATAAATTCTTAGAAAAATGGGACATATGGAACAGCTAAAGTTGTACTTTAAAAATAGTGGAGTGTGATTTAAGAAAACTCAGACTAGAGCTCTAAGCGAGTTGTCAGAAGGCAGGAAAGGGCTGCAAGAGAGAGTCGGGGCTCAACAAGACAGATTGTAAAGAAAGTCCAAGCGAGCAGAGGAAAACGCTGCCAAGACAGCAGCTTCACAACAGGCAGTAGGGAGTAAAAAAAATAAAGGGATGTGTGTGTGAGTGTGTACTACATATATAAAGTCTAAGGGAAGAACACTCACAGTTTATTAAAGAAATTCATAGTAAAATCACTTTCTGTGCCCGAAGTTAACTTGATTAGTATCAGAAGAAAAGTTAATGTTTAAACAGTCTTTCCCACATCTGCTACTCCCATAATGTCTGTGCAATTGTCATAAATTAGGAGCGGGGAAGGGCACAGTGCCAATTGTCAAAGCAAACAGGCAATTCTGGATTCCAAGTTACGTATTACGTTCCTTGAGCTGCAGGACTGTGAACGCTGCTGGACCTACCCACGGCCACCCCAGCACTGGAGCGGGAAAGCCCACTCACCTGAATCGTGCTCATCCCTGCCCTCTGAGCAAAAGGCACCTTGGCAGGGCCAGCTAGTGAGAGAGGTCAGGATGGAACCCTGTCCCTTTAGTGTCCCAGGCCTTGGTTTCTGTCTACTGGCTTCATTTTCAGTCAGCGTTCCCTACTCCAGGTGACAAAGGGTCCTCACAAGCATTCATGCTCCCTTTTGCTGCAGAAGGCTCCAGACAGATCCTAGCTCAACTAGAACTCTTTCCAATGAATAAATGGGCTGCTGTTGGCTTATCAAATAAGCGCTATAATTTATACCTGTCAACTAAAAAAATTATTCACACCCTAAAAGTTGGGAGTTATGTTTTATCCGGTGGGAAATTTTAGGACTTCAAGCCCTGGAGGCCGCATCTCAAGTAACCCTGAGAGAACTGCTCCCAGGAGGCGAGGGGGGAGCCAGGATATACAAGAGTTTTGCAACAAAGGGCAGGTAGCCTGAATGTCAAAAGATGACTGTTAATTAAAGCAAACCAGTTATGTCAAGTTAAAGAATTTAGCTTCTTTAGAAAGCTAAATTTTCAGAAAATTTAGCTTCATTTTCAGAAAATGAGCTTTTAATAGTAAGTTAATATAGCAAGTGACACTAAAGGCAAACAAATGCAGTTAACTATGGGGTTGCCACTTAGGCCTCTGGCACTATTCACGACTGCCTGCTCTGCACATCCACCTTCCTCACTGACTCGACTCCACGTGCCTTAAATTCAAGGTCTATGTTTTGTACTTCCTGCACCTCACATAGCATCCAGCCTGTGGTGCGTTAGAAAATCATGTCCATGACTTGGATGTTACAAGGCCAGATCAGTGAGGGACCCAGGCTGGCATGCCAGGCCAAGTTCTGTTCTCTTTCCTTTCTGCTTCACACCTTCACAGGCTGTAGCCCTCAGGTAAGATGCTCCCTTCTCTTCTTCCTGGGGGTGGGGTATGCCCATACCAGCTGGTAGTTATACGGAGGCTTGAGGGAAGGAAGGCCTCAGTAAGCCTCATACTACATCTAACCAGAAAGCTCTATACTGGAGCTAAAAGCAGCAGCCCAGCCGACAGTAGAGTTCTACCGACAGTAGAGTTCTACCTTGTTGGCCACTAACCATTGTCTTGTGTTTATGTATCTTTCCAGAATGTCATGAGAAGGTCAAGGCTGGATTTAGAAATGCCTGGTGTCCCCTGTCTTGACATAACCCTATCAGCACCAGAATCTCACCATAAACTGTTAACATATTTGTCTTTTAGCAACGCTTTGTATGCTTAGAGGGAGTCCTGGAAAGAGAAGGGAGATATGGCTCACTTTGTCAGGACTCTGCCTGCTAGGTTCCTGTCAACTTTGTCCCTTTTGGTCTTAACTTCCAACCTGCAGTGTGACAAGTGCTTGAGTTGCCTACAATCCTTGACAGACTTATCATCCCTAACAGCATCTATTGCTAATGGTGCCTCTTTCTCTGTCCTAGAAAAACTGTTACTTAAACAGAATAACCTCAAGTTTCATGCCAGGTTGTCCTCAGCAAGGCCACACTTATGAAGTGGACCATCAGAGTGCGTCTGAAGGTCTTGGCCAGTGCCTACGTAAGTCTGTCTGCTAGAGATCACTGTGTAGACTACCTTGGGTGAATCAGTGGGGGCTAGGGCTTTCATTCAGTAATTCAACAAGTAGTTAGTGACCCCTTTACTTGATGCCAGGTGCCACTCTGGGTTCTGAGCACGTACCAGTGCACAAAACAATGTCCCTATCCTCGGAGACAGAGCAGAAGATGCATAATGAGCATACAAACATATAAAGATAATTTCAGAGAGTAATAACTGCTATTTATAAAATAAACCAACATAAAAGGCTAGAGAGTGACTGGGAGGTGTTGTGAAGTGCTAATTCAGACAGGCTGGCTCTGAAAGGTCTCTCTGAGCAAGAGGCATTTGAGCAAAACTGAGAAATAAGAGACAAAATCTTGGGAAGACTGTCCCTTCCAGGAGAAAAGCGTGTGCACCGAAGCTCTGAAGCAGG
>NW_006785067.1:713825-718111 GCF_000442215.2 Lipotes vexillifer
AGGAATGAGTTAACAATACTCTCTCACCTGTTCCTCTCCACTCTGAAGACCCACTTCATGATTCACCTCCTCCAAGATGTCTTCTGTGACACACTACCCGTATGAGTGATAAATTCATTTTGTTTCCCCATCATACAGACAGGCACGCTTCAAAATGTGGATAATTTGGATTCTGAGTGTTTCTTTGAATTCCATTTTTTAGAGCAACAGACATAAGTTCACACAGGAAAAAGGGTATGAAAGATGGAATATTGCCTGCCATATCAGTAAACAAAGGATGCCACAGTCATCAGCATTGCAGCCACAGCCGATGATGAGCTGGTGAGCCCTGAGGGCACAGGAAGGAAAGGATACCTGTCATCTGGCAGCCAACAGACTGCAGCCACTCCCTTCGATGAGCCCTGAGGAAACTCAGGGTATGAAAACACAGGATACTGGCCCCAGATAGTTGAGGTGCACATCAAAGGAATGATTTCAGTGATTTCAGATTCTTGCATCTTCCCGGACATAGAAGAGCGCTAAATTCTTTAACTTGACATACCTGGTTTTCTTTAATTAACAGTAATCTTTTTTTTAATTAATTTTTTTTACATCTTTATTGGAGTATAATTGCTTTACAATGGTGTGTTAGTTTCTGCTCTATAACAAAGTGAATCACTTATACATATACATATGTTCTCATATCTCTTCCCTCTTGCATCTCCCTCCCTCCCACCCTCCCTATCCCACCCCTCTAGGTGGTCACAGAGCACCGAGCTGATATCCCTGTGCTATGCGGCTGCTTCCCACTAGCTATCTGTTTTATGTTTGGCAGAGTATATATGTCCATGCCACTCTCTCGCTTTGTCACAGCTTACCCTTCCCCCTCCCCATATCCTCAAGTCCATTCTCCAGTAGGTCTGTGTCTTTATTCCTGTCTTACCCCTAGGTTCTTCATGACAATTTTTTTTCCTTAGATTCCATATATATGTGTTAGCATATGGTATTTGTCTTTCCCTTTCTGACTTACTTCACTCTGTGTGAAAGACTCTAGGTCCATCCACCTCACTACAAATAACTCAATTTCGTTTCTTTCTACGCCTGAGTAATATTCCGTTGTATATATGTGCCACATCTTCTTTATCCATTCATCCGATGATGGACACTTAGGTTGTTTCCATCTCCTGGCTATTGTAAATAGAGCTGCAATGAACATTTTGGTACATGACTCTTTTTGAATTATGGTTTTCTCAGGGTATATGCCCAGTAGTGGGATTGCTGGGTCATATGGTAGTTCTGTTTGTAGTTTTCTAAGGAACCTCCATACTGTTCTCCATAGTGGCTGGACCAATTCACATTCCCACCAGCAGTGCAAGAGTGTTCCCTTTTCTCCACACCCTCTCCAGCATTTATTGTTTCTAGATTTTTTGATGATGACCATTCTGACTGAGCATTCTTTCATGTGTTTGTTGGCAGTCTGTATATCTTCTTTGGAGAAATGTCTATTTAGGTCTTCTGCCCATTTTTGGATTGGGTTGTTTATTTTTTTGTTATTGAGCTGCATGAGCTGCCTGTAAATTTTAGAGATTAATCCTTTGTCAGTTGATTCATTTGCAAATATTTTCTCCCATTCTGAGGGCTGTCTTTTGGTCTTGTTTATGGTTTCCTTTGCTGTGCAAAAGCTTTGAAGTTTCATTAGGTCCCATTTGTTTATTTTTGTTTTTATCTCCATTACTCTAGGAGATGGGTCAAGAAGGATCTTGCTGTGATTTATGTCATAGAGTGTTCTGCCTATGTTTTCCTCTAAGAGTTTGATAGTTTCTGGCCTTACATTTAGGTCTTTAATCCATTTTGAGCTTATTTTTGTGTATGGTGTTAGGGAGTGATCTAATCTCATACTTTTACATGTACCTGTCCAGTTTTCCCAGCACCACTTATTGAAGGGGCTGTCCTTTCTCCACTGTATATTCCTGCCACCTTTATCAAAGATAAGGTGACCATATGTGCATGGGTTTATCTCTGGGCTTTCTATCCTATTCCATTGATCTATCTTTCTGTTTTTGTGCCAGTACCATACTGTCTTGATTACTGTAGCTTTGTAGTATAGTCTGAAGTCAGGCAGCCTGATTCCTCCAGCTCCATTTTTTGTTCTCAAGATTGCTTTGGCTATTCGGGGTCTTTTGTGTTTCCATACAAATTGTGAAATTTTTTGTTCTAGTTCTGTGAAAAATGCCAGTGGTAGTTTGATGGGGATTGCATTGAATCTGTAGGTTGCTTTGGGTAGTAGAGTCATTTTCACAATGTTGATTCTTCCAATCCAAGAACATGGTATATCTCTCCATCTTATTTGTATCTCTTTAATTTCTTTCATCAGTGTCTTATAATTTTCTGCATACAGGTCTTTTGTCTCCTTAGGTAGGTTTATTCCTAGATATTTCATTCTTTTGACGTTCAGACTACCTGCCCTTTGTTGCAAAACTCTTATATATCCTGGCTCCCCCCTTGCCTCCTGGGAGCAGTTCTCTCAGGGTTACCTGAGATGTGGCCTCCAGGGCTTGAAGTCCTAAAATTTCCCACCGGATAAAACATAACTCTCAACTTTTAGGGTGTGAATAATTTTTTTAGTTGACAGGTATAAATTATAGCCCTTATTTGATAAGCCAACAGCAGCCCATTTATTCATTGGAAAGAGTTCTAGTTGAGCTAGGATCTGTCTGGAGCCTTCTGCAGCAAAAGGCAGCATGAATGCTTGTGAGGACCCTTTGTCACCTGGAGTAGGGAATGCTGACTTAGAATGAAGCCAGTAGACAAAGCTTTGCTCAAGGAGAAAATTTAGGGAACAATTCTACCACCTAGAAATGGTCCAGTGGCAGCACTAGCCAGCTGAGCATTTACAAAGCCTAATGGATACCAGTTTACAGAGTAAGAAAGGAAGGCAAATCTATTTATCTATATATCTAACATAAAATGATCAAAATCTGGTATTATGAATTTACTATGGAATATTTATAGAAAATTTTCTATCTAGGTTTAAAAAAACTACCTTTATGCCATCCCATTAATTATTAATCTGAGAGTTACCTACTCCCAAAGAAAAATCCTTCATTTAAGGATATTTGAGGACTACCCATTAATAACATATACATGTACCAATTTGAACAAGCAATTGTAGTCAAATATTAAATTTATTTAGTGTTTTTACTGAAGTCATAAAGAAGAGACTATTCTTACCAGTTGCCTTCTGGATTTATGAACTGCTGCACTGCATAGCCAAACTGTTCACTTGAAGGACCAGAAAATATCTTTGCTTCCAGGAGACCAACATTGTACGCCACACAGCAATTTAAAATACCTATGAAGGAAAAATAAAAACGTAGTCCATATTTACAATATGTGAATATAAGTTTGTAATATAATTATCAAAGGCCACTTTAAAAAAAAAGTGTTTGAAGTAATAATTTTTCTCTTTATCAATGTTTACCAGGAAATAGTGGCTACTGATTTTTAAGTACTAATTTGGGGCCCTGACACCATGCTAAGTACTCTACTTCCATGATTCATTATTTCATTCATCTTCATAGCAATCCTAAAATATGATTTTTTTTTTTTTTTTTTTTTTTTTTTTTCACAGCACGGCTTGCAGGATCTCAGTTCCCCAACCAGGGATCAAACCTGTGTCCGCTGCAACAGAAGCGTGGAGTCCTAAGCACTGGACAGCCAGGGAATTCCCTGATTGCTAATATGATATTTGTTTTGCAGAAATTTCTGAGGTTCCTGGAGATAAGTGTGTCTCACAGGTAGAAAGTGATAAGGGAAGGGCAGGATTTGAACACGGGGCTGTCTGATTGAAGAGCTTGAACTCTTAAACAACATATTACCTCTAGGGATTAAGTAACTTCAGTTCTATTTGTCCTTCCTAATGCAAGACTCTAAACCACCCAAGGGCAGAGTTGGAAGGTTATCTTCTATTTCTTCTGAATCTCCCTAAAGAACTTGACACGAACTCTATATGAAATGCCTGTTGAAAAAGCATTGCCGACTACATCAAAGGAGGTAAAAAAAAAAAATCACAGCTGCTTGAAAATTGTATCATTTTTTTCAGAAAGGATCATTTCTGACAATGAAATGTAAGGGAAAGGGGTCATATCTTTTATTCCAGCAGGAACTGCAAAAGTGGTTTTGCTTTTTGATGCTTCTTTCTGAGTGTTCGAGAAATGATATTCATTTTCAAAAACAACAAAGGCTTTGATAGGATAAAGCCTGGATAGACCTTTTTAAAAAACCTTGTTTGTGATGGAAAGGGAAAG
>NW_006785067.1:718140-736028 GCF_000442215.2 Lipotes vexillifer
GAAAGAGTAAGGTGGATGAAGTCTCCCCCTCTGACACTGATAGCATTAATGCTGGTCATCCTACATTCTAGAGAAAGAAGGTTGTGTGGATATTAACATTCTCTATGGAGATGGGAACAGGCTTCAAGCCGTTTGAGATCAGTAGTTACCTTAGCAGACACTGAAGGTAGAGTGGACTTTTCAAAACTGACATCCAAGTTCCATTAATATGTGTTTTCACAAAGGAATAACCCACTTTCTGGGCCACATTGAAAGTGCACAGTATTTCATAAATCTATTGTTTCAGGCATTGAAAGGATGGAGGAAAAGGGATGGCTCTTCCATTGTGGCTGTGTACTTCTGGGGACAGATTCTGAAATGTGCTCCAAAGGAATAGTGAGGTCAGTGATGAAGCTTTGGGGACTTAAAGTAGTTGACGTGCCTCTTTACCTGCCCAAATCATTCTACTTCGGATTTGTTCACTCAAGAGTGCTCAGGTCACTATTATTTTTTAGAAATAAATGTGCTGCCAGGAAGAGAAGGACAAATCATAATTTTCAAATACTCTGTAGCAAAATCTACACAGCTTGACATTTGCAAATTTTCTCCTTAATATCTATTTTTGATATGCACCACTGCTTCTTTATACTTTTCAGGAAATAAAATGCAAATGAAAATAATGTAGCAAAGTAAGCAGAGAACCAGAACTGACATCCAGAATATTGGTGTTTCCAATCAACAGTTTAACTTTACCCCATAGTGCAGAACTCGATAAACCCTATTTAAATACGTTACCAATTATCTAACAAACTAGTAAAAGCTTGGGGAGGTGATATCAAACTGTCTCCTCTTTTGAAACATCTTTTGCTAGAAAGACCACATATGGTTATATATATAATGACCTCATCTTTTTCCCTATTAATTAGACCTTGGCAGATCATGGCATGACGTGAAATCACGATGGAGTCCATTTTATCACGTAGCAGTTAAATTTTATTATATATATGAACAAATGTGTGTATACATACTTATATGTATATACTATGTGCATACATACATATACGCATGTGTATATACATACATATATAAACTATTAGTTAAAAATGTAAATCATATCATTTCAACTCTCTGCTTAAAATACCCCAATGTCTGAGAATAAAATCCAATTTCCTTACCACAGTTTCAAAAGCCCTTCATGATCTGGCCCTTGTGTATCTGGTGACTTTCACTTTCCACCACAGTGCTCGCTCACTGTGCTCCAGCCACCCTGGCTCTCCTTCTGTCCCTTGAACACATCCAGTTCATTCTGCCTATGGCCTTTGCAGCGGCTTGACCCACTGCCTACAGCACTCTTCCCCACTCGGTATTTGTGTCCTGCCACCTATTCACCATTTAAGTCTTTGCTCAAGTCTCTGCTGTTCTCGTAGAGACCTACCCTCACTCCTCTACCAGCAACATCCTTCTGCATCATTACCCCAACATCGCAGCGCTTATCATCTGAAGTGATCTTATGTATCTGCATTGTTTTGTCTCTCTGCCTACTAAAATCTAAGAGACTTGAGAGCTCAGATCTTATTTCTTTTATTCACTCCTACTTTCCCAGCACCTAGGGTAATATTTGTTGAATGAAATGAATTTTTAATGAATATGCGTTCTTTGATAATGATATGGAATATAGACAAAATTAGGGGGAGAAAGATCACTCATAATCATATCATTCTCATGCAAGTGCAGTTAATTTCCTTCCGGTATTTTTTCCCTCTAATATTTAAACCATAATGTATATTCCAATTTGTAGCCTACTATTTCTTAATGCTTATGTTTGTCCGCCTATGTCAGAATCATCTTGATTCATTTGATCCCCACCAACCTTGTGAAACAGCAAAACCTAGCTATTATTACCAATGTACAAATATGGAAACTGCAACTCACGGAGATTAGATGCCTTTCTTGCTCAGTGTCACACCATTGGTAGTTGATATCTGGGTCTTGGTCTGGCTCATCTTCTCAAACTTATTGTCCAGAATTTCCATTCATAAACGGTCTGCTCATTTTTCTCACAAAACATTCCTTCTCCATCACCATTCCTTCACTGCACTGATACTGAATCTCTTCTTTGTACTTCAGTCCTTCTCTCAAGAGCCTGCCACTCTTGATAAATCTGGACAATCTCAGTTCACTATACTTATTTTTCTCAAATATATATTTAAAACTCACTGTGTCACCATTTCACACTTTGCCTATGATAGCTAATTGGCTTCTATAAATTTAATGTAAGTATTCAGTCTAATTCAATGTCTATTTCCTCTTTACAGTCCCACTGGTCATAGTAATGTGTTCCTATGTCTGTTCTCATAAATTAACTGAATCATATGGAAAATAACAACCCTATTTGGTTCACTGTGTTTCCTTACCCCCCAAACATGCCCACACACTAAGAAATGAATCATTCAAAAAATATTTATCCAACTCCTTTGTGCGAGGCGTATTCCTAGGTCCTGGAGATATAGCAATGAACAAAACAGACAAGATCTCTGCTGTCTTTGAGCTTTCATTCTTGTAATTGGAATGAAATAATGAACTATTATATCATCATGGGATAAGTATTAAATTTCAGAAAGCTAAAAGAACCCTGATCCAAAAGTTGAGAAGAGGGTACATCTGAGTTTGAAGCCTTCATGGAAGAGGTGGCAATCCATGGACCTTGGAGGATGAGCTGGAATTCACTGCATAAAGAGGAAGGCCAAGGTCATTCCAGGCCCAAGGAACATCCTGCTCGGTATTACGGAGAAGTGAAAGAGAAGAGTGTGGGGACGGTGAGAAACTGGCCCAGCAAGTCATAGATTATTAACTTATACATTCCAGGTCTACATTAGATGCAGTGAGTTTCAAGGTGACTTCAGCCTTGTCCTGTCAGGGTCACGTCAGAGTGTAACTCTTCCCTCCTGTCCTCATGAGGATGCCTGTGAATGCAGTAATAGTGCAGCAAAGTACTTATCCAAGGTGACCTTGCTGTATATTTGTTGATAGTAACCGAGCCCAAGTATTCAGTGAATCTCACAAAACCTTACTGCAAAAATAAGCAATGTATGTCCTGGAGGGTTAGCTAATTTCCTCTCTGTCCACAATTAAAAGGGTGTCGTGTTTCATCCTTGATTATAACCTGGCTTGTTGTCATTTTTATATCCACAGGCAAATCAGATAGTTAAGCACACATTGATTAATGCAAACTTCTTTTTTCTTCCACTCATTTAAAAATTTTATAGCACCTCCTGCCCTGAGAGTTCCTGCTCATCTCTGAAACAGATTTCTGGGAAACTTTAATAATTAAGAATTAGTTTAAGCAAAAATGGAGTTCATTCTCCCACTTTATTCTGGAACCTGATTTTAAATTATAAAATAATTCAAAAGAGGAATAAATATATGTTTGGTAATGAGATATAGTTAACCCAGTTTTGTTCTCAATACGTAGTGAAGCTCTTCGGAAAACAAGGGCAGAAATAAATGTATTAAACACAATATATCATTCTATATTCAACACAAGATTTTGTCAGGAAGTGTCTTGATTTCCATGATATCATTGTCAGAGCTCAGTGACACATATTTGTAGTAGAAGATGGTAGGAAAGTCTAATTTGTGTGGCTAATGCAAAACTTAAGCATATCTACATACGTTGAAGGGCAGGTGGGGCTGGCTTTTCACGGAAGGGGTTCATTTACAAAAAGATCCAGAGAGTTAAAGGGGAAAAAAATTCATGTTAAGAGAAGAGAATTAAGGCCAAAAGCAAGAGGTAGAATTGGGAAGAGAGGAGTATTTTTAACCAGGACTCTCTCATTGCATTCCGGCCCACTCCTGCAGATGTATTCTGGCATTTTCAGGAGGAAATGTCTGTGAAGCAGTAAACAAAAATATGAGAACACTTTCAGGTATAAAATAAGTCAGGGGGATGTAAGGTACAGCATGGTGACTATAGTTAATAATACTGTATTGTATGTTTGAATGTTGCTAAGAGAATAGATCTTAAAAGCTCTCAACACAAGAAAAAAATTTGTAATTATGTGTGGTAATACATGTTAACTAGACTTATTGTGGCAATCATTTTGCAACATATACATGTATCAAATCATTGTGTTGAAAACAAACAACCCAATCAAAACTGGGCAGAAGACGTTAATAGACATTTCTCCAAAGAAGACATACAGATGGCCAAGAAGCACATGAAAAGCTGCTCAACATCACTAATTATTAGAGAAATGCAAATTAAAACTACAATGAGGTATCACCTCACACCAATCAGAATGGCCATCATCAAAAAATCTACAAACAGGGCTTCCCTGGTGGCATAGTGCTTGAGAGTCCGCCTGCCCATGCAGGGGACACGGGTTCGTGCCCTGGTCCGGGAAGATTCCACATGCCTCGGAGCGGCTGGGCCCGTGAGCCATGGCCGCTGAGCCTGTGCGTCCGGAGCCTGTGCTCCACAACGGGAGAGGCCACAACAGTGAGAGGCCCGAGTACCGCAAAAAAAAAAAAAAAAATCTACAAACAATAAATGCTGGAGAGGATGTGAAGAAAGGGAACCCTCCTACACTGTTGCTGGGAATGTAAAGTGATACAACCACTATGGAGAACAGTATGGAGCTTCCTCAGAAAACTAAATATAGGGCTTCCCTCGTGGCTCAGTGGTTAAGAATCCGCCTGCCAATGTAGGGGACATGGGTTCAAGCCCTGGTCTGGGAAGATCCCACATGCCATGGAGCAACTAAGCCTGTGTGCTACAACAACTGAGCCTGTGCTCTAGAGCCCGCGAGCCACAACTACTGAGCCTGTGTGCCACAATTACTGAAGCCTGTGTGCCTAGAGCTCGTGCTCCACAGCGAGAGAAGCCACCGCAATGAGTAGCCCCCCCTTGCCGCAACTAGAGAAAGCCCGCACATAGCAACAAAGACCCAACGCAGGCATAAAAAAAGAAAAACAAAAACAAAACTAAATATAAAACTACCATGTGATCCAGCAATCCCACAACCGGGCATATATCTGGAGAAAATCATAATTTGAAAAGATACACGCACCCCGATGTTCACTGCAGCACTCTTTATAATAGGAAAGACATGTAAACAATCTAAATGTCCATCAACAGAGGAATGGATAAATAAGTTGTGGTACCTATATAGAATGGAATATTACTCAGCCATAAAAAAGAACAAAGTAATGCCATTTGCAGCAACATGGATGAACCTAGAGATTATCATACTAAGTAATGTCAGACAGAAAGACAGATATCATATGATATCACTTACATGTGGAATCTAATAAAAAATGATACAAATAAACTTATTTATGAAACAGAAACTGACTCACAGATCTCAAAATCAAACATATGGTTACCAAAGTGGAAATGTTGGGGGAAAGTGATAAATTAGAAGATTGGGGTTAACATATACACATTACTATATATAAAATAGATAACTAATAAGGACCCACTGATTAGCACAGGGAACTCTACTCAGTATCCTATAATAACCTACATGGGAAAAGAATCTGAAAAAGGATGGAGATATATATATAGTTAAAACTGATTCACTTTGCTGTACACCAGAAACTAACATACTATTAAGTCAAATACACTCCAGTAAAAATTCTAAAAATTAATTGTGCTGTACACTTGATGCTAATATAATATTATATGTCAATTATATCTCAATAAAAAATAAAATAAAATCTAATACATGAACTCTAAGGTCTGAATCTCTATGAAACTGCAAGCACAGGGTGTCACTGCTTTAAGAATGTGGAGCAAATCTCTATCCCATGGCTGGTGGGGACTGGTCCTCAGAAGCTGCAGAGGTATTGGCAGAGGCAGGGGCAGCCGTCCAAGAGCAGCATTTCTGCTGAGACAACATTCCTAAAAACCTTGTAGGTCTCCTGTGTATGTCATGAGGATCTGTGCCATTTGACAAGAGAGCTCTCCGCAGATCTTTCCTGGATAACTCTCTCTTCCTGGCCTCTGCTGAGACGGTTGAGAGGATCCAGGAATCACACACCTAATTCATTCAGCAAAACGTTTTCCAACCACACTCTTGGCCTTCTCTTCAGAGCACACTTTCCTGACAATGAGTCTCCTAATATTTGCTTTTTTTTTTTTTTGAATCTGGATAGACTAAGAATTTCTCAAATCATTAAGTACTGTTCTTATTTTGTTTAATGCTTCCTTCCTCAATTTATCTCTTTCCTCTTGCACTTTACTACATTCAGCAAGGAAAAAAGCAGCCTGCACCCTCAACATTTTGCTTGGAAATCTCCTCAGCTAAATCTCTAAGTTAATTGCTTGAAAGCTTCCCACACAACAGTAGGACACAGTTAGGCCAAACTTTCTGCCACTATATAACAGGGATCACCATTCCTTCAGTTTCCAACAACATGTTCCTCATTTCCTTCCGAGCCCTCACTGGAAGTGGCTTCGACATTCATGTTTCTCCCAACAGTTTCCACAAGGCGATCTTCAAAGCCCCTCTATCTAAATAAGGTAACATTCACAGATTTTGAGGACTGAGATATAGAAATATCTTTTGGGGACCACCATTCAATTCAATACGATGGGTATGCCAGTAAAGTTAGATCCTGCCCGATGTTTACCTGGGCCAGTTTTTCAGGGTTGTGTTTGCAGCAAGAAACCTTGAGGGTAAGGTAATCTCACTCTCCAGGACAAAGAATGGGTTTGCTGAATTCTTGCTGTAAAACAGCAGGTCACCAAACTCAGTTTTCCTCTCTCATAATGCAACCTACTCAATGTGTGCAGGCTTCCATTTGGATCCCTTCCCGTTGCCCTCATGATACTTTGTGGGGAAGCACAGGGAAACTGATGTAAACATGCTCGTGCTACCTGTCATGCTATGAGTAATAAAGTCCTTGGTCTCTGACTCAGGAACCTCATGTCATCTGTCAGCATCCATGAAACTGTAACGAGCTAATGTATTAGTTTTTACATAGCATAAAATCAAATATCAGACTTGTCAGGGTGGAGAACAAAAACTCCCCAGTCTGGATATTGATGGCTGAATGACAGTGAAAGTGGATAACTCCTGGGGGTTCAGAGAAATCTTGGGAGAGCACTATATCTTCCTATAAGGGTGGAATAGGGATTCAAAAGAATTATATTTCAATTTTAAGAAGCAAAGAGATTACAGCTAAATATCTGGGTAATAATTTCATAATTTGTTCTGCTTCGTAATTTATGGCAACTTTTTTTAAAATGATGTGTGCATGTATCATTTATTTGACATTTACTCTGCATTCATATTAAAGAAACATGTGCATCACTTCCGTGCAGAAATAAATGCATTACTATGTAGTTACGCCTAAAGGGGCATTATGGATGAATTACATCTTCCCCAAATTCCCATGTTGAACCCCTAATTCCTAATGTGACTATATATGAAGATGGGACCATTAAGGAGGTAATTAGGTTAAAAGAGGTCATAAAGGTGGGAACCTAATCTGATAGCACTGATGTTCATATAAAAAGAGGAAGAGACACCAGGTCTCTCTCTCTGCATGTACATACAGAGGAAAGGGCACATGAAGACACAGCCAGAAGGCGGCAGTCTACAAGCCAGGAAGAGAGGCATCACCAGAAACCAACCTTAATGGCCTCTTGATCTTGGACTACTATCTCCAGAACCGTGAGAAAATAAATTTCTGTGGTTAAAGCCACCCATTCGGTAGTGTCTTGTTACGGCAGCTCCAGCAGACTAAGATGGGGGAAATTGTATAATATCAGAAATTTTCAATTTACTGTGCTGCGTTTCAAAGATAAGCCTGTCAATATACAGATGTGCATATATAAATACAGGAGAGATATATACTAATTCAAGTTATATCATTTAAGGTTCACATTTTATATGAAAAAAATACAAGTCGTTATTTTGTGACAAAGTAACTACATCAAGTATTAGAGTATTGCGCACATTGTTGGGTGATTTTGAGGCCCTTTCACAAGTTTGGATCTTGCAGGCAATGAACATCTTCAAAAGTCTATAGCCGTTGCTTCTGAAGTCCATTTATTATGACAGTGCTTCCTAACAACTCAATATATTCTCTTTTTTTCATGAGGATGTTGGAGGATGAGTTGCCATCTGGCAGACTCACTGGCTCCCAATGGCCGAGAGGATGGGGTAAAGTCCTGGAATACCAGATCATCAATTCACTTTCTATTTTAACAGTATCTTCCTAAATTCCTTTTATGTGAAAGGAGAAACTCCTCTCTCTTCCTCTCCCTCTCAGAATAGCATTTTTGTGCATTTAGCAAGTCAGCGCCTGTTGAATAGCTTGCTCATTAACAAGATATGCCTGACACATCTCGAGGCCGCGTATGGAAACAATAGACATAACTGAGGTAGTATTTCTTCTATTATATCGCTGTTCACAGGCCACTTCTCTATAAACTTTTGGTTTGGGTCTTCTATCATTTCAGCCTGTACGCACCCATCTTATAATTCACCATCTGCATCTCTTATTGTGAGGTACTACCTCGAAATGTTACTTACTGTTCTCTTGTGTACGTTTTGTCTCTTGCTAGTTGCATACTCATTGCCTCCCCACCCTGTCTGACCTCACCTCCTATCCTATCTTTTTAGGTCACTCACGTGGCTCTTCCTTAAACTCACTCTGACCTTAGGCCTTTTGCATTTGTTTCTTCTGCATGGAACACTCTTCCCAGAGAGTGTTCTGTTTCTACATCAAACATCAACCCATCAGAGCTGCCATTCCTCACTACCTGTGGTGGTCAGGGGGCTCTCAGGGATACCCCTCTCCTGCTATCCATGCCTTTGTGTGATCCTCTCCCCTTGAGGGCAGGATCTGTGACTTCGAACCAATAGAAATGAAGATTCAAAATGCAGAATCAAATATCACGGAGTATCACTTCTGTAATTACATTACATAAGATTGTAACGTCCATCTTGCTAGTAGATGCCTTCTCTTGTTGGCTTTGATGAAGCAAAGAGGCCCACAGGGCAAGGAACTGAGAACCAGTGGGGAACTGAGGCCCTCAGTCTAATAGCCCTGGAGAAAATTAATTCTGCCAACAATTAAAATGAGCAGAAGTGGATCCTTCCTCAGTTAAGAATTCAGATGAGACCCCTGCCCTGGCCAACACCTTGTTGCAGCCTTATGAGAGATCCTGAAGCAGAGGACCTCAGTGAAGCCATGCCCAAATTCCTGACCCACAGAAATTGTAAGATAATAAATGTATATTATTTTAAGTTACCCCATGTGTGGTAATTTGTTATATAGCAATAGATATAATATAACCCCAAGCAAAAAAAAATCTTCCTGCTTCTCACTCCCTGCCTAGCATTCTCTGTCCCCCTTACTGTGCATTGCTACCTCTTATGTTATGTATTTATCTTTTTAATTTGTCTTCCACCCTCATTAGAATCTGTATTAGAAGAGTTAAGTTTTGTAGGGATTGACATGTCTACAATTTGGGACAGAATATCTCTTTAAGGAAAAAATTATAAAATTGTGAAACAAATTCAGGTATAAAATTAACTTTTTGTTTAGAATGAGAAAAGTAATCCTAGCAAATAGTTTTAAAACCTGAAAAATATATTTTTTAAAAAACATACCTTTTACTGATTGCCTGACATACTTCTGTAATACATTTTGCCTTGGCTCTACATCTTTTTTTTTTTTTTTTTTTGAGGTATGCGGGCCTCTCACTGTTGTGGCCTCTCCCGTTGCAGAGCACAGGCTCCAGACGCACAGGCTCAGCGGCCATGGCTCATGGGCCCAGCCGCTCCGCGGCATGTGGGATCTTCCCGGACTGGGGCACGAACCCGCGTCCCCTGCATCGGCAGGCGGACTCTCAACCACTGCGCCACCAGGGAAGCCTGGCTCTACATCTTTTGATCACCTCTTTACTTGATAACTTTATAAAATCATACTCTCTAAAAAGTAATTTTTTTGGCATGGTAAATTGAATGTTTAAAATTATTATTATTTACAGTTAAGGAAAGTTTCTTTCATTTTCATAACACCTTATTTGTAACGTCACATAAATGTTTAGGACTGTTTTCCAGTATCATACAGGAGCTATAATATTTCAAGGCACCTCAAATTTCCTTTTAAAGGGATTAATCCAGAAACTTTTTGAACTGATGATATTTATCAAACAGTTTGCTGTTGAAGTCTTTGTTGAAATATGTTATTTTAGGGTATAAAAGAGACAATGATCTGAACGTTTGCATATTTAATAGAAATATCAGGCATGTGAATACATGGGAAGAGGCCTGCAGAGTGAGGGTGCCTGAAGCTTAAGCTTCCCCTTGTTTTATGGTAAATCTGCCTTTGTCCCGAAAAGTAGGGACTTTGTTTTGTTTACTGCTATATTGCCCCATACTCAGTGTCTACATGGTTGTAGATCAATAATCAATTGAATTAACAGATGGACTGCTGATTGTTTCGCCTTTCCATATAATAATAAGTTATACATATAATGGGAGATCAGTAAAGACCAGGTTTATCAATAAATATAAGTTCTGGACTGATTCAAAGGAAGATGCTTGAATGCAGGTTACTGAGAAGATACATATAGAGGTAGATTAAAAGATTAATAAATATGTACATACATATGTATATACAAATATACACACATGTTATTTTCTATTTAGAACTTTAGAGAACATTTAACTTTGCTTTTTATCTAGCTTTAGGAGAACCCTATATTTTGGGGTGACGTAGGGGCAGAAGTATGCCAGTGCTGGAAGTACAAGGATTTTTGTTTTTTTTTTAACTGAAAAATCCACATACCAGGCAAGACCAACAGTACCTCGTAGAGCCTAAAAGCTTGGCCTCTGAAGTTGGAATAGCTCTGTGACCTCGGAAAAGATCCTCATCCTATTTAAGCCACTGCTTTTTCACCCGTGAAACAGACCTAATCTATGAGCCTACCTTATTGTGATCAGACAGTATATATAAAACTCTAACCCAGTGTCCAGCAAATGATGAGCACTCAGTAAAGACAGCTTGTTTTTGTTATTTTTTTTACTATTAATATCATTATATATTACTGATAATAGCATACTTTTTGAGAAATTGTAAAAGGCATGTTAATTTGTGATCCTACTTTCACCTCTCACATAAAAAAACATATCCTAAATAAGTTTCCATTTAAGTTTCTGAGAACTGCTGTGCAATGGATAGAAGGACAGCGTGTCTACATTTTGCTGAGACATACTCACCATGAGAGCCAAGAAAACATTATCAGCCCATGGACCCTCCAGGAAACCATAAACGCAGGAAATGGGGTTACTCAGACCCTGACTTCGAAACTAAGAAAACAGACTTCATGGGACTTCCCTGGTGGCACAGTGGTTGAGGATCCACCTGCCGATGCAGGGGACATGGGTTCAATCCCTGGTCTGGGAAGATCCCACATGTCACAGAGCAACTAAGCCCACAAGCCACAACTACTGAAGCCCGAGCACCTGGAGCCTGTGCTCCGCAACAGGAGAAGCCACCGCAATGAGAAGCCAGCGCACCACAACAAAGAGTAGCCCCCACTCGCTGCAACTAGAGAAAGCCCGTGCTCAGCAATGAAGACCCAACACAGCCAAATAAATAAATAAATAAATAAATAAATAAAAGTATATAGGGAAAAAAGAAAAAAGAAAACAGACTTCAAACTCTCAAATGTAACTAATCATTCCCGAGAATATGTACAACAGAAAATGGTCAGAGGTCGCATTAGATCCTCTGAACATGTACAAAATTACAGGAAATCATTCTCAATAGCATTGTCTTCATGCTGAAAGGACAATACTGCAGAAATAATTTAGAAAGCCCATCCCCCCTCCTCTCAAAAAAGAATAAAGCAACTAAACTTAGAAACTGTAGGCCCTTTGAAAAGAACCACACGTTCACTGTATATACAGATTTAAGCTCTAGGGTGTCTGGCTTATAGCTATAGTGCTTAAAAGAAAAAACAAAAGTAGTGCAAAAGCCAAAAGCATAAAACTGCGTTTGGAATATAGCAGCGTAACATTCTCCTGCTTTCATTAAGAAAGAAAAATGCAACTTTTCCTTCAAAGTCCCCCTTTGTCTTGAGTGTTAAATTTTACATTCGGTAAGGATCTAGAATCTCCTCAACAGGTAACATTAGAAATGGAAAGCAGAGCTCCTGGAGGGACTGCCTTGAATCCTCCGATTCCTCCCACGTCTGACGCTCTACTACCCTGTGATAGACACTCCATTGAGGTCCCTTAAAATAATGAATGATGATAAAAATGGATGAATACCAAGGATATGAGTTTTGAAAAGTAACATCATATATGCTTTTACAGTGCACAAAAGACTTTTCCATTCATAATTCCATTTGATCGTCCCAGTGACCCAGCAAGGTAGGGGAGAGTCTGCCTGTGACTTATCCAAAGTCAGCCAGAAAAATGGCATTAAAATTAAAATTTACTCTTCAGAGCTAGAGCTCCTTTCAGGATGCCATGAACATTAATACATGTTTGTTTAATGTAGTGCTTCTCAAGTGGGAGCAGTTTTGTCCCTCAGGGGGCTTTTGGTAATGTCTGGACAAATTTTTTGGTTGTCACACTGTTGCAGGGAAGGAGTGTCTACTGGCATTTAGTGGGTGGAGGCCAGTGAAGTCGCTCATCATCCTGAAGTGCGCAGGACAGCCCCTCCTGCCACTGCCACCGCTCCATCCCCCAAAAGAATTATCTAGTCCCCAAATGTCAATAATGTCGAAGTCGAACAACTATGATATAAACAAGCAACAGTCCTGTAGACACCATTAAGCTAAGTCACCGTGGTGGTTTTAAAACATGTCTGGGACCTACTTGACATTCTTCCCATCAAGACGCTGAGTAAGTCTCCCCCCCTAGAATCTAGGTATGGCTTGGGAATTTCTTTGATGAATAGGTGTAGTTGTATGATTTCTGAGTCTAGGTTAGAAAAGACCATGCAAGTTTCTGCCAGTTTTGAGGGGGACACTTGCCTTTAAATCCCTGAGTCGCCTTGCAAGAAATCAGGCCACCCAGAAGGTGCCATGCTGAAGAAACCCCTTGATGGGACCACTTGAAGAGAGAGAGCTGCCTACGCTCTGAAGGTGACTACATGAGAGATCTCAAGCCAGAACTGCCCAGCCAAGCTCTTCTCAAAGTCCTATGCAAGAAACCATGAGAGATAACAAATGATGGGCGTCATTTTAAGCCACTGAGTTTTAGGGTGATTGGTTACATGGCAATAGTTAACCAGAACAATCTCCAGATTTGGAGACTCAAAGTCAAGTGCTCTGGCAAACACAATGTCTTCTCTTTCCCCCATAAAAGGTTCTGATCCACGGGAGTATGGAAATCTTAACCAGAGGACTGCCACTCCTCAAATGAAAATGGACTGTGATCAATCTGTGGGAAATAGCTGACAAGGAGAAGTCTGTCAAAGAGATTTTCAGAGGAAATTCTGAAGGCTCTCTTGAAATGATGGACTGCAGGCTAGAGTCCGGGGCTTTAGTCATTTCAAAAGCTGGTTACTGTAAAAATAAGGCATTTACTAGATGATCTCTTGAGGTTTCTTCTAGGCCTAAATTCTAGAATATCCTACTCTACATATATTTTTCAAAAGGTAGGCATTTTAAAATTGTAACTTAGAAATGCACTCTGATGAATATAAAGCATGAGAATTAAAATAAATACGAAGCACCAGGTTACACTCATCAACCTATAAGAAGTTAAAAGAAAAACCTACAAAAAGTAAATTAAAATCTAATGTTGGTAAAATTGGTAAAAATCACACATTACTGATGACCACAGTGTTCAGTATGCAACAGGAGCTAAAAAATACAGATAATCTTTGATCCAGTAATGTTGCTTTTGGAAATTGTCCAAAAGGAAAAAAGAAAGAAAAAGCTTCATGTACAGTGATATTTATAGCCACATTACTTGCAGTAGGGGGAAAAAAAAACCCACAGGAAACAACCTAGATATACAACAATGGGACAATAGTTAACCATGACATGGCAGGATGTATTAATGTAAAGTTATAAATATAAGGCCACAGGGAAAAGTATATACAAAAGATACCAAGTGAAAAAAGTAAATGATTCATTTTCATATAAATGGCAAGTACATCTATGAAAATTTACATTCACACTTATGAACATCAAAAGGAAGAAATAGAAATATTTTTTCTGTTAACGAGAATGTTAGTATATGTCATTTTCTATAAGGATATTGAAATATTCTGCTTTATAAAGAAAAGCTATAAACTGAAAGTATTAATCAAGTTTAGTACTTTGATGAACATACTTACCTCATATTATCAAAATTCTATTTTTATTTTAAAATTTTTTTACCAACCATTTTTCTGGGCGCTTACTATATGCTAGGTCCTGAGAATACAATGATAAATAGGATGAAAGGTGATCTTAAAAATATATTCAGTGGGAGAGAGAGTCAAGCTAAAGATAAATTATGGTACTGCTTTATGAGGACAGAAGAGGGGAACAAGAAAGGGTTTTTTAGGGAAAAAAAGATGTCTGCACTGTCCTAATACTTTTATTCATCTTGTTACTTGTCAATAGCGCTATCCTAGTTAGACATTTCAAGACAAAGGAGAAATATTCCAAAAGCAAACAAACTCTCTCAAGGAAGTAAAAAAAAAAAAAAAAAAATTGATCAACTAAAGGAATATTTTAGCAAATTTGCATAAACCTGCAAATAGAAGCGTTTTGGCATATATGAGTTGGAAAGAACTAGGAGGTTTTCGGCTTGGCATTCATTCGGAAAGTGTGCCTTTAACCCGTGTTACAATAGCTGTCATACATGTTTCATTCATTCAACAAAACTCAACTTGGCACAAGTGAAGAAGACATGGCCCCCCGTCTTCTCAGAGTTTGCGATCTATAGGATTTAGAGCCAAGTAAACATATCATTGAGGTAGAATGTGACAACTGCTATGAAAGGGTCCACGCGAGGAGGACAACTAAATTGGATTAGTGGTTGGGAAGGCTTCCTGGGGTGCATAAGCCTCAGTGAAATTGAGACTTACTTAAAGGATATATAGAATACGGGTTAGGGGCTAAACTGTATTTTAAAAAGAGAGAACACAGATTAAGGTAAGAGACTAAGGGACTATACTGTTTAAAAGGGTTAAGGTCATATTTCACTGGAACCATAGCCAAGAAAAAAAAAATGATACTAATATGTTAAAGTCTGATTGCTTGGGGGCAAAAATTAAATACTGTAACAATAAAAGGGACTTCTTAATTACTACATACTATGGCCTGAATGTTTGTGTTCCGTCAAACTTCATATGGTGAAATTCTAACCCCCAAAGATGATGGTATTAGGAGGTGGGAGCCTTTGGGAGGTGCTTAGGCTTTGCCCTCATGAATTGGATTAGTGCCTCATAAAACAGTCTCCAGAGAGACCCCTAGCCCCTTCCACCATATGAGGACATAGCAAAAAGGCACCAGCTATGAACCAGGAAGAGGGCTCTCACCACAACGCGACCACGCTGGCGCCTTGATCTTAGACTCCCCAGCCTCCAGAACTGTGAGTAATACACTTCTGTTGTGTATAAGCCATCCAGTCTGTGGTATTTTGTTATAGCAGCCTGAAAGAACTACGACACTATGACATTTACATAAATTATTTAACCATCTTTCCACTTTGCATTAAGACTTAATCTGGGCTATTACATTTTTATACTGAAAGGAAAATAAAGATCACATAAAAGTATCCCAATTACCAAGGCTATGTCCTCCCTCCCCACCCCCCCAAACAATAAGTACACAGAAAACTAAGTCAATTTCTCTGAAATATCTATTTTATGCACTAGTATTCAGAATATGGTTACAAAAAGGTTATACAATTCAGAAGGTTCATTGTCCATATTCTAATAAGCGTCCAAGAAGCTATTTAGTTAAAGGACCTGAAGGAAACTGGTAAACAATTTGGAATAGAGTTATCTTACTGAACTGGCCAAGAGCCAGCTTGCATTCAGTCTGCATTTCTACATGGTATCCATGGAAATGAGATCAGGCCTACACAAAGACAAACAAAGGCCACCTTCGAATGAATCAGGAGAATGACAACTGCCAATGTTCAAGGCATGCAGGGGCACAATAGCTTTGTACACGCTCTTCAGAACACAATGAAATAATCTCTTACACTGACAATACAGTGTCCATCACTTTTTTTTCCCCTTTGCTCATTTAAACATTAACCTCATTTTTATACAGAAAGCCTTTCAATGATCAGGAGTTATGTACGGTTTCTGCAGTAAAAACTGCTCTAGTCCCTTTAAACTAATAAAAGGAAGAATTGCAGTTACCCTTTCAGAACATGGAATAATAATGCAGGAATCTTCATTGACAAAGTTGCCCAGTTTCTATGAACTGTTTGGTCAACAGAACAGACAATTCTCTCCAAGGAGGAAAAATGTATTTGAAAATTATGAACAGTTCCAATAGTCAATGGACCTGAAAACATTACAAAAATATGCAGTTCGAGTTTATACTGGTTAGTAAATGTAATTTATGTGTACAAGAGTCAGCAGGCATAGACTGGATAAAACACTTCAACAGTACCTTGAACTAATTGTAACTTTAACAAAATTAAGAGTAGACATTAATTTCTTTTCTAATTTATATTAAATAGAAATGTTTAAAACGCCTTGAAAAACACCCATTGTTATGCAGAATAAAAGGCTTTAATATTTTATGACCAGAACCTTTCAAAGACAACACTAATTCTCTGTGCTGTACGGGACTATAATTTCTGAAAAGATTGTTTTGAGTTTTCTCTCTGTGTGCCTTAGTCAGCTTCACCTTTCTCTCATCAATTAATATCCTCTCCGTTTCATAGCCCAGAACCTGCTTCGACTTCTTTCACGTGATCACCTGTGGTTTCTAATCTGTCCGGAGCTGCTGCTCTTGTGGATCATCCAGTTTCCCCCCTCCTTTTTCCTTCTCCCTGACAGCATCCTTTCCACGGACACGCGTGCCCCTTTTCTCCTCTTTGCTTCTCTCGTGTCACGGACTCCTGCCACATATGGATGCCTCAATGTAAATTTCAAAACTTACAAGTGTACCGTGCAGTACCGTGACAGAAGTAAAAAAAAAAAAAATAATAATGTTTATGCAAGTTTCTCCAATGTTTGCTTGTTTGTTTGTTCTTAAGCAGCCCCTCCCACCTCATCCCTCTAGCTCCTGCCTTCCTGCCAAAGTTCCTGGCACTGTCCCCATCCCTCACCTTCCACTGACTCCTCAGCTGGCTCCACTCTGGTTCTGTTATTTCCCCTCAGCAGAGACTGCCCTCACCCAGGAGGTCAGACCTGCCTGACTTCTGTGAAGACTTTGATCCTGTGGACCGACTCTTCCTTCTCGAAACACTTCCGTGGTGCCCCAGTCTGCGCTGCCCTCTTTCTCCTCTTCCAGCTGCGTCTTCTCTCTCCCTTGGCATCTCCGCGTCCTCACCGGACCTTCTAAGGTAGCTCCTCAGGTTGCAGCCAGTCATCCTCTAGTCTCTCTTCGTCTGACTCATCAACATCATGTCTTCAATCCCTCTCCAGATGCCCACGACTCCTAAATCTCTATCCCCATGTTGCTCTCACTCCTGTTCCTAACACCGCTACACATAACCATCTAGTAACTATACGTATTCACGTGGATGTCTCAAACTCAACCTGTCAAGCTGAACTGCTCTCTTTTTCCTCTAACCTTGCTGTCCTTCGGCACTCCTGTCTTGGTGAATGGCACCCCCCGAGTTGTTTACAACAAAAACCCAGGTCTCAGTCTTCACTTTCTCCCTCTCTCCCTGCCACCCTCGTAAATTAATCACCAAATCCTGTCCATTCTTCCTTAATACCTTTCACATCTGTCCTCAGCTATCTTTCCC
>NW_006785067.1:736350-766896 GCF_000442215.2 Lipotes vexillifer
TTTCCCTAGTGCCACTATCTGGGTTTTTACCACTGCCATCTTTTTTTTTTATACTGGAGTATAGTTGAACCACCGCCATCTCTAATACCGAACCTAGACCCAGTTCTTTCCTAAGTGGTCTTGGTGCCTTCAGTCTGGCTTCCATTCACTCCACCATCCCCCCTGCTGCCAGAGTGATCTGTCAAGGGGCCAACCGGAGCATGTCACTGTCCCTTAACAACCTTCAGAGCCTTCCCACTGTCCTCCAGATAAACTCCATGCTCTTTCCAGGGTTTACAAGGCCTTTCACGGCTGGGCACCCACTCACCTCCCAGCTCTCACTTTCTGTGAATACCTTGAGTAATGTGTTCCGGGCATAATGGCCTTCTGCCTTCCTATTTAAGTATCTAAAACATCTGGCCCCAGGAACTAGGAGACTTGGGGCCTATTAGTGATTACGTTACTGTATTACCACTTAGAGTCATTTACAAAGAACTGAACTTTGATCTCTAAGGCCCTTCACAGTAGATCTGAATGGTAACAATTATTTCCTGCCCCCAGGATGGCCTCTCTAGAGGCCTGCTACTTAAACGTGTCACAGCAATATTCCTCCACCCTCTGAACTCAACATCTAGTTCTGTATCATTCATTCAGCAATTAACTGCATGAGACCATATGACACCTATTATGTTATAGAAACTTACATTACATCTTTATGCTATAGGCATAGACAACACAACAACATAACAAGAACAACATAACAAGTTTTAAATTACACGGAAAATTTTCAAGACACCAAGATGTATGATGGCTTGAAATTTCAGTAACTATCAAAAAAAGACAATATCAAGGACTCTCTTCTTCCTCCCTTTCCACTAGGCCAGTGTCCTGGCTTTATCTCCAAGCTAATCCTGACATCATGGTTGCAAGATGGCTATAGCTGCTCCAAGATTTACATCTAGACCTGACAGTATGCTTATTAACTAGCATCTCCCTTAGGAATGAAAAATTCTTTCCCCAAAGTCCCTGAGCGGATCTCACTCCATATCTCATTGGTCAAAATTCCATTATATGCCCATGTCTAAATCAGACACTGGCGAGAGATCTGGGACCACCAGCACTGGCTCAGTCCAATTACTCTTCAACATTCCCTGGATCTCCTAGCTGTGCAGAGGAGGGGTTAACCCAGTACTTGGGCTTCTGTCAGAAAGGAGGATGGTAGGGTATGAAATTGGTTAGGCACCCCCCAGGGACAGAGACAATGTCTTTCCCAAAGTCCCATTTGGACTTGTTTCCAAATGGACTGCAACCTCTCCGGACCACATTTCAAGTTTCCAGTGGTTCTACACTGGATCCAGCACGTTGCCTTACATAAAGCAAGTGTTGCATAAAGATATGATCAAAAACTAGTTTTCTGGAATTCCCTGCATCCAGAGCAACAAAGTACCTATGTATCATCAGAATGGAGAATCATAGGGGTCACTTTCACACAGAGGACCTATTGCTGTCTCGGGATTTGTGGTATCAAGATTCTTCTCTTTAAGAGTCATTATTCTGTGTGTTCCTCCAGGTAAATCATTAGTTACCATAAGATACAAAAGCACACATGCATACACACACCCTCCACATCTTTGACTTGTTGACTGGAGTAACAGCTTTCCATAGTTCTTTCTCTTATGCTGTGCTCGATCTTTCTGTAATGTCCCGAGTTAAGCAGGGCTGATAGTGACTTTAATGGTAACATTTACATGATGTCAAGATGACACTTTCGGTCCCAAATATATTTCCTATTCTTCCTGAAACTCTTTATTTCCAACACACAGAATGAATGGCCTTTATTTTGCTGAATGTCTAAAATTCCACCATTAGCAGCTCATCTCTTTGCATTAACAGGCTTTTTCCTTTTTATACACCCATGGCTTTCAGCACACTAAGAAAGGAGCACTCATCACATACTTTAGAAGGAAGTCACTTGAACTGACGCATTCTCTGACTCTTGGTGGTGAAATACACCTGACTTGGTGGTCATCACAAAACAAGGTGGTACAGGCAATTCTGGAATTTTAATTTGTTAGGAAAGAGAAGGTGCAGTGCTAATATTTAAGCAATTACTTCCAAACCTGGCTGCACAACAGAAACGTATGAGTAATTGTTTTTAAATACTGAATCCAGAGCCCCAATCTATGAATGTGAATCAAAACAGTGGCTTGTGAACCAGTATGTAGGAAAGCAAAGCTTAGTCGAGGTTGGGCCGGTGTAGCTGGAGAGCCATGGGGGAGGGGAGTTACCATATCAGCTGGTGGTCTAAGGTGGTTGAGGGGCTGAGGCTGAGATGAGAGAGGTCGTTGAGGGTGGGTCCCAGAAATGAGAGATTACTTCAAACTTCCCTTTTTGTTATAAAAACTTCCTTACTTTATAATTTTACTTGGGGTTGTCTCTTTTAACATAGGACAATGGGGAGTTGCAAAGCGATGAGATTAAAAAAAAAAAAAGGGAAAAAGCATCAAGGCAGTGAAGGCCAAGAAAATAGTCTGGAAAATATTCTAACACCAAATATGGGATGATCAGGTGCAGTCAGAACACAGAAGGGTGTGTATAGGTGCATGTACATGGCTCTGGGGTGTGTGCTTGTGTGTAAGTGTGCACGGGGAAGTGTGGTAGAGAAGAAGCTGAACAGGCAGGCTGCGGCCAGATGGCGAAGGACTTTTTCTGACGTGTCACAAAATTTGGACTGTGCACCACGTGAGCTGGGAAGCCACCAAACGTTTGACGCAAAGGGGTGATTGGATACAGATAAGTGTTTAGAAAGATACCATTGGTGACAAAGCAGAGAATGGACTGGAGGGATAAGAGACAAACACAGGAGAAGCAGCGTAAAGACAGTGGGAGTCCAGACACAAAAAAGCGAGGGCCTGAACTGGGCAGTAGCAGAAGGCACATGAGTTGGGGGGAGCAGACAGAACTTAGAGACAGTTTGTGAGGTTGCAGACAAGGGAAGAGATCCCTGGTTTCCATGTTTGCAGGATAATGCTGCCATTAAACAATGATAGACAACGCAGGAAAAAATTTCAGAGGACAGATATCTACTTCAGCTGGGGACATGTGGAGTTGGACGTGCATATAGGGCATCTAGGTGGAGATATTTGCTAACAGATGGAAACACTGATCTGGAACTCAGGAGAGGAGTCTGGCTGGAGATGCTGACTTGAGCGGGGAGCAGGCCCAGAGGGAACTGGTAAAATGAAGAGGAGGATCCAGCATGGAACTCTGCAAACACCAACAAGGACTGGGCCAAACAGCTGAGCCTGGGAAGGAGACTAAGAAAGAACAGCCAGGAAAATAGGAGACAAACAGGGAGAACAGAAGCCAGGGGTGGAGGGTGCTTCAGGAGGAAAGAGCTGCCAGATTACACACTAAAGGAGGACTTGCTTACTAAGAGGGAAATTAGAATATTTACCGCCTGAGGGGAAATTAGGGATCTGAAAATAGGGGGTGATTCGGGCAGGGTACCAGAGATAACAAGAGATGAGGCTAGGCAAGGATTATCCTTAGCCAAGCAATACACTAGACAGTGTAAGTGACGTCGTGCATTTTAAAATCACATTTCCCTTTTCCCTATGGACCTATTACTCAGTTTATGGATTATCCAGGCCTCTTATGGTCTTTCTTTTCCATACTCAACCTGCCGGTTACCATTTCAATGATTGCAAGCACTTAAACCAAGGAATGATCAATGAAAAGTGATAAATATGAAACCAAACTATGAGCACTGCTTTTTCTTAAATACCTGTGAGAATGTTTATAGAAAGCGAATTTGAATCTACGTGTTATAGTGAGATTTGATGGTTTTAAGTTTCTACAGTGGTTGGTGTGTGCTAGATGTATAAACGCAAACACATATGCGCCTTTTACATTTTAATTTTTGGTATTTATATTACACAAATATATATGGATATAACTTATAAGCAACTACATGTGTGTCTGTATAGTAATGATGAGTACTCAAAATTTTATACAGATAGGGTCATGCCATAAAAAACTGCAGCTGTCACAAACCTAGAGCTTTCAATTACTCATTTTAATCTTGGATATTCATGGTATCAAAAAATGATGCTGTTTCCCTGGGAACTTGGGTTCCGATAACAAATGACAAAGTTTTATTATGATTACCCCGAATTAAGAGAAAACCTGTTCCTTGAGTATGTAAATACCTGGAGCAGGAGGAAGGAGGAAATATACAAACTATTTGGACAGATGTCATTTTAAATCACCTCTGCTGGCTTGCAGCGAGTTGCGCTTGTTAACCAACTCCAGGTAAAGTCTCTGTACCTGACTTCATACCTTGCGGCACTACATTCCTCTGAAGTATTTCTCACTGCTGTTTAAAGAACAAGCCTCAACACTTCAAAGATAAGAAAATGATGTTATATTTCCATAGCTTCTGTTAATAATGGGTAATTAAAGAGTGATGAAAGGCTTGCATTGAAATGTCCATTAGCGGGGAAGGTGGTGGTGTCCAGGAACTGATTCTCAAGGTGAATCCAACTTTCTCTGAAACCCCTAAGTTAGGGTTGATGGCCCCTCAAAACACTCTTGGGGTCCCAGGAGAGAATATCTGTGAAGCACCAGACCCAGGGTTAGACAGGAAAACTAACGATGCCTATTCTCCGCTGGGGTCGTGTTATTTCTCTTTCTCTAACCTGGAGAAAATGCTACAGGGTCTTCTGCATTAGAATTCTTTCATGATAACAACTGGTTAAATGCCTCAAAGGAGGGCAGTCTAAGAAAATTTCTCCTCTTTGTAAAAACACTTGAAAATCAGAGACCACTTTTTTGTTTGTTTTGCTTTGATAGCTATTCAAACTATGATATACAAATGCGACTCCCCCCACCCCACATAACCCCAAAAGTAAACTAAAGTTCTTGAAGTAAGCACACACGAGGCTCTGGATAATGGTCTGGAGAAAGTAGCCTTTTTTTTTTTTTTTTGGCCACACCTGGCGGCACGCTCCTCGACTAGGGATCGAACCCGCGCTCCCTCCACTGGACCGCCAGGGAAGTCCCCTGGGGAAAGTACTCTTGATGGACTGTGGTTGCGCCGCAGCTGGGTACCCCCAGCCTCATTTCCCCACTTCGTGCAAAAGGAGTCAGGCGACGGGTGGGCACGGCTCTCAACGCCCTGCCGTTGGAGCTGCAGCTGCGGGTAAATCTCTCGTTGCGGCGCCTACGATCCAGAAAGCGGAAAAGAACTTTTCCTGGCCTAAGTTTACATCCGTCGAACAGACGACGTTACAACAGTAAGAAGGCAGAAGGGCGTGAAGATTTCCCCTCTGCCAAGTATTGAAGAGGCGCTTGGTTTTCCTACGTCCCCTAAGGGAAGAAACATCCGTGCTGCGTCCTGAAGAAATAGGGACATTATTCACACCCTGGGGTTGAAAAATAAGCATATTGGGCTCCCAGGCTCCTGCAAAGCCACCAGGCATCGCCCTGAGGGGCAGGCTGTCTCTCAGGGCCGGATTCCCGGGACGCACAGAACCTCCGGGTCCGGGTCTGGCGGGGCACCTGTCTGAGCCCGGCAGCAGGATTCTGGATCTCCAGGCGCTCCACTAATCTTTACTCCCCCATGCATGTGTGCGCGTCCGTGTGTGCCTAAGAGCGAAGCGCGTATCGAGCTGACTTTGAAGGGTGCTTTGCAGACAGGGTGAGACGTGCCTTATGAGGATACCAGGCGAGGGAGAGCGGGAATGGGGAGTCTCTCTCCATCCTGCTGGGATGGCTAGGCGCCTGGGTCCACGTGGAATCAGAGCAGAGACGCGCGCCACCTGTGCCTCGCTGGCGCAGAACTCCTCGCTTTTGCCCCCGGGACCCACGCAAGTTCCTCCTGCAACTCATGCGGAGCAAACCCGTCGCTTACCTTGATTGAGCACTAACACCAGCCGCAGCAGTGTGCTGCCTGTCCGTCCTGGCCGCATCCTGAGCCCGCCGCCCCGGGCACTGGAGCTGCTCTGGGTTTGCACGGGAACCCAAGGACCCGGAAACTCCCCACGAGCCGTCCCGAGGTCTTCTCTCCCGCGCCCGGGTGTGAGCAGGAAAAAGTTGCCGGGCAGCTCCCGGGGCGCCAAGGCCCGCCCCTTCGCCTCAGCAAACACCCGACCTGCTCCGGCCCCGCCCCAGCCCCGCCCCTCCAACCGGCGAGCTGCACCTGGGCTCCTCCACACCCCCGCAAACCTCACCTCCACCCCCGCACACCCTCCCAGCCCAGGGATCCAGGAAGTGGTGCGGGTGGGAACTTCGCCCCTGGGGGCTTTTCCTGCCGGGCGCAGCAGACGGGCGAAAGCTAGCCGGTCTATTACCCCACCCATGACAGCCTGACGCTGGCCCTCGGGGGACCCGGGGTCCCCGAGCGGCCCCGGCCGCCGTGCAGGCCTTCCGGCTGCCGGCTCCTGGCAGGGGTGGGAGGGCTGGGGGGAGCCGTGAGCCTCAGCCACAGTTCTCAGGGGCTGCGCCGTGCATGCCTTCTCTGCCTTTCCCAAGTGGGTGGAAAAACGGACAAAAATAAGCGCACAATGACCAGGCTAGAAACTAACTCGACAGGAAAGAAGATCTGCCCACAAGTTATGATTATCCCGAAGTGATATTTAAGCAAGAGCTGCTGCAAGAGCGCCGTGTGTGCGTGTGCGTGTGCGTGTGCGTGTGTGTGTGTGTTATAAATCCTCATACCTTCCTCTCCAAATAAGGAGCTGATTTTATTGCCAACTTTAAGCGATGTACTTCAAGATACACAGAAGAGTGAGAACCCCTGTATGAGCTCGTGATTCTTTCTGTTTGTCTACATTACATTGTGAGCATTTTCTTCCATTATTTCAGGCTCAGATCTGGAAAGAGAACATTCCATAACTACTTCTGAGATTTTTACTTCCCAACCTAAGAAATAGAATATTCACTTTTCTCTAAATCTGATTTTTCCTCCGAAAGTTCACCCACAAGTTCCCAGCACATTGTTGAAACCAGAATCCTTCCAGTGACTACTTTTATGAAGTAATCAAAAGTTTTAATAAACTAAAGGATTTGCTGGTCTAATCATTATTATTATCACCATTCCAAATCTTTATGGAGCAGGTACTATCAGGAGGATGGGATACTGGCATACTACATACTGCCACTAGGAAGCAAAGTGGTTCAAGATGGGAAGGACTTAACTGGTAAAAATCAAATGCTCCCCTTTACCATAGCTAGGGCTGGAGTCTCAAATTGTTAAAGTATTAAATTGGTATTCATCAGATGCTACTGCTTATAAATCATGACTATAAACTCAATACATTTGAAACCAAAATCTATGGCCCCTGGTTGTTTCCTGTTTTCTTATCTGTCACTTACTACTTACTAATCCTGACAAACACTTGAAGGCATTTTTTTTCTGCGCTGTCGATGGTACTCACCTGCTTACTAAGACTCCATATAACACCTGAGAATTTGTAGGTGGCCGCTCACTAACCCTGACACCCAATCGTGGCTCTCCTCACAGACTTCTTGCAGGAAGTCAGCCAGGTTTCAGGGAGATGAATATCTGTCTGTTTCCTTCTGACTCACTGAAATGTGAGTAAGTGTTTGGAACAGACCCTTGTTTGGGAGGCAGGAGAGTTCCCTTCATGTGAGACAGGAATCTGTGCTTTGTCTCAGAGCGCTGGAGAGGAAAATGCACCCTTCTTTGCTTTTGTGCTCAGAACCAGACAAATTAACATCCTGGCATGAGGTACAGGATAAATCAGGAGCTATATTTTTCCAGAGCAGGCAACAATTTCAAATTTCAAGAAACAAAGAGCCAACTCCTGCCCCGCATTAACTTTTTAAGAGTGTAAAGGGTTCCTGACACAAAACAGTTTGAGAACTTCTGCCTTAAACTTCCTAGGAAATATCCTGCCTAAGTGTAATTTTTCTGGACACCACATTCTGAGCTGGAAATAAGATTAAGGGAGGGCTTCTCAAACTCTTTGGTCTCAGGATCCCTCGGATGAATGAATATAAAAAATGTGATTATATATATATATGATGGAATATTATTCAGCCATAAAAAAGAAGGAAATTCTGCCCTTTGCAGTGACATAGATGAATCTAAAAGACATTATGCTAAGTGAAATGAGCCAGATAAAGACAAATACTGTATGATCTCACTTACATGTGAAACCTAAAAACGTCAACTTATTGTACAGAGAGTAGAATGGTGGTTACAAGGAGCTGGGGTGTGGGGAATATGGGGTGATGTTGGTCAAATGGTACAAACTTTCAGTTAGAACATGACTAAGTTCTGGAGCTCTAATGTACCTCATGGTGCCTATAGTTAATAATACTGTTTCATATGCTTGAAATTTGCTAAGAGAATATATCTTAAGTGTTCTTACCACACACACAGGAAAAGTAAATATTATGAGGTGATGAATATGTTAATGAGCTTGGTTGCGGTTATCATTTCACAATGTATATGTATATCAAAACTTAATTTGTCCATTTTAAATATGTACATATTTTAACTGTCAACTACCCCCTCAATAGAGCTGGAAAAAAATATTGAAGATCCCAAAGAACTTTTGTATATGTGAATTGTTTCTATCAATGTTTACCATGGAAGAAATTGAAATGGATAAATTTTTCAATATTTATGTGTTAATTCATCTTAAAATAACAATAAAACTATTACATGTTAACATAAATAATACATTTTATGAAAAGTAACTCTATTTCCCAAAATAAAAGAATTCACGAGAAAATGACATTGTATTACATTTTTGCCAAACTTTTTAATATCTGGCTTAAAAAATAAACACTTGGATTCTCTTGTCTGCTTCTGCAGCCAATCCATTGTAGATACGTAGTTTTGGTGAAATTATATGAATTACTCTGTCATTGCACAGATTTATAGCTGGAAAAATAGAACATACTTGTGGCTATTCCTCTAATACTGCACCAAGATTCAACAAGTGGTGTTTTTAAAAGACTAGCTGTGAAACTGTGGGTTAAATCCATTTCACCTGCCTTCACTCACCAAAGTCTTTTTAAGACTTGCATGCCCTCCAAGCTGCACGTAGCCTAAACCGTAAGATGTTTGTCCCAGTGAGTTGTTTTCTAGAAACTTAGAGTCTGTTGTGTCCAGTCTGAGCTGAGACTGGATAGGACCACTGATCCTTCAACTGGGCAAGTGTCCTGGGTGACCTTTGGAAGGTGCAGAGGCCTGTAGCTTCTTTATGCTTGTGCAGAACAACGATTACCACACCTTTTTCCAATCACATTTCCCCATGCTCTCCACACTCCCCATGCTTCAGACCGCCCTGCTTCTTTATTCATTACCACATAAATAGCCCCAGCCCCTTGCCTTCAGGGATGTGGACTTGAGATTTGCTCTCCCATCTCCTCACTTGGCTGCCTTGCAAATAAACCCTCACTGTGCTGCAAACCTTGGTGTCTCAGCCTTTTGGCTTGCCATGGGTCAGACAAGATGCACCTGGTTTGGTAACAGTTGCAGTGTGAAACAGGAAGCCATATCAATGAACTTTTCCTACCCTAGTGCTGGTTTGCAACCTGGGAAGTACCCTGGGTGAAATTCGAAATTGGCCCTTCACAGAGAGAGTATAATCTAGTGGGGGAGATGGGGAAATAAACCACCATCCGCAGGATAACTTCCAATGGATACAGGCAGAGAGTAGCTTAGGGTCACAAAGGGGGCCATCTGACTCAGACCTGGAGGATCTTGGAAGACTTTCTTGTATAAGGAACACTTATGCTAAATTTAGAAGGACTCCACGTGGAGTCAGCTGCATCTAGTTCAAGCTGAGCTGGTTAAGACTGGATAGGAACATTGATCCTTCAGCTGGGCATGCACGTACAGTCAGCACACGGAGGGCAAGGTGAGACCCAAGAAAGAGGCAGGCCACTACAGATTGGTAGGTGGCAGTTTTAATAAGCAAGGGAACTTGCATATGAGGCTTGTCTTGGGTAAGATGAGTGGATCTCTGTGCCCTCCTGCAAGATGATGAGTTTATATAGAGGCCTTAATAGCATTCAGTCACATGTACAGTTCAGATGGTCTCAGTAACATTACTCTCTCAAGGCTTGGAGTGACTCCTGCTGTGGGAACAGTGGGTAGAAGGTACTGGGGGGTGGGGAAAGCCTGTGAAATTGCCTTGGTCCAGCTCACAGTTATCCTCTCGGCGACCTCCTCCAGCACCTGGTGCACTAAACTTCATTGGTCCGTTGAGTATTTTGACTAGATCTCATGCAAGATTTTGTCCCATTGTGCTTGCATTGTTCATTCGGAAAACACTAGTTCATGGAGTGATGCAGCTCTTTGTTGATACATCTCATTATACGATATCAAAAAAATCATATCGCCACCTATCTCATCAGAAAAGTCTTTACATATCGGAAAGCTGTCAAGCTCATGCTGGCAGATACACATTTTCCAAACTTCTAATTTTCATTTGAAAGCTTGAATTTTATCATTGGCAAAATAGACTATCGGTTGTTTCACTTGAAATGAAAGGCCCGCTTTGTTCATTTTTGAGAAATGTCTGTGAAATACCCAAGTCTGGATAATCATAGTTTGTCTACCAGTTGTTCTTTCAAGGAAAACTGGTGCTCCATGTTCATTCCTGAGACCACCGTTCAACTTCAGTGTGCAGCAGAAGTGCTTTGTATGTACTACCCGATTTCCTCATGCAAAATATAAGACGTACTCAAGAGTCAAGATTTAATAAAAGTAATAATTTTTACGGGTTTGTCAAGGACATTCTCAAGTAAAACTAGCCTTCCTTCCCTCCCTCCCTCCCTCCGTTCCTTCCTTCCTTCCCTCCTCCCCTTCCCTTCTCTTCCTCTTCCTCCCTCCCTCCCTCTTCCTCCCCCACTCTCTCTTTTCCCTCTCGCCCTCTTTCTCTCTCTCTCTGCTAGTGCTCAGTGTTGGAGAATGCAACGATTACTCTTACTGATCATTGTTCTTGTAATGCAAGCATCCCATTGCACCATCAGGGCAAGCATGAAAACAGTGAAAAATGCAACTAATGTCTCAGTATTATTATAAAAGTAGTTTTGACCTACTGATCACTTAAAAAGGTCTTTAGGGCTTCCCTGGTGGCGCAGTGGATGAGAGTCCGCTTGCCGATGCAGGGGACACGGGTTCGTGCCCCGGTCCGGGAAGATCCCACGTGCCACGGAGCGGCTGGACCCGTGAGCCATGGCCGCTGAGCCTGCGCGTGCTCCGCAACTGCAGAGGCCACAATAGTGAGAGGCCCGCGTACCTCAAAAAAAAAAAACAAAAAAAAAACAAAAAAAAAAAAAACAGGTCTTTAGACACCCAGGGACCACATTCTGAGAACGGCTAAGAACTCTATTCCTCCCTTCAGCTCTAGGCAGGAGCTCTGGGGGAGGAGGCTCAGATGAGTTTTACCCGGCATTCCCTTCTGATCTCTTTTTATCTTCATATCAGGCTCTTCTCTGCTTATCTCATTTCCATGTATACATTCACTTAAACCAGAAACCTCTGCTTTTTGTCCTCAGAGCTACCACCAGGGCTCCCGGCCACCGCACTGTATCAATTCTCTCTTTACCCTCTACCCTGGTTATCGATGTCATCTCCTATCTGTTCCATTGCTACTCTCTTTAAAGCCCTTTTGATCTTGTACCACGAGACAATCTCTTAAATCATCTCTGTGCTTTCTCCATCCCTATTTCCAAACCACTTTTTATACCATCATCACAGTTTTCTTTCTAAAATGAAGAATTGGTCTGCTGAAAATCTTTGGACGTCTACAAGAAAAAGTTCAAGTACCTTAGCATTTAAGCTCCCACTTGAACCCCAACCTGCCTCTGCCATAGCTCATGGTTCCTCCCTACACTTAGGGCAAATTCACCCATTCACTGGCTGACCTCTCCCTTCTTTGCTAATTCCTTAGCTATTTTTTCCACCTGGAATAGTTTTCTCCCTTTTCTGCATTTCTTAAAATTCTACTTCAAGGCTCCAATAGAATTGTGTATTAGCTGCCCAGCCTTTCCATCCCCTTTATTCATAATGAATTATTCTTTCTTGGCTCCCATCTCCCACAGTTAAAAAAAAAAGATCTTTCTTTTGTATGTATTATGGTGTGACTTGAATTTAGTTACATGTGTATACTCCACCTTCACACTTAAATGCTAGATCTCTTAAATATATGTTTATATCACGAGTCTACTCCTATACCTGGCAAATAAGTTCCTAAAAATAGTTACTAAATTGAAATGAATTCCCTAACAGCTTGATATTCCTCTCCCTAGACCTGTAAAAGGTAATGAATGTGAAATTCTATGTAAGTCCTGAAAATTTTGAAATGAAGTAATCAGTGGCTCCTCAAATGTCACCCAGTAAATCCATGGCAAGTCTGAGTGACATTCAGAATCCGCTGAGTTTGACTCACCATGGGTGTCCAGGTGCTGGTTGAGTTGCATAAAGTCCAAAAGTAAGAGACATTTCAACTAAAAAACAAACAAAACAAATAAGCAAAAGTAAAATACTTCTATGTTTCTCAGTTCTCTGCACTTATCAATATACCTACACATTTTAGATTGTCCGTATTTGTCTTCATATGTGTGCCAGATGCACAAAGTGCCAGCTCTGCCTGTAGGTCATTCTGAGTTTGCCATGACTCTCCCCCAGAAGTCACTGAGTCACATCACCCTCTGCCTCCTAATGATAAGGGTAGACACCTGACCGCAGCTGATCGATCAGATTGTCTCCCAGGGATTTGTATTCAGGATATAGATTCTAGAGACTTTGCTGACTACATGCACTAGAATTCATGCTCACCCGGGGCAACCATTTTCTTTAATGAGTATAGAAAAAGCCAGTCTGCAGCTATTCATAGAAAACAGAGATGCAGAGATGAAAGGCCTAGAAACTGAAGCACACATGCGCTAGGGAGAGAGGGAGTGGGAAGTGAGAGATTGCTTTAGTTATTATCTCTTTCTATTTTCTGTTTCCAGTCATTTGTGAGATCTGGCTGCCCTTCCAAACTTTATTTCCATGAAATGCCCCAGTATCCTCCTAATATTTTTTCTTTTTCTTTTAATCTGGTTTGAGTAGGTTTCTATGCTTAGCACTAGCTTACCTTTAAGGCATATGTGTTTCTCCAATTGAAAATCCTTGAGGAGAGTGAACACGTCTCATTAACCTTTTACTCACGGTCCCTAAAACAGGGCCTGGCATAGAGCTGATGCACAATAAAGGTTTGTACATTTGCTCAACTAATGACTAACATCTTAATTTATTAAGGGAAACCAGAGAAAAGAAGTTAAGTTTATCTCTTAGAACGTAGGAAATGCTCAATGAAGGGGAAACATTATTCATATATACTTTAGATTCTTTTAAAGAAATGCGTCATATGATGGATCCAGCCAGCTGTATGGCTCTCTGCTGTTCTGCTCTCTCAGGAAAACTTAAGATGTTTCAGTTAGAAATCAGCTGTTTTTCAGAGGGGAAGAAATCAATCTTACTTGGTCTAAGTCAAAGAATAGTTAATTGAATGGACATGAGGAAATTTCAGAGAACCCAAAGACATGAATTACAGCCTGGTCTTAGGGACCTAAAGTGGAGACTGGGAAGGCAAGAACACAGTTCACTCTATGACTTTTAGGGATTGTGTGAGTTCGTGGCTTTGCCTTGCTGTGTGTACCTGCTCCCTTCTCCTCTCTGTAGACTGACTTCCTCGTTAATAACTCATCATTTCCAGTGTCCTGTAACTTCACCCAGCAAGTACCTTTAGCTTTCCATAGCCTGTCGCTAGTCCTGATTCTTTGAGACCTAAGTTTAACTCAATACAGGGTCTACTTTAGTTTGACGCACGCATAAACCATTCACGATATCTTTTTTCTTAAAGTCCTCTGCCAATCTTTGATTCTTTAGGTAGCTTTTATTCTTTTTCTGAAACCAAGACCCCTCCTTTCTCAACCATTTGGCAATTTAACTTTTAATGCATCCTATGAGTGACATTAACTCCTATCTTATTTGAAGTAACTTTGATTGTCCCATTTGGATTGGAGTCAATCCTTTTTGATGGAACTGAATTTCAAATGGTTAACATCAAAAAGTCAAACAGAGCCAATTTTGCCATTAGGATTTATCTAACTGGCAGGCCAGTGAGTTTTGTTTACACATCAAAAGAATGAAAATAGTGAAGATGGGAGAGCCGCAAAGGATTTTGAACTTAAATTTTGCCAGGAATCTCAGTCTTAATCATTTAATCTAAATCTTTTCGGCTTCTACATCCCCTATTATGCTATGTGAGAAAGTAACAGCTACATTCCTGCCTCACCCATTTCATGGTCTTGTAATATCTGCCTCTAAGTTTCCTGTATAATTCTTTTCCAGACTTTCTCTCTTTCTTATAAATTCTTATATGATCTTTCACTTGAATTAAGTTGAGAATCTTGCAATAATTTTTACGCATTCACTTAACATTTATTTAGCACCTACCATGCACAAAGTAATGGGCTCAGTACTGTGGTGAGGACCAATATGTTAACTGCCTGTCCTCAGTGAGCTTGAAATCTCATTCCCAAATATTGTCCTTAGAGTCTTGCTCTAGCTGAAATTATATGAAGCATATGAGCATAGGATACAGAAGTTCAGTCTGGTGTATGCCATTCAGTTCAATGAAAGAACATTTAGGCACATTTTCTTTAGATTCAGTATGAACCTTTATAAAGGTATAGTTACATGAGAGGTGGCTTATACCATTGAAAACCTCTAAATCTGAAGGTCAATGCAGATGGTTCAAGGCTTAAAGTTGAGGGGATTTAACATTTTTCAAGCCCTTAGAACAATACCTTTTCACATGCTACACTAGGGTAAGACCATTCCTTTTCTTCTTAGAGTTGCCACCTGTGACATGTACAAAGAGGTTGTAAACCGAAATTTGTCAGCTTGCCAATCTCTGAGTACAAATGCGATCCCATTCATGCAAATGCCCAGATGTCCTCCTCTCACCGTATAGGGCCCTTCTTGTCCCTGGGCTGTGACTTACACACCTGTGCTCGGAGATCAGTTGCGACTGCTGTTGGTGCTCTCCTCAACCACCAAGTGTGTGTAGATCCCTTTCCATTTTCGCTCTTGTGATAACTTCAGACTTCATGCTGCCACATTGGCTTATGAATCTGCCTAAAAATGAGGAGGCTGCAACCTCCTCTTAATTTGACATTTTCTTAGAGGGATTCCCCAAAAGGCTTTCTTTTGCTCCAGTGTGATACCCAGAGCCAGTGAGATTCACCTGTGGCCATACTTCCTTCCCCCTCCCCCAGGGTGCATATCTGCATCCTGGGAGGCTGAGTTTCAAAGCATTCAGACAAATCATCACATTATATCCAGAAACACTATTTCCTCCTGACCCTTGGCTTTGCTTCTGGGTCTGGCTCAGCCTTTTTTCCATCAATACTTCCTTGAATCTTGGCTTCTTTTCCATTCTCCGCCTTCTCCTTCCCCAACTACCTAATTCCACATGACACATGTGACTAAATCTCAGCTCCAACCCGAGCACAAACCCCTGCCATATACTTATATATATATATATATTTTTTTTTAATGAAGTTTTTATTATGAGATAATTTTAGATTTACACAAATGTCACAAAGACAGTATTAGCATTTCTGAAGACTCTCTACCCGGTTTCCCCTAATGTTAACATCTTACACAGTCATGGTGCAATTGTACTGAGAGACTGACTTTGTTACTTAATTAATTAAACTCCAGACTTTATTCGGATTTCACCAGTTCTTCCACTACCGTCTTCTTTTGTGTTCCAGGATCCAACCCAGGATCCCATGTTGTATTTGGAGGGAGGGGAAGGAAAGACATTCCTGGCAGAGGCAAAGGCCCGAAGGGGAACTCATTACCAAGTTCCCTACCTTGTCTGCCTAGCAAGTAACTGGCTAGTTGGGAGGTGGAGAGAGGCAGAAGGCAGGGGTGGGGTGATGGGCTGGGGGCGAGGCTACCAGGTGCAGAGGTGACCTGGATCTCGGGAAGCATCCCTGGAGGCTGGAGCAAGAAGACGCCAGGCTGGTGTGGGTGTCAGAGGGAGGGACAAGGGAAGGACCCTGAGCTGGGGTTGCCTGGCAGTGTCCAGGGCTGGGGAGGCCTGGGGCTAAGTCTCAGCTATGCCAGACTTCCTTGCAAGGCGATGCCACCTCCCTGTACCACTGTCCTCTCAGCTGTTAAATGGATGGAAGATGAAACGAGATGCAGCAAGGTCACAATAAATGCACCAAACCAGCACTGGGCTAAAAAGCTCACATCACTTCTCTGAGCCCCAAGTCTCCATCCTCAAGATGGGAAGGACACACCCACTTCTGGGCAGAAGTGCAGCTGCTGACTCCCTCCTCCCAGGGCCTCCCTGCTCACCCAAGCCAGGGGCTGCCACATCCGTGTGGTCCCCTCCCAAGGGGCTCCAGGGCCTCTCCAGCTTCAGGAGGGGTGGGGGCAGCCGTGCGCTTCCATGAGCACATATATATATATTTTTTAAGCATAAAATTATAATAGTGATTATATTTGTTTTTTCTTTAATAATTGCATTGAGGTAGAATTGACATATGAACTGTACATACTTAAGTTATATGATTTGATAAGTCTTGGCATTACATATTTATATTTTGAATAAACTTTTAAATAATATTAAAAAAATTCTTAAAGTACCAACACTCTTGTGTAGGAGTGTGTGTGTATGCGTGTGAGTGTGTGCTCCCACGTGTGTGCATATTTGTGTGTGGGGTTGGGGGGCGAGGAGGATGTACTCACAGGAGGCAAGCGAACTTGAGGATCCAGAGTCTGGAGGGCTAATCTTACAGACCCACACATCCAGGGGAGGAACTAGCCCCAGGACATAAATCAGGTGTGAAATATTAATCCAAGGAACAAGGGGTATTTCAGGGGGAGATACTGATTAAGCAAGGTGTCAGCTCTAAATCCCAGAGCAGGGGGTGGGGGGGACATATTAAGAGGATTACAGAGAGAATGGTAAACGGTAGTATCATACTAGGAATAGAGTAAAGGATAGTGCTATATTTTGGCTAAGTTATACCACAAGTGGTGTGGTAGATAGCTTCCTCATTTCGGCAAACACAGACTGGATTATGAACCAAGAGGAGGGACCGACTACAGACTAGAAGCCACAGAAGTGGTTCAGAGTGTGCCACCACAGAGCATGCCACTTTGACATAAAGGTTATTCTGAGCCCAAAGCAATTGAGAATAAACAGACTCAAGAAAGACACTGCTTTCTCCTCTCTACCAGGAAGTGCAGGACAATTCTTAATCACCAGAGATAGCTCTAGACTTACCAACCAAGAGAGGGCACCAGAGAAACCTATACGACAAGCCTTCTTAACTAGCCCTTTTCTTTCGTTTCCCTGTATATTTACCTTTCCACGGTTTGCAACCCATAAAAGCCTAAACTACTTTTCCTTTGTCTTGTCATTTCTCTACAAAATTATTGTGCTTTGTTAAGAGGCTATATAAACCCCAAGTTCTAACCACCCCTCCTGTTGGAGAAGGTCATCTAGCAGATGTGACCAGTGGTTGACCCTCAAGCTGGACAGGCAACTGGAGGCTCCTCACCTCATCCCCTGTCCTGGGAATGTGTGTTCCACCCACTTATCCCACACTAGGAGCCCCTTCAGGGATACAGCTTTGAGAGACTAATGTGCTGTTGAGACCAACTAGACTGTGTATGTGACTGAACCTCTTTAAGGCCTCTATATAAACTTTGATGATTCTGGCAGGTGAGTGTGGATTTCTACTCATCTTGCAGGGGCCCAAGACAAGCCTTGAGTGGAAGTTCCCTTGCCTTTTAAATCTGCCACCTACCAATCTGAAGTGACCTGCCTCTTTCTTTGGTCTCTCCTTGCCTTCCTAAATGGCAAGGGACCAGTTTGAGAACCAACACCTTTGAATCACTCATCACTGAGTTTCCCATATATATGCTCCATGCACATGTTAATAAACTTTGGCTTTTTCTTTTCTTGTTATTCTATCTTTTGACAGTCAAATTCACAGGGGCCCAGGCTGTGAACCCTAAGAGGGTAGAGGGGAAAAGCACCCTCCTCCCTGCTAACACCACCAAGCATATCCAAACGATCAATATCAAAGCCAACTATGACCTGGGCACCATACTATGCAGTCTGGACCATCTTCGTAGTAAGAGGAGCAAAGGAAAATGAGGACAGTCTTGCTGCTGATTGATATCTGTGAGATCTACATTCTAGTGACCCACAGAAGATCAGAGGAAAGATTTAGGTCTGGGGGTCCTACACATCTCTAAACAGGACTTGATTCAGAGAAATCTTATTGTAAAACTCCAATCCATTTAATGTATGCCTCTATAACTGCTCTCATGCCTGAGAACCCAAGGGTTACACACAAATGCTTGGTATATTACAGGCAGATCTCATTTCATTGCATTTCTCTTTACTGCACTTCAGAGGTTTGTGTTTTTTACAAATTGAAGGTTTGTGGCAACCCTGTGCCGAGTGAGTCTATCGACTCTATTTTTCCAACAGCATTTGCTCACTTCGTGTCTCTGTGTCACATCTTGGTAATTCCCACAATATTTCAAACTTTTCATTATTATTATGTTTGTTGTGATCTGTGATCAGTGATCTTTGATGTTACTACTATGACTTGCTGAAGGCTCAGATGATGGGTAGCATTATTTAGCAATAAAGTTATTGCTTAATTAAAGTATGTACATGAGGGGTTTTGAGACATAATTGCATTACACACTTAATAAACTATAGTATAGTGTAAACATGTCTTGTATATGTACTGGGAAACCAAAAAATTTGTGTGACTTGCTTTCTTGCATTATTGCTTTATCATGGTGGTCTGGAACTGAGCCCGCAGTATCTCTGATGTACGCCTGTATGCACTGTTGCATGTAAGTTGCCTTTTGTTTTTGTTTATAGTCTATTTCCACCCCCAGCCCCAAAGTAGGATTTCCTTATATACTCCTCTTACTGGCTCTCAGTAATTGCAGCAAAGCAACAGAACTTCCTGCATTTCTGTTTGAGTTGTAGGCTGCAGAGATGAACATGAGGATGGAGGGGAAGGTCGGTGACAAGCATCAGTGCTGATTAGAAAAGATTAGATCAACCGGTTGCTGAATCACTTTCTATCCATTGACACACAATTTAATTTGAACCCAAACCAAAACTAACTGTTGCCATTTCTATATGCTTAAAATTATAGATGTATGTTCTATAAACTGTGGCAAAAAGAAAATGTGTCTATTTTTGACTAAAAAAATATTTGTTAATGTCAACTACAGTGGGAATTACACTTGAAATAGTTTTAAAAAGTTACCTGGAATCTAAAGGAAAAACAATTTTCTTGTTGTCCTAAGTTATTACAGAAATTTAAAATCTATATATCTCACTAAGAAGAGGGCAGTGAGATAATTATTTGACTGTCTACCATGTGCTAAGAATGTATGACATGCCACATGTATTATTATGTTAAGTTTATTTTCTTTTGGCTTCTCATAACAACTTTATGAGCTATTGTTATGATGTCCATTGTGTGAGTGAAGAAGCTTATTCTTAGAGGGCCACAAGGTCAGGAAACAGGGCCTAAGAATGCACGGCTAGTAAACAGCAGAACGGAGATGTGGACCCAAGCCCCCCAGACTCCAAAATCCATTCTCTTTCCAGTATATTGCAGGACCAAATTACACTTTGAGATACAAAATGCCAGCTTACACTCTTCAAAACTGCATTATAGGGAAAAGAATCACATAAATGTATTAGGTAGTTTTTGCAGCATTTAGGATCTGAGCATTTCAGCCTGGTCAGTACAAGTAAATATGTAAGAGAAATATCCATTCTGTTTCATCAGTTTCTAGTCAAAGGAAGCCATATGGGCCTAGATTGAAAATACCTTTTAAAGATGTGATTAAATATGAATAATTAGTCTCTCTTCTTTCCTTTCCTAGACATTGTGGCATTAATATTGGCATTTAGTTTCCTTAAATTGCATCCTAAAGTCCACGTCCACCACAGCTCCTTCCCCAGATGTCATTTCTGGAGCCTAGAATTTAACCCACACACACCCTTGCAATCTCCTTTTCTATAGACTTATATTTTCTTTTCTTTTTTAATGTGTTTTTAATAAAATATCTATTGGAGTATAATTGCTTTACAATGTTGTGTTAGTTTCTGCTGTACAACAAAGTGAATCAGCTGTATGTATACGTATACCCCCATATCCCCTCCCTCTTGAGCTTCCCTCCCACCCCTCATCCTCATTTCAGAAGTAAAGACAACACAGCACCTTTGTACTGAGGATGCCAGCGGCAGGACACGCCAGGAGCAAGAACTAGAGGAAGAAAATGGCAGATGCCCCTTGATAACAAAGAAGCTGTATTCTTTCTTTTCCTTTTTTTTTAATTTAATTTTTTTTTTTTTTGTGGTACGCAGGCCTCTCACTGTTGTGGCCTCTCCCGTTGTGGAGCACAGGCTCCGGACGCGCAGGCTCAGCGGCCATGGCTCACGGGACCAGCCGCTCCGCGGCATGTGGGATCTTCCCGGACCGGGGCACGAACCCGTGTCCCCTGCATCGGCAGGTGGACTCTCAACCACTGCGCCACCAGGGAAGCCCAGAAGCTGTATTCTTGAGCATGAGACAGCCTTTTGGGGAATTCCAGAAAGAGCTGGAGATGGGTTATTTGTACCTAATGTCTTCATCTCTTGAGAACCTTACAAGATTTTCTCTTCAGATCATATTTAAGGTTATGCCTTTTTAAAACAATCTTGACTGGAACTTGGTGAGCCTCTTTCATCTGAAAATTCTGAACTTTTTTCAGTTCAGGGAAATTTCCTTCTGTTATTTCCTTGATTATTGCTTCTACTTTCATCTCTACCTTTCCATCTCTCTAAATATTATGTGCATAGTGGGTCTTTCCCTTTTCAGTACTTTTGTTGTTGTTGTTCCCGAGAACGCTATCTGCTTCTGTCACCCAGCTTCACCATCATCTGAGTTGCTGACTTTCCATCAGTCTAGATATTTATAATTTCCATTTAAAAATCTTTTCTGCTTATTTTTCTTACCTTTGTTGTGATATAATGTCATTACAATAAAATGGACTAATTTTAAGGTGCAATTTGAAGCGTTAGGACAAATTTATATAGTCATGTAACTATCACCACAAACACAATGGGGAACCCTTCCTTCGCGCTAAAGAATTTCTCTCACGGCCCTTTGCTGTCAATCTCCACTTAGTATCATTGATAGAATTAAAAAGCATAATGTTGACATTCCCTAGCCCAATGCCTGGCATGTGAGATATAGGCAATAAATGTCAGTGTCCTCCCTTTTTCCCCTTTCCTCTTAGTAAAATGGGAAACTTCAGCAAGCCTCATCAGCTTCGTGCAAAACTACCTGCTTCACATCCTGCAATTCCACTCCTGGGTATACATCTGGGAAAAATGAAAACACTAATTTGAAAAGATACATGGACCTCAATGTTCATAGCAGCACTATTTACAATAGCCAACCCCAATGCCCATCAACAGAAGAATGGATAAGGAGGATGTGGTATATATCACATCAAGAAAAGAAGAAGAAATTCTGCCATTTGCAGCAAAGTGGATAGACGTCAAGAATATTATGGTTAGCGGAATAAGTCAGACAGAGAAAGACAAATACTGTATAATTTATATGTGAAATCTAAAAGATAATACAAATGAATGTATACGTAAAACAGAAACAGACTCACAGATATAGAAAACAAACTGCTGGTTACCAATAGGGAGAGGGAAGAGAGGAGGGGCAAATTAAGGGTATGGGGTTTAGAGATACAACTACTATGTATAAGATAGATAAGCAACAAGGGTATATTGTATATCGCAGGGAATTATAGCCATTACCTTGTAATAACCTATAATGAAGGATGATCTGTAAAAATACGGAATCACTATATGCTCTACACTTGAAACTAATATTGTAGATCAATGATACTTCAATAAAAAAATTATTAGGAAACAAAATACAACTACCTGATCGCATGTCTCAGCTGTAAACCTCTTGCAGAATACAAATGACTCCATTTAAATATACAGTCTTCATTCATGATGATGTGGTCCATCTTAGATGGGAGAAAACTGAGGTCCTGTCAAACAATACACTAATTGGAATCTTTGCACAATTACCCACCTTATAATGGTGAGGTATGCAGAATGGGCAGGAGTGAAAGAAAGGTTTGAAAAGTGTGTGAAAAGGAACAACAGATGGTACTTGGGTGCAAAGAGAATAGAAAAGTCTGAGAGCAAAGGAAGAAAATAGAAAATGAGGGACTCAGCATGTAAAACTAAAAAGCCCTGGGCCTTTCATCAAGGACGGTTAGATTCTTTGGCATGGCTAATTTCCAGCTCCACTAATTACCATCTAATGGTCAATTCTGGATGCTATTCTTTATTTTCCAGGTTGGGGCATTTCCACGCTTGCCTTTGGAATGCCATTTGAGATTCTGATATCTAAATGAATTCATGCCACACATACTCAGTTGAAAGATACTACAAAAACAACAACAACAACAACAACAACAACAACAACAAAAATATCTGGGTGAAATGGCAGCTAAAGACCAAACCTGCAGATGTTCCTTTCAATGCTGCTTTTATTAATTCAAGCCAGTACTTGCCAGTCAAGTACTAACTAGAACTCTGGCACATGACCAAACAGCATTCATCTGTGAAGTGGCTGGCAGCCTGGGTGCTTGCCCTATTATTTCTGAAATCAGGAAGGAATTGGACCATTGTAACTAAACTCTGTGCAGGTCAGGGATGCTACACACTTTTAAGACTCAAGTCTCAGAGTGAGATGACTCCATGATTCGGCTCTAATCCACACAGAAGTTTAATTTCAGGCACCAGTGAGTGCTTGAAAACCTGCAAGACAACAAAGTCAACTCAAGTATGAATCTAGGATTTCTATATACTTAGAGGAATTCCAGGGGTCTCCTTCTCCCTCATAAGGATAGAATCTTCCCAAGTCTGGAATTGCACTCATCTTAAAGTTCATTTTGCTTGATATTAAGATAGCCACCCCCAGCTTTTTTATGGTTATTGTTTGCATGGTATATCTTTTCCCCATAATTTTCCTTTCAATTTATTTGTGCCTTTGAATCTTTCTCTTTTAGAGGACATGTAGATGGACCTTATTCTTTTATCAGTCTGACAATCTCTGACTTTTGAGTGTTCAGACCATTTACCTTTAATGTAATTATTGATATGTTCAGAGTTACATTTGCCATATTACTATTTGTTTTCTATCTGTCTCCTGGCTCATTTGTTCCTCTGTTTCCCCTTCACTGACTTCTTTCTGTTAAGCTTGTAAGATACTGATGCCAGGCCTTGTTTTTGGCAAAAATTCTTTCTTTTTCTAGGCTTGTTTAAAAAAATAACCCAGTTGGTTTTGCATGATAAATGGGGCCACATTTGCTATTATTCTTAGTGAGATTACCTTTCCCATCTTTCCCTATCTACTCCTTGTTCTCTACCCTGTCCCACTGCTGCTTGAAGAAACAGTTAAAAAATAATTATTTGACACTTGGACTATGGAGAATTCTAGTATGGCATGTGTATATGTGTATTATGATTATTAACTTGAGAGAATGTGGGAGTAATTTTCCTCCCTGTTGTCAACTCCAGAATAAGGGAAAGAATTTGATGGCTATCACCCTTTAAATGTGAAAGGAAAATTAAGAAATATAATGTTAAATTTTTTTAAAGTACAGGGAACCATATTCTCTGTGATTTCAAGTATGTCAAAATAGAAATAGGGAAAATATAAACATGTTTGCTCAGAAACAAGACAACTTAATGTTAGTAATTTCTGGTGCTGGTGTAATGACTGTTTTACAATCATTTTTCTGAATTCCAAACTTTTTACAATGTGAATATATTCCCTTTAACCCTAAATGATTTTTTTCTGACCTAAAAATTGATATTTATTTAAAAACAATTCAAATAATATAGCTATTCTAAAGAAGAAAACAGAAATCACCTCCATCCCTTTTAATGTTCACTTGTATTTGGTTCACTTGTATTTGGTATTTTGTTACTGAAATCTGCTTATGATTACCACGTTAATTTTATAATCAGACATCACGAAGGGAAAGAAAAGCAAATATTGTGTCTATGCTCCAGACTTATAAGTAATAAATTTCTATATATGTCATTTATTTTACAGAGAATATATCCAGATTCTTTCTAGTACCTGCATTGCATTTTCCTCCTGGGCAAATGGTGAAATGGGAGAATTACTTACCTCACAGTAAGAGAGAAAAGACAGCACACTGGGGCCATGTACTGACACAAATTTGGTACAGGACCTTACAAATAACCTCTTCAAAACTCAGTCTTTGAATTTCATAAAAATACCTCCCTCACTCACCATACTGCATAGTTTGAGGATAAAACCTTTTACAAGATGAACATGTTGGGACTTCCCTGGTGGTCCAGCGGTTAAGAATCCGCCTTCCAATGCAGGAGATGCAGGTTCGATCCCTGGTTGGGGAACGAAGATCCCACATGCTGTGGGGTAACTAAGCCTGTGTGCTGCAACTACTGAGCCCATATGCCACAACTAGAGTCTGTGTGCCACAACTACAAAGCCCACACACTCTGGAGCCCACGCCACAACTAAAGTGAAGCCCACACGCCTCAACTAAGACCCGACGCAGCCAAAAATAATAAAATAAGTAAATAAATAAATATTAAAAAAACCCAAGATGAATGTGTTATTACTACTCAAACTTCTTCCTGCATTTTCTTCTAGCCCTTATATATGAAATAACTTTATTTCTTTAAACTATAAGCTGAATAGAGAAAATACCTTTTTTTTCCTACTTCTTAGTATTTTTGTGTTTTATACTATGTGGTCCAATCTATTATTGTATAGCAGACAATTTATTAATAAAACATCTCATTAGAAGAAGATATGTAGTAGTAATGGATTCTGTGGTTTTTGTCTCAAGTTTGCAAAAGACTAATCACATTGCTATATTGTGTACAGGAAACACCATAGACAGACTTAATTTGCTTTCTGTTTTTTCCCTTTAGAGCATCAAAGTGAAAGCCTACCAAGGAGCTAAAAAAAAAAAAAAAGTTGGTGCACTGGAAGAAATATTAATCTTGGATAAAATTTGTGTATTTAAAATCACAGCAGTCACATTCTTCTTTTAAAAAGTCATCTTTTCAAATTTAACAAATAAAACAGGATGCTCATTTACCTTGACGTAAAATACACAGCTGATGCACAAGATAAGACAGAATTATACAAAAATACCAAACCTCTGACCTCAAATCAGTATACAGGATGCACCATACATAGGACATTCAAAACACTCTTTTACTCTCTCAGCTATTTCTAATTATATCAACTTAAATCACTGTAATCTGATGACCCATTTCTGTTTTTAAATGGGTTGAAATTAGGCACTTAATAGATTACTAGAATCAAAAAAGTTCGTGCTTCTTTGTTCTTGAATGCAATCAAAATATTTTCTTCTAACGAGTTGGTCCAATAAAAGTCTTGTAGAAATGCACACACCCTTAAGCTATTCATTTTAATGAGTTTATTCTGAGGTAAATAATAATAATAATAAAAAAGCAATGAACATACTTTATGTTAGACCATGCAGAAAAGTTTATTGGAATGAGTATGATACATGCTTCAGGGCAGTAGTTATTATATGCAGTGTTTTACTTTTTAATAAAATGGACACAATTTTTTATACTGTCTCTTAACAATTTTACAACCTAATAGTAGTAACACACAGTACACCAATCTCCCTTCAGGCTGGTCCTCCTGATAAGGAACGCACAGGGTGGCTCTTGTAACCTGAATAAAGGCAGTGGTGTCTCTCAATTAAACACTAAGTATCGGGATGTACTGTGTGAAATGCTTCTGGAATGAAGACGATCTGAGCTGTTGTTACTTCAAATGATTGCTTTTACTTGAGCCAAAGCATGTTAAACTTCAGGAAATTAGCCCTAGTTAATAGACAGGTAAGAATATACTTTTACTCTTATTTAATCAACAATTTACTTGTGTGAATTACATGTGTTAGTATTGTAGCCAGGTATGATGTGGGCTAAGGAAGCTTACAGTATTTTTGAGGAGTAATGGTGTGTACATAAAAGATGAATAGCTTCATGCCCTCCCTCTCCCTCTCCCCACATTTTTCTTTTTTCTGTCTCTCAAAATGCAAGATGCCTCAGGGGCATGGCAGGAAGACTGTCACCTGTCATTGGACCTATGATGCTAAGATCTCTCAGAAAGCCACAATTAGTGTGCCGTATGGTGACTTCCTTCTGCTTGGCAATATGGAGCAGAAAGAAACAATTATGATACTCACTTTTCCCCATCCAATCCTCTTTCTGCTTCTTGAAAAACAGGACTGGGGACAGGGACTGTCAGTAGGAGACTGTTGAATCCTGCCTTTCATTCTGTCATTTGGAAGATTTCTTTTAAAAGTTTTGTCCCCAATCTCTATGCATAGATCAAACTGAAATGAAAGGTTAAACACTGAGTCTCAGTCTCTTGCAGGAAAGCTCCTGAAATTCCAGACTTAGTCATTTTTTATCAAGATGTGACTTCAAATATGGTAAGATCAAACATAATCATAGTTATGAGTGTCACTGGTATCTGCCTAGTATATTGCCGTGAGTTCGATGGTGTGTCAGATAATTAAAGGATTTCCAAGCCTCAATTCACCAGTAAAGAACATCTAGATCTCAAGGCCCTGCAAGGAGTACCAGGCTTAGAATGGCCTTGCCAAGAAGACCCAGATTAAGACCAAACATCCCCACTGTACAGTTGAGAAGAGAAACAGCCAACTGGAAGGCAGAAAGCAGAGAGATCCTGCAAATGGGCCCTGGGTCCTACTGTCCAGTCTTCATGGTATTGAAATTCTCTAGCCTGTATTGGGAGGAAAATGCAAGGAAGTCTTGTGTAAAGTTCTGAACTCATTAGCTATGGGAGAAAGCCTTTAATATATTTTAAAAGGAAAAAAAAAAAAAAGCTGATCTCAAAGCAAGGAGTCCAACATTAGAAGTGAGAACTTATCCTTGTATATTTTTCAGTATGGTAAAATTTCAGCACGTGCTTATGTGTGTGTCTGATGTGGGAGGGCTGATCCTGGGATGTAGTGGATTTGGGAGCTTAGGCCATTTATAGCAGCAGAGGATCCATTCTCATCAGTTAAGAACTGGACCTCCTGGGCACCACATGTTGTAGGGGACAATGCACCTGGGGCTGAAGAGCCGGCACATGCTCTTTTACTTTTCTTCAAGGGTGATGGTTAAAGGCTGTTACTTGGAATTGCTAAATTCAAGGTTACATTTTAATATGAGGATCAAAAATACTCATTCACCAGATTACAATGTTAGATTTTAACTCTCTTTTTATCATTCTACTTAAGATGTTGTACAACAGTGCTCCCATTGAAACGGCAGCCTTTAGCCTTTAGTAACGCACTGCAAAGTTCACTTCCAGTGGCGGTTTCAGAATTTCTGGGTAGGAGGTATTTAGAGACAGCAGTCTGATTGGAAGGGCTGTCTAGTGGATTCACCTGGAAGTTGTGTTTGCATTAAAATGCCTGCTGTTTACAGTTAAACTGGAAATTTTAGTTAGAAAGTAGCATCATTTCCAGGATTTTAAAGCTCTTCTTTTTTTTTTTTTTTTTTTGCTGTACGCGGGCCTCTCACTGTTGTGGTCTCTACCTTTGCGGAGTACAGGCTCAGCGGCCGTGGCTCATGGGCCCAGCTGCTCCGCGGCATGTGGGATCTTCCCGGACCGGGGCACAAACCCGTGTCCCCTGCATTGGCAGGCGGACTCCCAACCACTGCACCACCAGGGAAGCCCATCATGTTTTAGATTATAATTTCCATGGGTGAGGATGGGGACTGGGGGGGTGCTGATGGAGACCCACCAAAGGGCTAAATCCTGCCAGCTCCCCACTGGAGTAGCTGCTGACAGTGTCCCAATAACAGTCTGTAAATTTCTTCAAGCTGTTTCATCTCTTCAAGACTTTCATTTTGTCCCTATTACATTTACCATACCAACCCTTTAGACTGCCACAGAACGGAGGGCTGACATCCTGTGTAAATGATCAAATCACAGAAGCTGGTATTCGTAGCAAACAGAGCACACGTTTTAAAAGCGTTTTCTCTAGTAGTCTTCTTGAAAATCTCCCTTGGGTGAGAAGAATAATCTAATGGAGGGAGACTTGAGAAGTGTTGAAAATCAATGAAGGATACATAGGATACTATTTTTAAAAGGCTGATTTGCCAGAAGCCTCTTTATTTTAACAATACTGTGACTGTACTGGGCACACGGACCATGCTCTGAGCCTGGGTCTTTCTTAGTTTTCTCACTGTTGTGCAAAGCAAGACAGTTAATTCACACGGAGCAGATTACAACATGTTTGACAGAGAAGATATCCTGTAGGAAAGCGCAGTGCATAGACGCTGGCGGGCAGCCTTCACACAGTGCAAGCCGTGGCCCTTCGGGGGGCCACCTGGAGAGAACGTGCCAGCCCTTCTCTCAGCTTCTCCTTCCACCCAGGTTTACTCAAGCACTGCGCAACCACCTTCTGCTTTGGTGCAGATATTTGTTTTCTAATTGAGCCTAGATATTGGTTTTATAAGAGGTAAAATTATAAATTACTGTGGTTGAGTAAACATCAAATTTTGTAAAATATGTCCTCCCACAGCCTCATTTCAAGCACAGTTATGACACAAAAAATATTCAGAGATTAAATTGCCCATGAATCTAGTGCTCAGAGGAAATAATTGAACAAATTGGATCACTGAAGTTCAAACTGGGTCATAGAAATTACAAATATTTACAAAGGATGACCTTTCACAGTATGGCTGCAGGGCTCTGGATTCTGAGAGAAAGTGAAACAGCTTCTTTGTGGTTGTGTAGTTCTGACTTTCACTGTGTCACCCTTTATATATATATATTGCTTTCAACTCCTTTTCCTGCAAGTTCGTATCATTTTATTAACATTAAAGGAAGACTCTAATTTTAGAAATTGAAATTGAAGAATGGGAAACTATGTAGCACTTTGCTGGGTTTGAGATCAACGTTTTAAGAATAATTTGAAAAATGATTGTATTGTGCACGTTTGTGTGTGTATATATATATATATATATATATATTCATGTTACATTTCTATTTATCTATCATCTACACCTATCTATCATCTATATCTATCTATCCATCTATCATCTATATCTATCTATCTATCTATCTATCTATCATCTATCATCTATCTATCTTCTGTCTATCATTGTCATCTAATCTATCTCAATGGTGCACTGAAGTTAGCTCATAGTGGTTCTTGAGAACTGACAAATACATTTTCAGGAATTCTGCAAGCTGGTTGGGGCTATGTTGGTAGCTTGAAAATGGCCATGACAAAACTATTTAGACCATGAAAACTGGTAAATGACACAAATCAGGGATTTTTTTCCTCCTGGAGAGCCAGTTGTTCAATAATTTACCAATATACCATTGTAGGCTTGGTATGGAAAGGGACTTCATACATGGTTCAGTCCACAGTGGAAGAAATAATTAACTTTAAAAAATACCAAAGTTAAAAAAAGAAACTATTTTGCAATTTAATTTAATGAATAAGCTTATAAATTGTCTTAAATATCACTTTTCTTATTAAATGTTTTAAAATAAAATAATAGAGTTTAGTATATTTCTTAATCATTGTCTCTGTTTTAGGATATCTGTACAAAGCTAATTTGGGACATCTGTTGACTTATTAATTTAGTCAAAATAATAATTATACATTTATGATTTTTAGATAGTTGCATAAATGTATGCTAAAGTTAAATATTAATGAAAGTGAAAACTATATGCAAAGTGGATGAATCAAACTTTTCTTGTGGTGTAGCTTTTGTGTGTTTATTTCTTGTAAACTCTGTTATTTGGTGTTGAGGTATTTTTTCTCCAATTTGTGTCCATGCATGCATGTGTGTGTGTGTGCATGTGTGTTTATACACACACACGCACAGATGCACAGACACATACATACATAAACCTCAACAAATCACAATATTAAGGAAATAGGATATCTGGCTCATTTAATATTCTACTTACAAAACAGGAATGAATTATGTTAAAAAACTGTGCTGAGCTTATAAGTAGCTATTTGATTTGGGCAAACAGCTCTTACTCTCTTTTCTAAAATGTTAAAAATGCCATCTTTTCTATTTTTCCCCTTTACGTTAACATGTTTAGTTGAAATGTGCATACTCCTGGTTCAGTAAATACTTTGCCTAGGAGTCAGAGGACAAGTGTGAATTTTAAAAAATTTTATCTATTAGATTTATTTCTAAGAATGTGCTGAGCTTGGATCAGAGCTGCTGAGCAGGTTGTGCACCGGAGTTGTACACCATGGTGACTGAATATGAGAGACCTGAGTTTTGTTGGGCAAAGAAAGAACAGGTGGAAAGAATGATTTTGGAACCTGGAGACAGATAGCAG
>NW_006785067.1:766906-808827 GCF_000442215.2 Lipotes vexillifer
CTAAAACTGGACACTACTGAGCAATCACAGGCCAGGAAGAGGATACCAAATCTCTGGAAAAACTTAGCCTTTCTTCTAGCTACTGAGGACCTCAGCACTCCCCAGGTGCATGTCTTTGACCATCAGGATCTCAGATGTAGATGTAGAGAGCCACGAGGTAGGCTGCCTCTGAGTCCACAGATAATTCCCTGGAAATTAGTTTTTAAAAATTAAATTTATGGCATTTAATTTCTCCATGGATTTGCTGCTTTTTGAGAAAAGTAGAGCCCAGGACTTTCCAGATAAGTACAGGTTCTCATCTTGTGATGGTCAATCGGGTGGAGAGATGGAGTTGCAGAAGTATCAGAAAATTTTACAGCAGTAGTTCACATGTACATTCATTCATTGTTTTTTCCCTAAGAAATGGAGCAACCTAGGAGCTTATGCTACAGTAGAGTCCCATGCACCACGGTGATTACTTCAAGAACAAAGAAGCTCATACAAAGGTGTGATGTCTTTCTGTTGGTGCGAGGTTTCAAACTTGAAATTCTTTAAAATACATTTCCAGAGATCTATTTAAACATTGATATGCCACACTCAAAAAGCAGTGGCTTGTTGGTAAAATGCAATTCTGAAATGGAATACTGCTTTTCCATAAAAAGAAGAACCGCGTTCGGAAATTTAAATATCTTTTAAAATATTAAAAATAAACATACTCTCACAGCTTGAGGGTTTGAATGAACCATGTACCAAGGAGTTGAGACAATTCCTACTTTGGGTTATATCCTGGGACCCTCTCACGTTCAAAAGATGAACAGCATTTCTGCGGCATCCATCTACATTGTCAGTTCCATTCAGAAACCATTTTAGCATATCCCACACACAACGTGACTTTTCACGACAAATCACTGTTATGCCACATAAAACTGCTGTGCTTTTTCAGTATAAAAGAGTTTTGAGTTCTAGAGTTCAATACCAAAACTAGGCGTGTTCTGTAAAAGCTTAAATTAATCCATTCAGTGCACTTGCTTTTAAACAAGTCTATCTTGATTTTCTATCCTAGATAGAATTTCAGCTCAATTGTACTACTTTTCAAACACTTTGAAAAGAAAACTTTCCCAGTATAGAACCCAACACAAAGATGCTGAATATATTCTCTGTGATTTAATTCTATTTTCAGTCCATATTGTATATAGACTCCACCTGGGAAATTTTTCTCATTTAAATGGGGGGAAGTGATCTTTTTCAGGTAAAATTCCTTTCTTGGCATTTACAAATATTGACCATCATGCTGAATGTGGATATCCATCAGGAATCAGTGGAAAAAGCTTAATTTATATTATTTTGAAAGTAAATGTTTCAATGATAATAACAATCTTTTTATGTATTCCTTAAATACTTGGAATGGTGATTTAATATACAATCATATTTGTACAGGTTATTTTTCATCTTCAAAACACTTTGTAATTTTGCTTAAATACTCAACAAAAATGAGTAATTATTTTAAAATATTTTTCAACATTTTATAAAATAAAGCTTTAATGTATTGTTTTTGGATCTTGCTTGATCTGTCATTTTCTAAGTGATTAATCCCTGATGGATTACATAGAGTTATGTGACTATGTCTTTAATTGTATTTATAAATTTCTTGTCACATATTTGAGGCAAACCTGAGGATAGATCATTGAATAATTATTTCTTCTAAAATATTTCATTTCTCCATTTTCTTCTTTAGTGGTCTTTTGAAGAATCCAATCTGTTGAGAACATACCAGACATAATACAATTAGTTATTTGAATTTAGGTAATAAATACTAATCTCAGATAAAATTTAGTTTAGTAAAATGTTAGCAATTGTGGGCATACAAATAATATAATCAAGAGGTATTTTTTTCATAGATCTATTAAGTAATACTGAATGTCAAGAAATCTCATTTATCAAATTGCTATTTCATTTTTAACTTTTTTGTAAATTAAATATATCATGTCTCCTAGTAAAAACTAGTATATGTAGCAAACTAACTTAAAGGGTTTGGAAAAATATTTTGGGAGACATACAAACTGCAGTTAGCTGGCACTGTCTCTACTTTGCCATCACCTTTCTTTTTCAGGGATGTGGCAGAGAAATTTTCATCAAGTAACTGATGGTCATAAATTGAGGTAATTATTGCTGATGGTGAATCTCGTAGGTACACTATGGCTAAGGGGTTGGGGAGGATTTCTGAGTTGTCTGGATTAACTTTAAATGTGTTAGCACATCTGTCTATACAGGCTTGACATAAAGAGTCTCTTGAAAACACCCTGTATCATTTGGATATGAAAATGAAGTCACTGAACATATGAAAAATTTCACGTCGTGGTGAATGTGGGTCCCTTTTCATTATGCTTTGTGATATGGGGCATCATAAAAATTACAAGTGCTTTATAATTTCCAATTAAAGAGTTTAATGAAAATAAGGATAGGGCTTCCCTGGTGGCGCAGTGGTTGAGAGTCCGCCTGCCAATGCAGGGGACACGGGTTCGAGGGATTCGAGGGCATAAATGGTCAAACATATGCAGTTTTAAATTAGAGAAATTTTACTCAGGGCTTTATGTCTTTCTCCATGCCAGAATCTAGTTGGTGGTAGACGTCACAGAAAAGGTGACAAGAGAACAAATGAACATGAAGAAACAATAAATGTGTCTTCCTTAGAATGCCAGTTCTCCTGCAAGTATCAGGCCTTTTCCTTTGAGCCAACTATAAAAGTTCTGGATTCACAACCCATTAAGCCCTTTAACTTGTACCTGCATGTTCTGAAAATAAATCAGACAAGCCTTTTACAAAAGCAAGTGGTGAATCATGACTTTTCTCTTTCCTGCCTCGCCCAGTTCCTGACCTTTTCTTCTTCTTTCTCAAGTCTTTTTGCTTCTTTTCAACCTTCCTTTGCTTTCACATGTTAAATCCTTTATTTTAAAGCTTAACTTCTGTTATCTAAACTTTTCCACCCAACTGATTCTATTAACATTGGGTTTTCAGTGGAAGTTGGGTGATTAGAGTGGAGATTAGGAAAATACAGTTTATAGCTTCAAACTGAACAGGGCCAATACTAGTCAACATTTGCAACAAGTTAAGTTTGTTTTGAGCACCCAGACTTTCTTGGTAGCTTTCTCTTTCCTTCTTTTTCTTTTTGTATTTACTTAATGATCTTATTTGTGTCCCCCTAGTTCAAAACCCTGTGGCAAAGGTCTGATTAAACAGTCCTTGGCGGAAATACATGCTCAATGACTTTAATATACAATAAATGTTGAATGAAACATTTATATCAACATAGACTAATAGATGGCAGTGCTATTCCCCATCCACACTCCCTAAGGATATGCATATTGGATGAGGAACAAAGCTTTGGGATTATTAAATAAATCATCAAGGGTGAATCAGACATCAGTATGAGATCAAGTTAAGAGAGGAACGATCTGATTTCTCGGGGATCCTCTGTGGACCGAGTCCCATTCTATCCTATTGGCTATATTGACTTGACTGGGCGCCTCCCTTAGTGTGTGGTACCATATTTCAGGACATGTTTCCTAACTTATTTAAACCTGTGTCCTCTACAAGCCTTCTCCCTTCAACATCAAGCATATTAAGCACTACTAAGATTTTGTCAAGCTTTAATCTCTGCTATGCATGCTACGAAGGTAAAGCTATAAGGACTGTGCCTTTTGAAATGGAATTCTAGCTCTAGGAGGAAGCTTTAGCCTATTCCCTGCACAAAGTCTCAGACTGAGAATTTTGATGAACTTCCAGACTGGTGGGATTTGGAAGAAGAAGGAAGAAAGGATAGTCCTGAGGTTTCTGCCCCATATCTAGTTAGTCTAAAAAGATGCCTAGGGGGGGCTTCCCTGGTGGCGCAGTGGTTGAGAGTCCACTTGCCGATGCAGGGAACACGGGTTCGTGCCCCGGTCCGGAAAGATCCCACATGCCGAGGAGCACCTGGCCCGTGAGCCATGGCCGCTGAGCCTGCACGTCCGGAGCCTGTGCTCCGCAATGGGAGAGGCCACAACAGTGAGAGGCCCGCGTACCGCAAAAAAAAGGTGCCTGGGGATGAGAGTAGCTCTTCTGAGCCTACTGCAGATCAAATTCTTCAGGGAGGTTCGAGCAGGAGGAGGGCCAATTAATCTTTTCAGTATAATGGAGCTGCTGAAAGTCTGAATCCAATCTGGGGTTCTCACTCCAGTACCAAATATTTTTATACATTTCAGAGAGTTTATGACCCTCTTAAACGAAACCCAATTCCTGGAGCTCCAGAGTGAAGAGCCTTGCCTCATAGCCTGCAGTGGTGGGACATGTTGGATAAGGGGTGGGCTTTGCAGATAGAGCATTGCTTGAACCCAGTCCCTTACTAGCTGGTAACTCTTGGGAGAGTTACTCTCTGTTTGCTTCAGTGTCCCCAAGGGTAAAATGTAGTTAAAATACTTAGTTGAAGAGGTTATAAGGAAAACAGAGTGAATAGAAGCAAGAGAGAACATAGAGTGGGGTGGGGGTGGGGGGCTAATAGTGCTGACACAAAAGTGAAATGCCCAGATTCAGATCTTTACTTTGAAACTGACAAACCATGTGGCCTTGGGAAACATACTTAACTTTTCTATTACTCAGCTTCCTGGCTTACAAAATGAGGTCCATAATAGCATCTTCCTCATAGGGTTGATGTTAGTATCTAAGTGGAAAAGCTTAAAACAGTTCCTGGTATATAGTGAACACTCCGTAAGTGCTAGTTCCCCTCCCTTCTACTGTGGAATCACCGTTCTCATTGCTGGAGCTCCCACTGATGTGGCTGCTGAACTAACTATACCTACTGGTCAGGACAGGCCAAAGGCTGTTAAATGGTCTTTCTTTGGGCTTAAAAAGAAGATCTAAGAAGCAATCAGAATGTGTCATCAAAACATCTCCTGGATTGAAGAATGTGTTTGTTTTTATACTTATGCTTTTTCAGACTGATGACCAAAAAACAGGTGGCTGAAACTTATTTGTTCGTTTTAAAAAGAGGTATACAACTAGAGAGACTATCCAAATAGTCAGCTCTGGCTTTCCTCTCCTCTTGGCAGCGGTGTCCTAAAACTATACGAGCAAGTGCTGTGCTTAGAAGACCATACTGAAAGAAACCAACAGTAAAATCTTCTATTACAGGTGCATATGAACAAAGAAACCACATTCTGCATTTCAAGCACAACCTTGACACCACTAAGCCGGGCCTTGGGTACCACAGTGTGGCAAAGCCAGGTATTACAGACAGAGCACGGATACCCTGTAAAGTAGGAGGAAGAGCTGGAGGTTTGAGATGGTGGAGAATTCTGTCCTGGAGACTTTGCTGGAGAAAAGCAATGGAATCTATTTACTGAACTAAATGCTCCTGATATACATGGCTTTGTTCATCTTCTCTGAGAGTAACCCCACCAAAGAGGAAGTTAAGTCATTATAACTAATGTTAGTCAGAATGGATAGGAACAGTTGGTAATTTGGTGGGAGAGAAATTTGTTATTTAAACTATTTGATTAAAAGATAATTCTGTTGCTCAGGCATCAGAAAAATGAATATGTAACCACAATCTGTAGTTTTAACATAGCTTAGCTTTTAAACAAGACGATAAGTAAAATATAGGGTGATATATGGTAGAATAAATGCCAATTTGATATTTAACTAGAAAAATATTAAATTCAACTTTTTATGAGATTTTATGCTCTATTAAATTTATCCTAAAAGCTATCATTTCAGTTCTGCTTAATTTGAAAAAGGTACAGCTAAGTGTTTGAAAAATTTTGCATATCTCAGTTTAAGCAAAACGTCTATGTAAATATAGAGATTGACCCGACAGAAAATAGATGGTTACTCAGTTTTACAGGAGGATTTGAAACGGGAGTCTATGCAACTACAAGATTTCCGTTTCATCGACTAATTGAATAAATCTTTCATTTCTCACTCAGGCATGCAACTATTGCATAAAATGTGGTATTTTTATATAGTAAAGAAGCAGTTTTAAGATACATAGAGATATGTGATTAGGATAGGGCTTATCTTAACCATAATTCTGTTGCTATATATTCTTAAATTGACACAGGAATTCATTCTTCTTTTTTCTATAAAAGAGAGTTTTCATTCTTCTCTGTTTATAAAAGTAATGCATACTTAATTTAAAATTTCCAGTGTTATAGACAAATGAAGATCCCCTATAATCCTAACCTCTAGAGAGATCTTCCATAATTTTTGGATATGTCTAGTTGTTTTCTTGAACAAAAATGGGATCAAGTTGTGCACAATGTATGAGATATGCATTTTTCTTTTTAATTTTGTCGTGGTTATCATTTCAATTGCTGTGTGATACTATATTTCACAGCATGGATAAATCACAATTTGTTTCACCAATATGCTGTTGACAATCGAAGTAGAAAAGTCAAAGGAACTTTGGTTCTTACCTTCCACAGTGCTAATATGAGCAGCATTAATAGCAATAATCCAGCAAAAGCACTCAACAGGATAACCCATAACGGCACTCTGCCTGGTAGCCCATCTTTGGATATTTGAATAGCAAGCTGAAAATTATTAAACAAGATTGTTAACATTGATAAACATCTATTAGAACTCCCAGTACACTGAGTTCTTTCAGGCTATAATTTTCTACCAGACAGTGTGCTTAATCTCATTACTACATACAGAGAAAACAGTGAGTTCATACTTTAAAATGCCCTTCATCTATTCTAAATCTCTAACCATGTCATATTCATTATTACCAAAACAATTTTATAATTTTATCCTTCAGAAATTTATACATGAAGAGTAAACTATGTATGAATCAGAATTCTCAGTGGTAGAGGTGAATTTAACTCAGGGGAAACCAACAGTATTATATGTTTTAAAGATTTATTAGTAGCCTTCAGTGCATCATCACAATACCATAAGTTGGGGCTGGAACGTTGTCACAGGTTATTGACATATAAACCTGAGTAGGTCTTCTAATTCTAACTGTAACTTTAATTCTAATTCTAATGTGCTTTATTTTTTGTTTACAAATTGAGGTATAACTTTCATATAGTAAGATGCACAAATCTCAAATGTACAGATAAATGAATTCATGCATACATCGCCCCAGTGTGTTTTTTAATTATACCACACTGTCTATTCCAGTTGACATATTCTTAGCATCTTTAAATTAGGTCTTAACTGAAGCAAATCTTGAAGGAGACAGCTTCTAGAGTTCCAGCTACTCAAGCTCTCTCAGTGTGGCACCCAAACCTCAATGAAACTTGTCTGCCCTGCATCCCATCCCTTAGGTTTCTGAGAACAAAAACTAATTCAGGGGAGCTATCAATGACCAATAATAGCTCAAGGTTCTGCATCTCCCTTTAATGGGGAACATCTCAATTCCTTAACCTAGAGGGGAAGAGTAGGGGTTTAAAAAAAAAAGAAACTAACAGGGGAGATATTTGCATACAGTGGATATTGATCCAAACCCCTCAAACGGCTCCGGATAGGTCACTACTCATGCATCTGGAAGACAGAGCTGGCAGGAGTATAGATGTACAGAGAATCAGACCTTTGAAGACAGACTTTAAACACATCTAAAACATTTCCTTGAACTTAGAGGTGCAGAAAGGGAAATCTGGATGGGGTCAGTGACTTCCCCAAGATCACAGAACTACAAAATGATCATTTTTAGTGATTTTAACAATTTAAGTACAATTTGTCTTTAGGATAAAATGTAAAATAAAGAGCTCCATGCGGAATTTTAAACTAACATTTAGGGGAAATAAAGCTAACTGTAATATTTTAACAACTCATATTTAGGAATCAAATTTTCCAGTATAATATATACTCATATTTTTTGATGCTTACTGGAGAAATTTTAGCTTCTCTACATGTGGAATAACTTTTCATTTATTGGGTTAAGTGCTCTTTATAAAGTAAGTAAACATTATATCCAGATATTCTATGTATATATTCTTTAAAGGTAAATATTTATCAGAGGTCACTGGAATTATTTAAAATAGGTACGAATTTGAAATAAAAACATTAAAACATCAGTGTTAGGCAGCTTCCAAATAGAATTTTATGACTCATGATAACCACATGAAATATTTAAACTCTCATGATAAAAGGGGGAATTATGCTGAAGTGCTCACATCTATAACAGGTATTCTGGCCTTACTTTATAACAGGACGAGAAAAAAACGCACACCATTTTATTTTTACCCAGGACTCCAGCGTGAATTTGTATTGGGGAATAGTATTTCATTTTTGTTTCAAATTTCCCAATGACTAAATGAAGAAATCTTTTAAAATTTTACATGTATTCCTATACAGTATAAAGACACTTTCTGTACAGAAATTGTTTTTTCTAGTCTGTTCTTCAGATGTCAACTACATTTTATAATATTGGTTTTTAAGGAGGAAAATTACTAATGCATCATTTGTTATCAAGGTGAGAGTAGAAACATCAATTTACTGTGATAATTATAAGTAATCAAGTTAAACACGGCATGTTAATTGTAAATATCGCGGTTTTTCCCAGTTTCTTACCAAGAAGAATGAGACTGAAATCACACTTGAAGTTACTCAAGTGTAATTTGAAGCAGAAAGTGTCTGTCACTTATTGAGAGCAGTGCTAGTCACTGCTTTGGGGACTATAAGCAAATATAAAACATATGTTACAAACAGAGGGAAATGTATAATGTTTTCAAAAGTTGGAGTCACACTTACCTCTCTTTTTTGATTGCCAGCACTTAAAACTAGTGATGTATTTTCACTCTGAAGTTCTGCCCCTACAGTAAGATTTAAGCTGGAAAAATGTGCCTGAAAAGCAAACAGGATTTACTACTTTCAATATATTGAGCTAATCACATTGAGAGCTAGTCATGTTTTAGTGCAATTTTTCAAACTAAAATTTTTCTGACAGATTGAAACACTGGTTTAACATCCAGATGGAACTGATGGTGTGAAATGATGACTGTGTATCCATCATTCCTCTCTGCACTCAAATTCTCACTTAGATCCTTGTTATAAAATGGGGAATTTTTCTGAATAACACAGTTTCTGTTCAGATTTATCCTTCGCAAAACCAACTCCAAACCCTGTCCTTCTTTCATGTAGCTGGATATGGAATAGCTACTCTCTGGTAATGAGGTTTACATAGGAGCTTGTTTAGGATTAAGCATGAAATTACCAATATTCAACAGTTTGTGACTTACGAAAATAGCAACTTAATATGATTAAATCTAAAAATGGAAATTTCATATAATTAACAAAATACTTCTAATAGAGAAACAAATAATATAAAATACAATGGATTAAGTTTTAAAGAGCTAGTTGTCAGATGGATTTGACTTTATTAGGGGTTAAAAACGTCCTCCAAAATAGATAGCTAGATAGATTGTCTGATCTAATATAATGAGTCTATAATATATGTTAGCTCTACTCTTTGTTAATGCTGTCAAGGATTGTCTCTCTATAATTCTTTGTCCCTTAACTGAGTTCTAAGGTATTAAGATAAGTGCAAACTTTGCTATTGTATAGGTGTTTATCTCTTGAAGTGTAAAGGAAAGAACAAGAGAGACTAAAAAGAAGCATATACATGAAAGGGGACCTTGGAGATAACTTAGTTACTAACAGACAAGGAAAGTGACACCCAAATAGCTGGTTTAGTAGAGTTGGGCTTGGACCACATTTTTCCAGGCTTCCAGTCTTGTGTTCTTTCTAGAGAAGCACTCTGCTTTGCTTTTATTAAGTGTTGAACAAATGTTTGTTTATATTATTCAATTATTGCAGAGAACTATACAATCACTTACTTTTATAAAAGTTGGTTTCCATAAGATAAGTGAAACATTCACTTGGCTCATGTCAGAAGGAATCAGATTACATGTGATGGTGGCAAATTTGCATGCACTGCAGTCCTGTTTAAAGGCCCAGAGGTATAAATTAGTATTCTTGCCTTTTGATAAAAGATAGTGTATTAAAATATTCTACAACATAGTTATTTTTAGGTTGGTATTGAATTTATTCACTTGGAAAGCATGAGGTAAAATCAGTACTTGTCTTGGTAATTTGAATTTACCAGAATGGCGCCTCGTTTGATATCTTCAGATTTGGATATTATAATTTTCTTCCCAGAGTTGATACCAAAAGGATCCTGGAGGCTACTGGGTCTGCAGTTGACATTCTAAGAAATAAAAATATGTCTTTTATCAGACAACATCTGATGTCAGAGGGAAAAATGACTTGGTGCAATAATGTGAAGAATCTGTGAATGATAGCCATTGCCATACCTGAAAGATCCATCTTCGTAAGTGTGCCATATGGAAGAAGCTATTCTGCACCAGCCATATACATATACTACCCCCCCGATAATAATTATTGTTACCATGCCATTTTCAATTGTAATAGATAGCAGTGAGGTTGTTATGGAAAAGGAAGGATGCTAGTAGAACTTACTATTACATAAGTAATACATTCATTAATTTGTTTTCATCAAACATTAGTTTGTAGAGTCCCATAAAATAGAGAGAGAAAAAAATTTAACTCTACTGAGGAAAAAAAAAGGTTAGCATCTGTTAGTCAATATGTTGCCTCATATAATGGTTCACAAAATAAACAAACCAAAAAATCCAGAGAGGGACTTTTGTCTGTAGTTATGTATTCATCCAATAATATTTTTGGAGACCCTATACACCAGGGTAAGACACAGTGTGTGTGGTAGGGAGATGTAAGAAAGCGGCCCTATCGATGTTAAAATGCCATGTTTATAAGCTAGCTGATTCTTGGATGGTTTTTCTAGACTTAATCTAGTAAACCTTTTGCTTCCCTAGGACTCTCTACAGCCTTGATAAAAGGTAATAAGGATGAAGGTTCATAAGTAGTAGGACAAGTCTAATTTTATTCTTTCTAGGTTCCCACACACCAACATTTTCGGATTAGAGGTAAATGCTAGAGGTTTATGTTCTCCTTGCCTTTAGGAAAACATTTAAATATTACAAGTCAACCACCACTGTTGCTATTTCTTGATTTCTGAGAATACCTTAACTTAAAATCTCTGCAAAGAAGAGACTGTCAAATGCTGAAATAATGCATGCATTAATTCAATACTTATTGTGATTTTCTATGTTTTAGATACCTAAACCATAAAAATAAACTACCATATCGACTCATTCAATGCTATAGGTACAAAGGGGGCTAACTCTTGGGATGAGTAGGTAGTATTGTACCGTTTTGGGTGCAGCTGTGTGTGCTTAGGAGCAGTGAATAAGTCTTTTTATAGGGTGGTTTGATCACTTCAAGCAAATTAAAGGTGCAACAAACTCTTCAGGCATAAGTCAACAACTAGTTATCTAAAATCTGCTCCAGTGGATTGAATAGTGAGCCCCAAAAGATATGCCCAAGTCCTAATACCTGAAACCCGTGAATATTACCTTATTGGAAAATAGGGCCCTTTGCCGATGTAACTAAATTAAGAATTTCCAGATGAGATCATTCTAAATTTAGGGCAGGCTCTATATCCACTGAACGGTGTGCTTTAAGAGACAGAAAAGGAGAAGACACTGAAACACAGGGAAGATGGCCCTGTGAAGACAGAGATTGGAGTTATGCTGCCACAAGCCACCAGACGTTAGGAGAGAGGCATGGAATGAAGGGTTCTTCAGAGCCTCCAGAGAGAACCAACATTTTTGACACCTTAATTTTAGACTCTGGCCTTCAGAACTGTGAGAGAATAAATTTCTGTTGTTTTCAGCCACGCTGTTTTGGGTAATTTGTTACCACAGCAGCGGTAAGGAACTAACGCCTCTATTAAATAACTAGTGGAAGTCATTATTATTATTACTAGTAGTAGTGGTAGTATAATTTTCTAAATGCCTCTCCATGTTACTTTGATAAAATCTATTTATCATAGAGAATAAAAGGCTTTAGATATAAACTGAAGAAGATCACATAATGACATAACTCCGAGGCACACATGACTTACCTCAGAAGATGACCACCCACTTGAGTACAGTACAGGAAAACCATCTGATGTCATGTTGGGGAATGAAATTGACAGCTTAAGTTCTGGCATTGGAAAATGCCCACTTTTTCTAATCTACAGGGGAAGAGAAGAAATGTAATCCTTTCTTCCTCTTTCAACAGTAGTTTTTCTGTCTTACGTAGGATTTTGGTTCTTAATTGATGAATTAAGGTATGAAATATTTTGAACGCCAAAATGAATGCAGAGGGTTTATGGCACTGTACAGAGAATTGGCATAATTAAACAAGCAAAAAATAAAGATGTTTCATGGTCAGTGGTCATATGCATCAGCTAAAATCATATATTGGTTCTTCATCTTCCCAAAATGAGTTAATTTTTTTTGTGTCAATTTACCATGCTCATTGTACTTTTCAACACACCAGTCTTTTTGGAGGTGGAAAGGAGGGAGAACACTTACCTGATTCACTCAGAACAGGTGAGCATATTTTTGTTTGCCTCAATCCAGCTTGCTATAATTCTCTGAGCCCACAAAGTCATTTCTCACCCCAGCTAGATGGTATCTGCCACAACGGTACAGGCAAACCAGACAGCCATCTGCTTCCCTTCACAATCCTGTGCCCAGGTAGGGTTGCTGTGTCCCTGGCTGTTGGTAATCCAGTCCGATGAGAGTCAGACTGACTCTCATTTCAATCCCCATCTCTTTTATCCACTAACCTAAAATTATCACTTCACATCACATCCTGCCATCAACGGTGATGAAGTGCATAGGGGAGGAAGTCTGGGCGGGATGAAGTTCAGAAGGAAGCTGGACTCACTGTCCAGAAGTCCTCGCCTGCTTAGGAGAAGTGCATTGAACTGGGCCAACCAGGTGCAATCCCCACCCCCTCTTCTCCAGGTCCTCAGCTGTCTCCTTGGCCCTTCTGCGCTGAATTCTTAGGCGAGCAGGGTGCTCCTTAATCTACAGAGACAGACGCCAGGAAGTCCACTGACCTCCCTACCTGAGCCTTCTAGACTGAGGGCTATTCAGATCTGGAGCTGTTTTCTGTGGTTGCTGAAGATTAAATGCAACCCTTAACCCTGGAATTCTGGAGATTCCTGACCATCTGTGCCTGGTCTCTTAACCATGCTCCCTGACTCTTATCTTCTTACTGTAATATGCCCTGGGCTTGCCTGGCATGGCCTCCCAGTCTAATTCCAATTGTTTTTCGATATTTAGTCAGAAATTGGGTGTTCTGTAATGCACACTTATTCTTTCTGATTAAAAACAATGTTCCTTATAAATACATTGGAAAATATTGAAAAACGGTAAGTTTCCTGCAATTCTATATTGGTAACATTTTAGGGCACAAATTACCTTTTATTTTTGCATATTATGTATCTTATAAAATTTGTATCACATAAAATATGAAATTTGGTGTCCCATTTGTAAAATTCATTATGTCATGGCATCTTCCCATAAATTTAGAGACTCTTTGAGAATATGCTGTTTATTAGCTGCTTAATGACAACCACAACATCAATATTTATTGTTGACTGTTCCAGACACTGCTAATTTTCTCACTTGCATTATTCCCTTTAATCCTGTGAGGTAGATTCTCTTATTATCCCTGTTTTATCTATGAGGAAATAAGGTTAGAATGAGAATAAAGACTTCCAAAGTCATTGAGCTGGTAAAGAGCAGAATTAGGTTTTTCTTTTTCAACTCCAGAAGGTGCCCTCTCAACCATTATAATAGCTGTCTCCCCATGCCCAGGTTTTAATTTTTAAACTAATATAAATAACATTGTTAAGAGTATCTCCGGGTATAAATCTGTTTATACCACCAATAATTTCCTATGGGAAATTTCTAGTAGTAGAGTTACTGGGTCTCACCTAAAAATTGTTCTTTTTTTTTTTATTTTTTTAATTCCATTACTCCAATTTTAGATTTTACCCTGGCAAAATAATCAGAGATACAAAAAAGATTTACGCTCAGGGATATTCTTAACAATATTATTTATATCGATATTATTTATAATAGTTTGAGAGTACCTGTTTCAAGTCTGGACTCTAAAAAGTGACAATTCATGAGGATCTACAACATTCAAAGTCTTTCCCTCCCTTCCTCCCTTTCTTCTTTCCTTCCTGCCTTCCTTTTTTTCTTTCCTTCCTTTCTTCCTTGTTGTTTGCTGAATTCTCTAATCCAGGAAAAGCAAATGGGACTTGAAAAACTGGGTAGCCTACATTTCAAAAATTTACCCCAGTAGCAGAGTGATTGGCATTCATACTAACTTCCTGGGTATAAGTTGTCATAGGCATTTCAGCAAAGGGCACAAATAAAAACAATGAAATGTTCTTGAGAGTATTCATTTATTTCCACTTTGTAAGAGAATTCCCTTTTTTCATCGTTGCCAATTCCCAAAGAGATTGAGACCATCTTCACCTCTAATAATGCTGTATTATTTCATACTTTTGAATACAGTTTTAAATCCATCATTTGAATTGGACGCTCTTTTACTTGCGTAATATTAACTTGAGTCTGTGTCTGTAAGTAGGCAGTACCTAAAATGACAGCCTGGCTCAGCTCCATAATTACTGATTATAATGGTTAGGAAAAGTCTGTTATGAAGAGTTCAAAATAGAAATATCATTTCTATTTAGAAATGATAGAAATATCATTAATAGAAATATCAAAAAGAAAATATCATTTAAGGAGGCGATAGTAGGAACACCAGTAAGTTATGGTATAATACATACGAAAGGTAGCAAGGAGCAGAATAAGATACAAATTTATTTGTTGAGTAGGGAAATTATTACCAAGACAATTTGAAATAATCAATTTCTGAAATAGTCATGTTATTTTTTAAAAAGTGCTTTTCTCAGTTATACTAAAAAATGCAAATAAAGTCTACATGTTTATAGGTAGTGTCTACTTGGTTCCCTATTTTTTCTAGGAATTTATTATAATTAATTGTGTCATAAGGAAATTAGGGACTTGAGTCTTTAAAGTATCTTAAAAGTACAATTATCATCAATTTCAATAAAATTATTTTAAATTAGTGAAATTATAAAGAAAAATATGCTAAAGCATAGAGATTAACTGTTGAACAAACATGTCTGTATGTGTCTGTTAATACTTTTATTTAACTTATAAGCTTACAAATAACTCTTTTACAGTACTGATTTAGAGGTAATTTCTTACCAAGTAGAAGATATTAATTTCATTTCCAATGTCCTCAGTAGAACTAATAACTTCAGGGACTGTCTCGTTGGCCGCAATTGAAATATGGTATTCACTTGCAGAGCTTAAAAGAATTAATCGGAAAAAGAAAAGTAAAACACAACAAAGTTTAACCTTTACTTGACCTCACTCTTTTTCTTTCTTTATACCAGGTAATCCCACAAAAAGTACTTATAAAGGTTTCAAATCAAAGGCAAATTCTTTTACCCTGAAATCTAAAGTTAAATCTTTGAGGAGGGTGAGAAAGATTATAATTTAGTTCCATAGTTACTGATGCTAAAATATGTACAGTTTTTAAAGTAAAAGTTTCATTGTTACCAAGTGAAAAGTTTTCATTAATTCGCTAATATCATATACATTTAGTGAATAATCAGGCTAACACTTGGTATTTTTAATAGTGCTGAATTTAAATTGATTTTAAAAATGTGTTACCTTTTCACAACTTAAAGTTCTATATTTACTGCTAAATTTAAAAGTTCAGTCTTTTTCATACAACTTCTCCATGTTCTTTGGATGAACTTGGTAGAATGAAATGTAATATAAACATATTTAAAAGCAGTACTTCAGTTTAGAGAAGACAAATAAGAAATATTTATTAGTTTAAATAAATGAAACATTCTTGGGAAAAATCAGTGTACCAAGAGAAGTGGAAGCAGAAAAATAGAAAACAGCCAATAGAATTAAAGGCTAAGAAATAGAAGCAAAATCTACACGTATATCATACAATCCTTTCATTTTTGTCATCTGTTATCAGTAAAAGGAAAGTGCCATAGAAAATAAATTAATAATATGTCAAGACTCTTAGACTAAACTTGCCACAGATTCTTATACTTTTTGTACATTGTGCACATTTATCTAGCAAAAGCCTTGAGTCTTGCTTATACAAATTTGCCAACATGAGTGGTGTTTGGATAGATCAGAAGTTCTTAGGAAAAAGGATGGTTTATGAATAATGGGAGAAATAAATAGCTCTTGTCAGTGAGCAATAGTTTAATCTTAAATGTCCAGAATGGGCAGGCAAATCAGATCCCATACAATAAGAACAAGAGCCAAGAAATATGTTGGTGACCTCTAAGAACATCGCCTTTGTGAAGGATTCATGTCTTCACCTTGCATTTAGGAGTTAAGACGGGACTGCTAATGCAATCCAGTATCATTAGCACCTCACATTTTAGATTATTTGGGATGCTGATTCTTAAGTTTTCGAGTGCGCCAGAATCACCTGGAGTGTTTAACACAGATTTCTGCCCCCCCCGCCCCCCACAGAATTTCTGATTCAGTAGGTCTGGGGTGGGGCAGAGAATCTGCCTAATAAGCTCCCAGGTGATTCTGATGTCCTTGGCCAGGGACCACAAGCTGAGATCCACCGGGCTATAGGAAGCATCAACATGAAAGTGCGGTGTTCTCCTACCTGTAAAACTGTAGTCCAACTTCATATTTTACAGGGATAGAAACGTTTACTTCATTATCAAAAACGGCTTCAGGTGGCTCTTCACTGTCACTAGAAAACATACAGCACAGTTGGACAAATCATTAAACCACTGACTATTTATAGACCTTTCTAAGCATTTGAATGAGAAGCTTATTTTGGCAACTAAATAAAGCACACACACATGTGTGGGATCCTTGATTTTTTAAAAAAATTTCAGTGTGGAGAGGGAGATCAGAGATGGGTATTGGTAAAAGTTGTCGAGGTGATTCTGAAGTGCAGCGACAGTTGAAAACCACACTGATTTAGTATGAGGTTTCTCAAACTTCTATGAGAATAACGATAAGTATCCTTGGGTCAATGGTTAAATACACATATTTTGGGGCTTCTCTCCTAGAAAAATACGGATTTAGTAGGTTCTAGTTAGCACTCATGAATTTTTTTAATACAAATCACACAGGTGATTCTTATTTATCACAGATGAGGCCCTTGTGAAGAGACATGCCTAGGATCACACAGCTGAGAGTAAATCTGAAATTTTTTGTCGTTTAATAGTCTTTCTATACCTTGTACTTGATGATTGTATTATTTGTTGAGCACTTATTCCCCTGATTTTAGTTACCGTTTCAATTATATATTATGTAAATGCATGCATATATTTTATACGTACATATACACACACGTATCTCATACTCTTCTGTCTTAAAAAAGAGTACGTCCAAATAATATAATAGTAACCAACACCGGCTCTGGGGCCAGAGTGCATGAAATTGCTCTTGGACATAGACCCACTTTGGGAAAGTTATTTAATCTCTCTGTGCATTGGTTTCTTCATCTATAAAATGGGGGTTTTACCTTTTTTCTTTTTCTTTTTTTTTTTTTTTTTTTTTGCGGTACGCGGGCCTCTCACTGTTGTGGCCTCTCCCGCTGCGGAACACAGGCTCCGGATGCGCAGGCTCAGCGGCCATGGCTCACGGGCCCAGCCGCTCCGCAGCATTTAGGATCCTCCCGGACCGGGACATGAACCCGTGTCCCCTGCATCGGCAGGAGGACTCTCAACCACTGCGTCACCAGGGAAGCCCTACGATTATATTCTTAATAAATGGTGAGTACCAAGTGTAAAATACTTAACATTGTGCCTAGGACATAGGAAATACTCAATAAATATTAGATTTCATTATTATTATCACACACACCTCTCTACCAAGTGACTAGCACCTAGCATTTTGTCTCACAGAATGGGCAAAGAGTACCCATTAGTGGCTCTGCTTATTCCCAAGTGTATCAGCGGCTTGGTATGCGTGATGGGGCAGTGAAGGCAGCTCCCTGACCTGGGCTATAGATGTATGTGTGATTGGGCTTTTGCTGTGAACGGTCCCGTTCCACACTGCAGCTAAGTTAATATTCCAAAGAAACAGCTCTGTATTTATGACTTCACCCCTCAAAAACTTCTCTGGCTCCTCATGGCCTGTTCAACTAAGAAAAGATGCCTCATTTTGAAATTCAATACTTCCTGTAACATGGTAAGATGTACACTCACTGTAACATAGTAAGATGTACACTCCGTGTTTATCTTCCATTACTCCTTTATGTATTCTCTATATTTGCACTAAAATGGGTCAGCCAATATTCCCCCAAATAGATCTAGTGGTCTACCTTTGAGTTTTTGCTCAAGCTGTAAATTTTGCCTGAAATGTTCCATCTAACTACCGACCAACCTCTCTGAATTGCTACCCACCCTTTAAGGTCCTTCTCAATTATAACCTCCTTGATAAAGCTTTCTTGGATTCTCATTGCCAAGCAGATGTAATTTCACCCTCCATTAAGTCTCTGACACATGGCTTATAATTCTCTAATGAATTTTCCTCGTTCTATCCTGTATTATAATAATTTAAATACTAGTCTCAGTCCCCTACTGTAATATTCACCCCATGAAGAGGTTCATGCCCTTATTTAATTTTATATTCCCTAAGTGACAAATTCAATATTTTGTCCATAATAGAGCTCAAATAAATATTTGTTGAACTGAACTGAATTGAGCATACAGAATTAACTCATCTATTAATTCATTTTCTCACTTATTCACTACTCACTAGTTCATTCATTCTCACTCTACATTTATTTAGTGATTATTAGACTTTTTTTTTTTTTTTTTTTGTGGTACGCGGGCCTCTCACTGTTGTGGCCTCTCCCGTTGTGGAGTGCAGGCTCAGCGGCCATGGCTCACAGGCCCAGCAGCTCCGCGGCATGTGGGATCCTCCCGGACCGGGGCACGAACCTGTGTCCCCTGCATCGGCAGGCGGACTCTCAACCACTGCGCCACCAGGGAAGCCCTATTAGACATTTTTTTAAACTGGGGAATAAAATAACAAATGATAAAAGTTTATCTCAAGTTGCTTATGGTCCAGTGGATAGTTATACTTAGAAGAAAGGTAAGCACTATTTCAATTTCCTATTAGACTTTTGTTATTTTTAGTTTGTGTATTCTACGCCATTTCAGAAGCTTTGACTGATTTGAATAAAATTTATTAAACTACAAAAGGGTATCGTAAAACTTTAAGTCCCTCTAATGATTCAGTTGACTTTGATGGGCAATCAGTAAAAGCTTTTAAATTAGAAAAGCCTGTAAAATTTTAAACGGATTTAAATGCAATTTGGCAGATATAAGTGATGTGTGATTACAACATATTTTATAGCTCATAGAACCAATGATTTAATCCAGTTAGGTGTATTATGTCTATTAAATGAAAATTTCTTTATTTTGCTGATTATTCATAAGGATGTTTTTGTGAAGCAAAGGTGTTCACTGCCTTCCACTTCTACTGATCCCATAAAAGCTGTAAGAAGTTCTAGTCAGTCTATAAAACAAAATATTTTAAATACATGAAAGAAATTATATGCATGCATACACATACACTCATGCACACATAGGAACCAACCTTGTTGTACTTAAATGAATAATCACATTTTCCATGAGATAAGATGAGTTAAACTGAAATAATATTTTGAATGTTACCTATAAAATAAAAATATCTTTAGTAACAGATAAAGAAGTAGAATGTTTGCTTTGATTAAAACATTAAATTATATAAATGATATTTTATCATATTACCATTGTCTACCAGATCACAATCATAAACAATGTTATTATGAAATGGTCATAATTAAAGCCTCTTTAAAATGGAAACTGCAAGTACCAGCAACCATCTATATCTATCCATTATAAAATAGGGGAACACATACTGAATTCCATTGATTTGATAGTATAAAAAAGTTGTGGACCTTTAAGGAATAACAAAAACAATATAAAACAAAATAAAAGGCTTGGCCATTTAAAGTAAACTATAAGAATCATAACTTAAAAAAGCAGTGAGTTTTGTTTATAAATTGCAGAATTAAAACAATATCCAAGAAAAGCTGGAAAATGTTTTTGTTTTACTGACACTCAAATACAGGAAGTAACTTACTTTTGAGAAACTATGCCTGAGCACATGAATTATGTAACTCATGGCTCTTTATAAACACCAACAGGCAGAACAAAAACTAGATTACTCATTGAAGAAATATGTCATCAGCAGAATTCTAGTCCAAGAGGCCTCATAATAATGCTTACACACCCAATAATGTGCTGAGGTATTTTGGAATTTGGGCCAGCAAAACTGATAGTTCAAAACGTACAATTAATAAATGCTACCTAAAATTTTATCTTTGTGACTAGACAAGATTTGATACTTAAAGCTCTTTTATTCAATTTAGCCACCATTTATAGAATTCAGGGATCTTGAGATTTGCATGGTCATACACTCTAATGTGTGGAATTTTCTTCTCCCACATATTTTTTTGAGTTAGTTTTTCAAAAAATAGTTCTTCTAAGAATCTGAAGCTCTATAGTTTTCTTCTTGCTTTGAAATAGTAATCACAATTCCAGTAGAAGCTTTATTGGGTGGGTCAAACTGCCAGAGTCTCTCAGTGAGCTCCTTTTTCCCTGACTGTCCTTAGCCCTCTCGCTGGCCTGGACATTCGTCTTGGCATTCCCGATGAGTCTTCAGGTGGAGGGAAGAGACTAGCAGAGAAGCGGGGCTGAAGAAGCTGCCTATGCATATTGACCTGATTCTGAAATGCTTACACTGCAAATCTAAAAATATATTCTAAGTGTAAAGCCCACGTAAAAATTACTTGCACGTTATCTTTCCATCTCTCTACTGATGACACTGACACACTTTGAGTAAAGCTTTTGCCCTAAGCACCAAAGAATTGCTAAAGAAAGGAAGAGATGTTTAAGAAATTATTAAGATTTCAATTAATGTCTCCAATGATTGGGATACAACAGAGGGTATATCCTTATTCTTTAGGAAATAGAGGTAACTCCAAGGTTAATTGAAGTGGTCAAAGGAAGGAGCAGACATGAGTTGACATTCCTTATTTCCATGTCAAATTAGAGGAATTAGGAGTGTTTCTTTTTCAGAAGTGATGTGTATTTTATAGATTTGTAGGGAAGGAATGCAAATTCACAGTATATTTCATTTGAGATAGTCAAGAAACAGACTTTATGATGGGGTTCCAAAAGTAAATTGGTACATCTAGTTAGTTCTATAAGCTAAAATGGACATAGAAAATATTTATTGAATTTAATGATAATTATTATGATTTGTGGTTGGTATCCTAAATCACTAGTAACCATGCCACATGTGTTAAGGGGAAAGGCCTTTCTGAATTCTCATTTGCAAAAAGAAGAGCTAAAAGATTTCATTATCGATAATTTGTCATATAGATAGACACTATAATTTGACACTATAATTTGTCACTATAGATAGACATCTGCCATTTCCAGATGTCCAAACCAGTGTTTGTCAACTTTTTAGGATGTGTGTTAAAGATGTCAGGGATCTATTTTGAAGTCTTAGAAAAATATTATAATCTAAGAAAGTTGAAATAAATATTGGGATAGTATTTCTCTTTTTTTGTTTAAGTCTATGTCAAGTAAATAAAATACCTTCTTATTTTAATCATTTTGATTAATTAAAGATTTCCCTCCTTAACTCAATAGTGAATAAGGAGCAAATATTCATACCGAAAAGCAACGTTCACTGAAAATACATGCAAATACCATGTTTATCATTAAATGAGATAATTATTCTCTGCTGTTCAGGGAAACAAATATTTCTTTATTTTTTATTTTATTTTATTTTTTGATTTATTTATTTAATTAATTTATTTTTGGCTGTGTTGGGTCTTCGTTGCTGTGCATGGGCTTTCTCTAGTTGTAGTGAGTGGGGGCTATTCTTCATTGCAGTGCGTGCGCTTTTCATTGTGATGGCTTCTCTTGTTGCGGAGCACGGGCTCTAGGTTCGTGGGGCTTCAGTAGTTGCGGCACGCGGGTTCAGTAGCTGTGGCTCACAGGCTCTAGAGCATAGGCTCAGTAGTTGTGGCACACAGGCTTAGCTGCTCCTCAGCATGTGGGATCTTCCCAGACCAGGGATGGAACCCGTGTCCCCTGCACTGGCAGGCGGATTCTCAACCACTGTGCCACCAAGAAAGCCCACAAATATTTCTTTAAAAAGAGGTGAAAGAACTCTTCTCTCTTCTATTCAATTAGTATGGTTCTAGGCAGGGCAATTAGGTAAGAAAAAGGAATAGAAGGCATTGGATTGGAAAGGATGCCTCTATTTGCAGATGACATGATCTTATATATAGAATATCCTAAGGAATCCTCTAAAAAAACTATTAGAACTAATAAATAATTCCAGCAAGGTTGCAGGGTAAAAGATCAGCATGAAAAAAAAATTGTATCTCTATGCATTAGCAATAAACAATCTGAAAATGAATTAAAAGAAGATTTCCATTAAAACAGCATCGAAAGGAATAAAATGTTTAGAAATATATTTAACAAAGGAGATGCAAACTTGTATTCTGAAAACTACAAAACAGTTCTGAAGGTAATTAAAGGAGATCTAAATAAATGGAAAGACATCCCATGCTCATGGGTCAGAAGACTTAACATTTTTAAGATGGTAACACTCCCCAAATAGATCTACAGATTCAATGTAATACCCATCAGACTCCCACCTGGCTTTTTATTTTTTTTGCAGAAATTGACAAGCTGATTCTAAAATACAAATGGAAATGCAAGGGACATGGAATAGCCAAACAATTTTGGAAAAGAAAGCATAGTTAGAACTTACAATTCCTGATTTCAAAACTTACAACAAAGCTATGGTAATCAAAACAACGTGGTACTGTCATGAAGATAGACATATAGATCAATGAAATACAACAAAGATACAAGAAATAAACCCATGTGTTTATGGTCCACTGATTTTCAACAAGAGTGCCAAGACAATTCAATGGGGGAATGAATAGTCTTTTCAATAAATGGTGTGAGAATATCCACAAAGAATGAAGTTGGACTCTTTACTTACACCATACACAAAAGTCCATCAAAATGGATCATAGATCTAAATATAAGGGCTAAAACTGTAAAGCTCTTGGAAAAAACAGGAGTAACTGTGACTTTGGGTTAGGCAAAGTCTTCCTAGATATGATACCAAAAGCATGAATGACAAAAGAATAAATAAATAAATTGGACTTCATCAAAGTAAACACTTTTGCGCTCCAAAGAACACCATCAAGAAAATGAAAAGACAACTTACAGAATGGAAGAAAATATTTGCAAATCATTTCTGACAAGAGACTTGCATGTAGACTATACAAAGATCTCTTACAACCGAATAATCAAAAAGATATCCCAATTAAAAAATAGGTAAACGATCTGAATAGACATTACTCAAAAAAAAAAAAAATATACACACGGCCAATAAGCACATGAAAAGATGTAACTTCATTAGCCATTAGGGAAACGCAAATCAAAACATCAATGAGATACTACTTCACACCCACCAGGATGGCTATAATAAAAAGAAAGGTGGCAACAATGTGGAGAAATTGGAATCTTCATACATTGTTGGCAGGAATGTAAAATGGTACAGCCACTTTGGAGAACAGTTTTGCAGTTCCCCAAAATGTTACCATATAACTCAGCAATTCCACCCCTAGGTTTATATCCAAGAGAATTGAAAACGTGTGTCCATACCAAACCTATACACAAATATCCATAGAAGTATTATTCATAGCAGCAAAAAAGTGGAAAAAACCCAAATGCCCATCAACTGATAAATGAATAAAATTTGATATATTCATACAATGGAATATTGTTTGGAAATTTTTAAAAAATGAATGACTGATAAATAGATGAAACTTGAAAACATTATGCTAAGTGAAAGAAGCCAGTCAGCCCGTCACAAAAGACCACGTATCGTATGATTCCATTTATATGAAATGTCAGAATAGGCAAATCCATAGAGAAAGAAAGCAGATTAGTGGCTGCCTGGGATTGATGGAGGGGTTATCGAGGAAATAAACAGCAGTAACTAGTGATGCATACAGGGTATCTTTGTGGGGTGTGAAAATGTTATAGGATCCATTGTGGTGATGGTACACAATTCACAATTTGGTGAATATACTAAAACCCACTGAACTTTAAATGAGTGAATTTTGTGGTATGTGAATTATATCTCAGTGAGGTTATTATTTTAAAAAAAGAGAAACGGAAGTAGAGTTTCTAAAATTCTAAACCAACTGGTTTGAAAGATTCTTTTTCCTACAGTAGAAAAGCCTACTACATAGGGGACACTAATACCAGAATTTCCCAGCTCCATTTATCATATAAGCTGTAGAGTAAAAATTCTTAATTTTGTCTTGGTGTTTGAGTTTGACCAATGCCACAATTGCCTTTTGATTTCAAGATCTCACAGTTTTGAATTCAATCTTGTTCATCTATGTCATCCTAAACTACCACTAGAAGGATTTATATATTTGGCTTTGAGCAGATTATTTTTCATATCCAATTGCCACATGTATTTTCTATAATCTGCTTACCATTTCTCCTCTTCTTAGGAAAGGATATCCAACTTTACATGTGATATTATGATTGGATTCACAACTGTCTTTTTGGATAGCCTAGGAAGAGAAAGTAAACAGAATTAGAGCAGACACTCAGGTGAAATACTTGACCTTGATGGTCTAGAATTTTCCCAGCTGAGCCTTAGACTGCTTTGCTAGGATTTGTTTCTCAGTATAGTTGTGAGAGTCACAGCATTCTGGGATCACTTGTCCCACAGCCCACGGAAATGTGAAAACATCACTTTGGTTAAGGATGGCTGTAGGATGAAGTGCATCACACCAGCCTGTCTAGATCTTCCACTGAAAAATGGGAGTACTAACAGCATCTACCTCACAGGGTGAATAGGTGGCTGCACAAAATAACCCACACATACTGGACTGACATATGGAAGCCCACAGTGAATGGTCGTCACTGGAGGAGTGGGTAAGAGCTTGAGTTCTGACCTGGAAACACCAGGATATAAACTCTGACTCTACCACTGTTAGCTTTATCCTTGTCGGGACTCCTCACTTCTCTGGGCCTGATTTTCTGTCAAGTGGGGTTATTCTATCTCATCAAATTGAAAATGACCTTGAATATGAGACTCACCAGTACTTTACATACCAATAAGAAGGAAACAATAATGTTGCCTGTTAAATTAACACAGCAATTGTAAAATGCAATTACAGAAATGTTAAATTGTGAAAAAAGGGGTTTATCTTAGAATCTCTGTAGTATAATAATACCTACGTACAGAGGAATTAATGAGAGTTAAATAACTATGAATAAGTAGAACTTGTAGAACAGTTTCTGACACATAATATGACTCAAGAAAAGATTGCCATTATTATTATTACTATTGTTGTCATTAATAGGAGAAGAGAGGCCTTGTTGATTTCATAGCTCTGCCTCTCTGCCAAGGCCATGAAGTCATTTGAAGAAGATACAATGCTATTTAATATAGTCCTCTTTTCTGAGAAGAATTCAGTGGTAATATTTTCCCAGCATCAATTTGCACATTTGGATTTTTTTTTTTTTTTCTTTTTTTTTGCGGTACGCGGGCCTCTCACTATTGTGGCCTCTCCCATTGCGGAGCACACGCTCCGGACGCGCAGGCTCAGCGGCCATGGCTCACGGGCCCAGCCACTCCGCGGCATGTGGGATCTTCCCGGACCGGGGCACGAACCCGCGTCCCCTGCATCGGCAGGCGGACTCTCAACCACTGCGCCACCAGGGAAGCCCGCACATTTGGATTTTTAATTAACATTCTTTCCTGGATCTAAAATAGGTGGTAGTATAGGATGAATAAACAAGGCCCGACTGTATAGCACAGGGTATTCAATATCCTGTGAGAAACCATAATGGAAAAGAATATGAAAAAGAATAGGTTTATATATGTGTATAACTGAGTCACTTTGCTGTACAGAAGAAATTAACACAATATTGTAAATCAACAATACTTCAATAAAATAAAAAAACTATAAAGAACTTAGAATAGTACATATCAGTAATAAATGTTTATTATTATAAGATATAATAGGTGGTAGTAATATAGGACATTTTTAAAGCCTATCTTAGTATCATGTCCCTAAGTGATATCCTAATAAATGGAGGGAAATGTCAGTGAAAATCTGAATTTATAGAAACTAGACAATTAAAGTGTTTAATATTGTATATAATAAGTGTACTTGCTTTTAATGTGAATTATATATATTACTAACTCATATATACTGAATTTTAATTCAGGGGAATTCATTCAGAGATCAGAATTAAAAGCAAAGTTCAAATTTGGAAGTATTAATTAATCTTAATAGAGCATCTTCTGCAGCTGTATGTTATTACCAAAATAATAAAAAACTTCTGGGGAATTCCCTGGTGGTCCAGTGGTTAGGACCCGGCACTTTCACTGCCAGGGGCCTGGGTTCGATCACTGGTCAGGGAAGTAAGATCCTGCAAGCTGCGTGGCATGGCCAAAAACAACAAAACAAAACAAAAACTAAAACAACCTTCTGTCATGACAATGAGACATAATCATTTAATACAACTCTCTTGCCAGTTTAAGGATTGTGCATGGAAAAAGTAGGGAATGGTATTGATTTTTTTGCATGTAAATATTTTGTTATTGTTCAGCACGTGTATTACTCTTTCTCTGCCCTTCTGTTAAACTGTTTTGACTTTGAGTGTTATGTTTATTTTTTTTCTTGACTCAAGTCTCAATTTCAGTGGTGTGAGGCTTCTGTGAAGCATAAAGTTTGGCAGCCACGGCTCACGGGCCCAGCCGCTCCGCGGCATGTGGGATCCTCCCGGACCAGGGCATGAACCCGAGTCCCCTGCATCGGCAGGCGGACTCTCAACCACTGCGCCACCAGGGAAGCCCATGCATAAAGTTTTGGTATATCAGAGATCCTCTCCTCATACTGAATCCAAGAAGAGTCGTAGAGCTCTAAAGAAATATATCCAGAAAAAGCTTTTAAAAAAATCTTGGTCCTTTCACCATCAGTGAGTACCAGTTTTGTACAAAATGCTTTCTATTCTAAAATCAATGTAATAAAAATTTAATTCAGTAGTATGAAAAGTAGGTTCAATGTGTGAGTATTACAAGAATAAATAAATGTAAAACTAAACGTTTACCTCAATTCCTGAAAAAATTAGATTTGGAGAATAATTCACTATGGTTCTGGTGTTATAGGCACTGTCCTCTTTATTTTTGACTGTGAGGCTAACATTGAACTTATCATTGTGGGACCTGACAATAAGCAGGCCCTTTTCTGTGGTGGAGACATCCAGGGCGAGGTCCGAGATACATTTTTCCTTGTTTCCACAATCTTTGGCAAAGGGAATCTGAAATGTTCACAGAAAAACATTTTTCAAACTTTAGCTAGGCATTATTGAAAATTACCTATGAACTTGCATAAAAGAAATGACATACTGCCGAAAGAAGAAAATCATAAAGAGAATAGATTTCACTGCAGAAATCATAAGGAATTTTTACAGTTGTTCCTATAATTGATAGGGGAAAATTATAACCTTTACTTTTGGTTATAAATTCTTCCATTCCTTTAAGGAATGCATAGTTTTCACAGATGTTTTTCAATGGCTTTCCTCTGCCAGAGTAGAACAGTTTCAAAGAAATAAGTCAAGTACTCTACGATCCAAAGTTATGAGAGAACACTGTATCACTCACCTCTGATTATGAGATTTTCTATTCAAAAGAATCAAATACTTAGGATCATAATAGCCTCAGTCAAGAGGGTAGAAAATGAGCAAGCCACATAACTGGGAGCTTCCCTTGACTCCTTTTCTTCATTAAGCCCTTCCCCTTATCTAATCCATCACCAAGAACAGTCCATTCTACCGCTGCTCTAAATATTTCCCACAGCTCTCCTTGCCTCTCCATTTCCACCACCACCTCTAGTCCAACCCGTCTTATTTCCTCCCTAGACTAAAGTAACAGCTTCCTGACTGGTCTCCCACACCCACTCTTGATTCCCTCCAATCATTCTCCACTGCGCAGCTGAAGTAATCCTTAAAAAAAAAAAAAAAAAAAAATCCAGTGCTAGCAGTGAACCAATTAAAACCAACAATGGCATTCCATGGCTCCTCAAAAACATTTAAAATCTGTGCAGTGGCACAAAGTCCTGGTGATCTGGCTCCTGCCTGTGCCTCCTGCCTCATCCCACATGACCTTCTGCCCTTGCTCTTCAGCTTCAGCCATGCTAGTGATTTTAGTTTAGTTCCTTTTATGCCTCAGAACCTTTGCACATATCGCTCTGCTTGGAGCACTGCTCTTCCACTTCCTAGGCTTCAGGTCTCAAATGCAATGTCATAAGTTCCAGGGAGCGTCCCTGAAACACTTCAGTCTAGCAGAAGTTCCCGTTGAGCTCTGGAAGTTCTCCAGAGCATGTGCTTTAATTACTACCTAATACCTATTTCCTAGGTTAGACTGTAAGCTCTGATGTCTGGTATATATGAGACACTTAATAAATATATTTGGAAGGGAGAAGGGAAAGTAGAAGATAGGTATGGGGGAAAGCTAATTCCCCACCGCTAGTGATTCCTCCATTGGTGCCACACTTGTGATCCCATCCTTTTACCCACTCACTCACTCTTTCTCAGCGGTGGGACAGTAGACTCTGTGAATTTGGAAGCAAAAACTAGGTGAACACAGCTCAGTCCCTTCCTGTCTCTTCTGCTCTTGGGGCGGTGGTGAGCTCATGGGAAGCATACATCTACATTTCCATTCTGCAAGTTTTACAAGGTGGGCCCCCGGAAAGGTCCGAGATTGCTGGCCTGAGATTGCTGAGCACTGCTAATGATCTATTTGATTACCTGTGGTCTACGCCTGGCTCCGTAGGAGGACACCCATTATACCCAAACCATGCCCTGCAACCCAGCGTTCATTAGTAATAAAGGGGAGTTCCAATTGGCCAACCCATGTCTTTCTTTCGATTGGTCCTAAATTTAGGAGTGATAAAAATAGGTGTCATTTATAAGTTCCCTTAAACTCCAACAGTAGGAAGTTAGAAGAATTGGGAAAAGTCTAGAAGAGTTTAATTCTTTTTTTTTTTTGCAGTACGCGGGCCTCTCACTGTTGTGGCCTCTCCCGTTGCGCAGCACAGGCTCCGGACGTGCAGGCTCAGCGGCCATGGCTCACGGGCCAGGTGCTCTGCGGCATGTGGGATCTTTCCAGACCGGGGCACGAACCTGTGCCCCTTGCATCGGCAGGCGGACTCTCAACTGCTGCGCCACCAGGGAAGCCCTAATTCTTTTTTTTTTTTTTAATAATATAATTGATTTAGGTTTCTGTGTACATATCTGTTTATGTGTTTCAGTTTTTTTTCCCCAATATATCCACAAATAAGTATTCTGAATTTTAAAAAATCTGACTTACATATTCATGTACTGAATTTGGTAAAGAATCATCAAGAACGGGCCCATTTTCTGGATCGGTAAGATTAAAATCCAAAGTTATTCTCACAGAGTCCCGAAAGTCATGCTTGTCCTAGAAGTGAAAACATAAAATATGTTATCGGCATCATATTTATTGGATGTTCTGACCTTGTCATGGCTTCCTTCTTCTGCCCTGTGGGCCAGGCTCACTGGACATTCTTGTGTACCTGATCTGACATATGACCTGATCAGCCTTTTGCTTCACTGGAGAGAGACCACCCTTCTGCCTTGACAAGGGACGCTGCTAGAACGAACGCAGAGGCTTCCTATTGGGACCAGTTGACTCATGTCCAGCTTCTCAGATGGGCCTGCTGGAATGATGGATAGGTCGTACTTGGCCATGTCAGGATGTACTCCTCAAAACTACTTAACATAATAATATCCTTTCTCTTGAGACCTCAAGCTAAAAATCACTGTGTAATACTTATAGGAAAGTCGTTCAACTTCAAGAGAGCAGCGCTTCTTTAAATTGAGTTGCATTTCATTAATATAATATATACCTTGAGTTGTAAGAATTTTATATGTGAAATGATATGAAAATAATATGGATGTGATGAACATTGTTTATACTATCATCAGTGACAGCCATCATTCATAACATGTCCAGAATTAAGAGCTTTATACACATTATTGAGAATTATTTCAACAATCCTCCAAGATGCATACTAATTATAGTCTTTATTTTACAGATAGAAAACTGAGCCTCTAAGAGACTAAACCACTTTGTCAAAATTACTCAGAAAGTGAGGAAGCTGGGATACAAATTCCATCCTGGCTGACTCCAGAACAAATGTTAAAGTATCCTTTAAAATCCAGAAGAATTTTGGAAATTTTGAAACTAGTTCATTCCTTTTAATCCCAGTGCCTAGATATAGCTAGATACTAAATTTTTGGAGAAACATATACTACAGTGCTTTTTTAGCAGGTTGGAGGCACTGCCAAATCTGGTTTCATGACTTTTCAAATCTTATCCCAGTTCTAACTCCTAAATGTTCAATTCTGATGAAACAAATTAAAAAAAACCCTCCATTTTTATTTTTCTAATCATAAATTGACTTCAATGTTGACCAAATAAGCTTATTTTGACATATGTCATGGGGAATATTGACTTGAAAATCACTGAGGAAAAGTAAACGTGGCACACCAGCACACATGCCTTCTGTCACTTTCCTGCCCCTGACTACAATATTTTCAAAATATGGAAATGAGTACATCAATAATACAGAAATAAGTCAGAGGTGGGGCAAATAGGCCTATTTCATTTAAAATTCCAAGATCATGTTCAAGTCTCTAAGTCTCAATCTCTGTTAACAAAATCAGTGTTTTCTCAGTACATCCGTTCTGCTTTACTTCTTCTTTAGTGTTATGTACATTTTAAGAAAATGTTTAAGAAACTCCTGTCCCACATACACAGTGACCCAATAAAATACATTTAAAATGATTCAAACTGGCTTATCAGCCATCTCTACAGGTTAATCATTTGCTTTCCAAGGCTCCCTCATCCACCAAAACAGGGACAGGTAGCACAAAGTCTACAGATGATAGAAAATACCAGATCTTTTTTCTTTAATCTAAAGTCAAAGAGTGAAACACATAGTTCAGTGGACAAGAACAGACCCTGGAGTGCATATGGCCCAACAGTTTCCCCTCAGGGCATTTAAGCACTTCTGATGGACAAGGCCCACCAAAGTTCAACGAGTTAGATTCTAACTTGTTGTTAAAGTTCAAGTTGAAAGAAAGAAAGAAAGAATGAATAAAATGAATAAATGAATGAAATACAAGGTCTCTATCAACTGGTGTACTCTGCCTTTTAATGTTCCATAATATATGGATATTTGATAGCATACACAGGGAAGATGAAAGATAGTTTTATGAAATGTATTTGGAAATTAGAAGATCAGACCTGTGATTTTCTGATAAAACTGAACAAAGTTTAATTCATGATTTGCACTTTGAAATAAAAGTAAGATTGACTGACTTGAAATGAGACATCTATATTTTGTTTTTGATTTGGAACAAGGCAGCTATTATATATGATTTACTTGCCAACATGTAGAAGGAATGCTTAGTGCATTCTGATTCTCGAACTGTGATGTTTCTTTGAATCTTCCTTTCTTGAGTTCCAGAGAAAAAACTCCGTGATATCTGTCTTAGAGAATCTAGTGTGATACGGTACTGCATATCTATAAAAATAAAAAAAGAATAATTGACAGACATGTTCACTTCAGGTGGTTTTCACATGATCCAGTTCATTAAATTAACATTACAGAAAAATCTCTTGGGCAATCAGTTGACAAAAGTTCTCTGTTATTCAGCATATCCATACTCCTGTAATACAATGTATTTGCAGTCATGAAGATAACCTTGAGGAACTCTATAGAACTGCTTTCTGAGTTTACAAGGCTTTTAATGTTTAATTACACTTATTTTAAAATGTATATGTATGTTTACACACACACACACACACACACACACACACACACACACACACACCCCTACATACCACCTAATTTCTTGTCCATGCCTAAGTTTACTGGGTTTTCACTTAAATTTTTTTTTTTAGTGTAGAAATGTTGGATCCCTGATTAGAATATTCGTTATGTTGTATTTCAATAGAGAAAAAAATACATTAGTGACATTTTAACCTATTTTATAAAAAATGTCATTTTAGACTATGTTCAAAGATATAATAATATAAGCTTAATAAATAAGTTTAACAAAATAAGCATACCGCAATGAGCAAAACAAGTTAAACCTTATACTTTCTATGAAGGCAACAATCTTTCTTATTTGATTGCTTAATTACTATACAAAAATAAGACAAATAATGTTGCATATGAAAATGTTAATTGTTATTTTACATTCCTATACCTCATTTATCTTCCAGTCAGAGGTCCACTGCAGATCATAAATATGCACATGTAGAAAAAATTCAGAAAAATAGATTTTAAGGATTAGGGGTTTTTCTCATTCTACTTGTGTTTGGTATGCAGAGTAAATTACTCTTTGGCAGCCAATGGCCTTCATAGTTTTGACTCCAACATGTTTCAACATCATTAAAAACCGCTTTAGAAACTGTAGAGTGCAGGAAAAAGGGGGACCCAGGCTGACGTGATGTGCCTGAGAACACACACGGAATCTGTCTGACCCTCAAAAACCAGGGTCACCTCCTGACTGGAGCAAAGGAATCTCAGGAAGGTAAGGTGGCTGGGCAGTCAGGTCCTCTGCAGTAGCAGTCTTACTGGAGAGAGCCCAGTTTCCAACTCTGCCTCTCAACTGGTGTCTCTGTCTTTCTCTCTCTCTTTAGCACTTGACTGTTCAGTCAATAGGAGACCCAGAGGGGAAACATGGAATCCAGCTGTGGAAGGCCACCAAATATAAGCATGTAGTTTCTGCTCCAGAATTTACTGGGTTCCATAACCTATTCCTTCTGCAATAGAATTTTTTTCAAGGTTCAACATGTTTGCAGGGGCAAAGGTGATGTGCAGATTCCTATCATCGAGGGAAATAAAAAAAATATCTCACTGGATTTCATCATGTGGGAGCAAATACATTGTCCTCCTGCCCCAAAGTGCTTCTGTATATATGACACTTACCAGCTTCGTAAACCCTGTCTTCTTTGGACTTCAATTTCACATCAAAACACACTGTGGCATTTATGCATACTGTTTCCTTTCCCTCCACGCGGCAGTTTTTCTTTTGAATATTCACTTTATTGGGTTCAAAATTCATGGTCACTTTAACTACAGCCACATCTCGGGACCTGCAAACACATAAGCCATGGTGATGACTCACACATTTTTACATTTAATGCATGCCATCATTTTGGGAGTGCAAAGTGAGTGCATCCAAGAGGATTCTTCTTTGTATACAGTATGGGCTCTCAGGACTCCTTTCTCTCTTGAATCTTTGATATAGAAGAAATTGTAACTGATGTTCTGAAGGCACCCAGGTTATTCTGGAACCATGTTAGGCTTTGGTTTCTGAAGGGTAGCAGAATATGCGACCCTAAAATATGGCTATAGGAGTTTAGGCCACCCTGAAACATGCCGCTTTGGTATATTGATTTTGAGCTGCAGGCACTTAAAACACAAAAAATGCAGGGAGAGGCTTTCTCTGAACTCTACTTACCTGCTTAAAGACAGATCCTCCAAAAGAAACTCAGTTGTCATAAATCTCTACCCAGGAGTTTCATCAACCAGGGAAAATTGACTCATAACAAGAGAGGAGGTTGCAGTGGACACCACACCCAGACAAACTTTGTTGCAAACCGTCTTGCCTCCCATCTATTCTCCTGAGGGCCTATTCATCTTTCCTAAAAAAATCATTTACTCTCCCCTGAGGCCTACAGCCCCCTCCCCTTTCCCTATTAAGATGATGTTTAAGTGTGAAAGCTAAGCTACCTGGGGAAGCTATTCATTTTTCCCTGGGATCTCCCATGTATACATGAGGTATACGTGTTAATAAACTTCTGTTTTGTTTTTTCTTTCTTATTTGTCTTCTTTTACTACAGTCGTTGCAGCCAAGAACTCAGAAGGGTAAAGACAAAATTATTTTTCATCCCCTACCATTTATAGGCCAAAGACCCATATTGCCCATGATAGAAAAGAGATAAAACCAAGCAACCAGGTGCAACCTTAGAACCAAAACCATATTTTCGGCACTTTTGAGTTTGTTCCTAATCTGGAAAGAGTCCAGAGGCCCCTGGACATCGTTTCTGCACTATTAATACTTGTCTGTTCTTCTTGTAGGTTCAGCCTTGTCGCTGTTTCTGAGAAGGAGAAGCAGAATAGCATTTGAAGCACTGTGCTAGGCACACATGCTATTTATTATTCATTTAAATTTTAAATTAACTTTCATAACAAGACATGTTATTATCTCTCTTTCATATGTGAGATAACTGAGGCTCTGAGAGAACAAGTATATTTTATTCAAGGTCAAAAGCTGTTCAGAGGGCAAAACTGGGATTTTAAACCCAGTCTTTTTAGTTCCAAAGCCCAATGATTTCCAGTAATCTGAAGTGAGAGCAGAGTAATACAAAATTAGGCAGAGTATACGGAGCTTGACGCTAATGCCTTAGAATAAAGCCAGAATAATTGTTGAACACCGTTAGCTGGTTTCTGCCTTGTAACCAGACTGGCTCTTTAGAGCTAGGTATTTTGTGAATACATAGGTCCCTGCTTATGCTTTTGCGTTTTAAAAGAAAAATTATAGTTATTTTTCTTTTAAAACAATTTACACATAGAAAATATGAAAATATAGTAAAGGAAACAAAGAAAATACAAATCAGTTGTAATTCTATCATTCAACAATAATCACCATTCATATACATATATATGTATGTCTGTATAGAGAGAGACGCATACATGCATAAGTACACACACACACACACACACACACACACACACTGGCCCATATATATATACAAGCATAAGTACTTTAAAAACATAATATAATAAACAACCTTCCAATATTTCTATTTTTCTGAGAACATTATTGTGAATGGCAGTATACGATTCCAACATATGCATGAACCATAATCTAGTTACTCAAACCTCTCTTACTGGATATTTATCTTACCTTCTTCAAAAAAATATCTATAACCTACAGCACTGTGATTACTCTAAAGACCATACATCTTTAACCATAGACTGTATCTTTAAAAAATTATTAGGAGGTAAAATTAAAAAGTATGAACATTTTAAGGCTTTTTAACACTTCAGTGACAAATGCCTGCTAATGCATTTTAACCAGTTTACTGTTTCACCAGCAACGAATGAGTGAATGACCGTGTCTAGTTTCCTGCTTGGAAGTTTGGATCCTCTGGGCATGAGGCTGCCTTGACCACTCCCCAACCCACATCTCCTCTCTGCCCCACACAGATCTTTACAGCGTCTGTGGCTCAGTCTACCCACAGGATGGGGTTCTCCCATCTGCTCCTGGATGTCCCTGACTGCTGGGTGGGCCTATGTTTATCACCTGCCATCCATATCCACTCTCAATCCCTCCTTCAGCATTGAAAATCTTGGTCTTCACGTTGCAGTATACTGGTTTAGTCCATTTTGCTGGGCGACGACGGGGACCCAAGTCTGTCATTCTGGCCCCTCGATGATAAAGCCTTGACTGGGGACAGGAGAGGCCAGAAACAAGTTTTCAGAGCTTTGTAAGAAGCCCTTGAGACAAAACTGGAGAATAAAAATCGTCCTTAAAACGTATGTATATTTTTTGGGCTTCCCTGGTGGCGCAGTGGTTGAGAGTCCGCCTGCCGATGCAGGGGACACGGGTTCGTGCCCCGGTCCAGGAGGATCCCACATGCCGCGGAGTGGCTGGGCCCGTGAGCCGTGGCCGCTGAGCCTGCGCGTCCGGAGCCTGTGCTCCGCAACGGGAGAGGCCACAACAGTGAGAGGCCCGCGTCCCGCACAAAACAAAACAAAAAAAAGTATGTATATTTTTTAATATACAGGGGTGAATACAATAAATATTCCTGGGTAAAGATTATCTTAATGAATTAATCCAGGATTAACAGTTCGAACAAAAACTAAATGTTCTCTTTGTTCCCGAAACTGGTGACTTCTGGTCTGGAGCCTTGGTTTCGGGTGGCTTCCCCCGAAAGTCACATCCATTGCTGCCCAGCATTCTCCCCTCCTAGGCATCACCTTTCAGTTTTCCTTTCCCTCTACTGTACAGTTAAAAATATTTTTTAAAAAACATAATGGTTACTCTGTATAGTTTAGTGTACAACTTTTATTTGACCATTAGTTCTTAAGGATTATCTTAAATTATGACAAAGTCATATTTTCCAGTCTCTATCTTCACCTCTTTCACAATTTTCTTTACTATCCTTCTACATAAAGTTTGGCAAAAGACTATCTGAATTGCACTAAACTAAAGATTAATTTGAAAGAATCAACATGTGGACTTTCCATTGAGGCACATGGCATAAATATTTTTTTATTTACTAAATCCTTCCTTTATATGTCTTAACAAAGTTTGCAACATATTTCAAAATTGTCACACAAATTTCTTGTTAAGGTTATTGACATTTTTTAGTCACATTTTTTTCAAATAGAACCTTTTTGAAATCATGTCTTATTAACTAGTTAAAGCTAGTTATTAATGCTATTAATAAATTATTTTTATTAATAAGTTAATTGATTAATAAAATGGTATTAATGAATATATCTGACGATTGATGAGGATTTTACAGTTAACTGAAATTAATTTGGGGATGCAGGCATTTTAAAGGCTGAGAAAAGATATTACTGTAGATGCTTCTATGCTTGACCAACAATGTAAACATAATCAGACAATGGTGCACAAATGTCTAGTTCTATGTGTTAGGTAAATGAATGAAGAGCTAAAAGCTTGTAAGTAACTTAAATTTAGGGAAAGTTTCTTGTTTATATACATCCTGTATGAGGCTCACTTTTCCTCTATGCTTCCCTCTAAGCAGAATACTTATCTTAGTGACAATTACATAATAGATACCCCAATTAAGTGTTGATTCTATTTGTTCCTTTAATATGGTTTCTCTATTTTTAAGATTTATCAACTTCTCAGATTCCCAAACTGCATAATTTTTATCTGACTAATGGAGCACAAAAAGAAACAGACATTTGTTATATAAATTCTAATCATACTCTGAGCTCTGGAACTGTTTGGAAAATATTACCATATTAATTGGATGTTATTCAAATACATACCAGAAGAGGGCAGCACCACCAAGGCCCCCAATAGTGACATCGGTCAGACCGTCACCATTTAAATCCATTTCTCCGTGGATAGACTGGCCAAAAAATTTCAGTGTCTCGCCATCTCCCCCTGATGGAATACGCTGTGAAAATCCCAGCAGAGAGTTTTTAGTGTCAGAAGAGTCTCTTCAAAAACAGTTTCAAATAAATCTGAGAACTTGGATTGGTTAACAAAAAATTAAAATTAGAGATCTTTTGGAAACCTGCCCAAGAGGCCCCTCATGTGGAGACAAGAGGAATTACTCAGATATTCCCAAAGGATATTCTTTTTATAGTGCAGACAAAATCATTTCAGGGTTATTGACACCAGAGAGAGGGGGAAATATTATATAACGTCATCTTGTCCAATCCTCAAGGAAAACATTATGAGTAATCGGCTCTACTTTCTAGTTCCTGTTCAATTCCATTACACAGAGATATTTAAAGGTGCTGTAAGCACATCATACAAGCAAGAGGGGGAGTACAAAATTATCCTAGGGTCAGTTTGGGGTTCACTGAACTTTGAGGCTGGGTATAAATAATACATGCTATCAAATACATTTTTCAATATGCAATCTTTACTGTCTGCCAAAAGTGGTTCTGAAAGTCAAGAGCATAATAGACTCAATTTCATTCATATGTATCCACAATGTTGGGAAGGCACAATGAATATGGAGTTCTCGAAGACTGATCTGTGCACATTACCATACATAATATGTTTGACATCTGTACTTCCTGACTTAGCTTAGGTTCAAGCTGATAATATTTTAATAGAACCTGATGGCAGGGAAACCCGACTGACACACACTCCCTAAACTCGGGATCTCCTTATCCTCCTGTTTTCCCACTTAAATATCATAAAATAAGAAGCAAAATAAGGGAAACCAGATGGAAACATTTTTCGTGCTTAAATGTTTGTGGCTCAGTGGAAATTATTTCCTTATTTTTTCAGCAAAACAATCAGGAGTTATCAGCCCCACTGTTGCTGGAGGACTTGATTCAGTTTGATTCTGGACCATTCCATACACAAGCAGCACCTCTAGTTACCATGGAGATGAATGAGCACATCCTCACCTATCCTTGGGAAAGCATTTTGCCAATAATTAAACAAACTCAACTCTAATATTCTTTATTGTTTTTGTTGCTTAAAGCTGCACCTTGATTTACCACCATTTTACAAAATTAATTGCTTATGGCAATCTAGTCTACTTACTAATGATTTAAAAATCCTTCTTTTTCTACTGCAAATGCCACTCCATTAAATGTGAGGGATTAAAACTGAATGAATAAAGGGGTAGAACACAAGAAACTCCTTCCTTCAGTTCCTGATTCCATCATGCCCCCATAGTTAATACAGCCTATTTCCAGTTACAAAAAACCATGAAGATTTTTAACAGAAGCAAATCACTTATTAAATGGATAGGAGTGTCATTATGGAAATATGCCCTTTATTTTGTTGTTTCACTTTTAAGGTCATTATGACTTTATGAAAGATTAAGCACAACTTCGCAAGACATGAATATATTTTGAGAATTCTATTGACTACAGAACCGAAGAACAATCAACTGTAAAGAGAAATAACTGATGTTCTGATTTTCTTTTCATGTTATGTAAGCTAGAAAAGTAGTGAATTCTATTTTGTTTACAAGTAGTTGTTCAATGCCTAATTAACTATGGTTATTTAAAAACAGACAACTACATTAGAAGAATTCCTTTAAACTCTTTTACTTTTATAATGCATGAAACACCTGTAAATGGACATTTTTCTCATGTAGGAAAAAGTTACATTTATGTATTAGAGCCATTAACTGACAATAAATTTAAAACAAGAACAAAAGAAATCCCCTGCAGGTTAAGTTTAATTATTCGGATTATTTTTTTCCAAGAGGGATTACTTGGGAGAAAATTATAAACCTTCAGAAGCCCAAATTTATTTGATGAAAATATACCAATTTAATTCATAAATATAAACTTAATGTGATTTTATTATAAAAACATGGGTATTGAATATAAAAACAATTTCATCTCCTTTTTTGGCTAAATCATGTAATTACTGTTCTCTTACTCAGAAAGTGGTATCCTCTGTTTATGATCAGGCACACCGTAGGTGTTAAATAGCATTGTTAAAAAGCGTTCTTTTGTTTTGCTTTTTTTGTGTGTGTGTGGTACGCGGGCCTCTCACTGTTGTGGCCTCTCCCTTTGCGGAGCACAGGCTCCGGACGCGCAGGCTCAGCGGCCATGGCTCATGGGCCCAGATGCTCCGCGGCACGTGGGATCTTCCCGGACCGGGGCACGAACCCGTGTCCCCTGCGTCGGCAGGCGGACTCTCAACCACTGCGCCACCAGGGAAGCCCCTGTTTTGCTTTTTTTACCATTTCAAAAGATCAGGTCATGGAGACAAGGCAAATAACAACAGAAAAAAAAAAAAAAACTAGATAAAAGAATAAAATTACAAGTAATTCTTCTATAAAGAAAACTTAGAATTAGAAATCTAGTTTCCCAAGAGACAGAAGAAAAAAATTAAATAACTCATGAAGCAAGACAGGTGACACCTGGTATTGAACCCACTTATCACTTAAGGGCAAGAATCACAGAATCAGAAATATATGTGTAATATAATAAACCACTGTTATCTCAATGAATAATAAAGCTAAAAAAACCCATATATTGCTACTGATTGTATGACAATACACCACTGTTGTATTGCAGTAACATCCACTCCCGCTACACTAAATTATAATTAAATAAAAGAATCTGTAGGTTTAACTTCTTACTTGTGCATACTCTTCCCTTATAGTCTTGCCACTTCCATGATAAATGTACACGGCTCCCCCATGATCATCTTCCAGGGGTGCTCCTATCACGATGTCATTAAATCCATCAAGATTGAGGTCTTTCACAGCAGAAATAGCTGTTCCAAAACGAGCCCCACATGGTTCATTTCTGTTTTCCTTTGTGCATGAATTGTGCTTCAGAGACGAACAGCAAGTCTGCTTCATGGGTTCCAGGCTCATTTGATATTCAAACCTTGTCTGCAAGAAAGATAAACAGGATACTTACGGATTTCTGTCACTACAGCAGAGCGAAGTTTCCAAGTACATACTAAATCAGCGCTACTAAAAACCATTTGTACCTCAATGGTAAAGTTTGTAAAATTTCTTAAAAAGCGTGTCTATCTGAGAGCAAAGTTAGAGATTTCAAAGAACAGACTGTAGAAGTGTGGGAAAGATGATGTACTGAGGATTTTAATGGATTCTCCTTTTAATGTAATCCAGTGAGTACATAACTCACAGCAGCTTTTTAAAGCTGAAGAGCTGAATTTTAAAATCCTCAATTCGTGTCACTATCCTTTCTTCACCCATTATTGTGCTTTTTGGAAAAGTCTCTCTCTATTCTCCCCTATAAAGGACGGAAAGTCCTAGCAATGATGAACAGGAACAGATTTTCTTGGGAAAAAAGGGAAAAACAGCACAGGGCCAAAAAAATGTTGACAGGAGGGATCAAAAAGATGATAGGAAGAAAGATATGTAATTTATGATTTAAAATAATTAATATGGCAAAGACTCTAATAATTTAACAAGATAAATAGATACATCCCAACTTTGCTGTAAACATCAAAAAATTCTTCTAATGAAGAAATCAAGAATTATTTCGCTTAGCAAATGATGTCTAAAGTTAGGATCAGAAAAACAAAATCTCACTGTAGCAGAGTGAAGTATTCCAAAGACCATAGCAGTTTGCTCAAAGTCTTTGGTGTCACTGCCTTAAAAGTCACTGCTTCTCCACAGTCTCTCCCCCTTCCCCCTTTACACACAGACACACACACACACACACACACACACAGAGCTTGAACTGTTAATGTGACCCACCTCTAGACCAGAGCTCATGCATGAATGGTTGCCCTGTGAATTTAGCAATTTAGTGAGATTTATTTATCTTTATTCTATATACTCTTGAAAAAGTTCACGTTTACAAGCAGAAAATATCTAACGGTTTGAACTACTTTATCAGAATTCTAACTGTTCGTTTAGAGACTGAGGAGTTAGTGAGGTAGGCTGGCCCTGAAAGCTTCTTTGCTCTTTTTGCCGAAGCGAGTGAAAAATTAGAACAACATTATTAACTGAAATTTTAAGAAAGATTCTCCCAGATTTCAACCAAAGTTATCAGGTTACGGTTACCATTACCTGATTCAGAGCATAGATGTACACTTTTCCTTGTTCCTCCTTCTCTGTTCCCATGAACATGGGAGCCCCGACTAGAAGAATGTCAGTATTAGAATCTTTATCAATGTCAACTGTCGTCAAAACACTTCCAAAGTAGGAACCGATCTAGGACACAAGACAAAACAGAACAAAACAGTCTGATGAACATCAGAAATTCTCAAGGAAACTAAAAACCTGCATTTCTCTTACTTATACCAATTGAGAAGAGTATTTAGGAGTCAGATAACAAAGGAAATGAAATATAGAAACTGATGCTACCTGAGAGCTCTTTATTGGCTCTTGCATGAAGCTAACGAATACTAGGTCCATCCTGGGGGATGAGCAGTTGTCATAGATTCTGTAGCTTGAGAATAAGAGAAAGGATTTCCTCTGTATTTCACCCTAACCTCTCTTCTCCACAAATCAGAAAAGATCAGTAATAATACAACAATTTTTTAAGGAAATAAATGAAATAAACAATAGAAGGCATTC
>NW_006785067.1:808837-827930 GCF_000442215.2 Lipotes vexillifer
ATGGCTTCAGTATATGTTTAAATACGCCATAAAGAACTGAATTATCTCGGAACAATGGGGCAACATATTTCACCTTAGAGTCTTAGAAGACTGTCTACTCAACAAAATCACTAAGTCTTGTCCCAGCAGCTATGAGAGACAGAGAAATGTAAAAGGATTGCTGGGGGACCATCCTCTAGCAGGACTGTATTTTCTCTTTAATGATAGGGATGGATTTTAGGGAAATCCAGGGTACTTGTGCTTCATTATCCAAGTGCAATAACTTTCTCAAATGTTGACCTGTGTTTGATATTCGATGTGCTGTATAATTTTCTCCTTGAAATTTCCTGTCGTCTTCCATGACTTTACTTTTGCTCTTCTGATTCTGCCACTGTATCACAGACCATTCTTTCTTTCCATTTTGCTGGCTCCTTTCTCTCCTTCCATTCCCTAGATTTTGGCCTCCCCTGAGTTCAGACCTGCAACCATTCCCTTCCCTTAGATGACCAATCCTCCCCTACCAATTCCCACTATCTCAAATGGCAAATGCACTCCATCTTCCTTCTCAAGACTCCCAGTTCTACATTTCTACACATTGCCAGACAGCTGCTAGACACTGATTTTTTGAATGTCCTTTTCTCACAGGCTTATGAAAGGTTTAAAAGGTCTTTGCTTTTAGGTTGAATTAATTACAAATGTTAAATAAAATGTTGTAAGATCTGGCAATATTGGGTCTTCATTCCCACATGGCAATAGCCGTCTGAAGCTGAGCAGGGGCTAAGCCCGTAGATGGTTCACAAGCTGCCCAGCCCATGGCTTCCACTTCCTATTGTCTTCTGTCCAGCAGCTTTTTTATTTGCTTACCTCCCTGCCACCTGCAACCATTTGGCTTTGTGCTCACTGTTACAGAAAACATGTCTAAAACCAAATACCATTTAAAAAATATCTAAACTGCTTGAGTTGCTGACATTCTTTTTTTTGTTTTCTGAATTTTTGAATTTTATTTCATTTTTTTTTTTATACAGCAGGTTCTTATTAGTCTTCCATTTTATACACATCAGTGTACACATGTCAATCCCAATCGCCCAATTCAGCACACCACCACCCCACCCCCCTCCGCTTTCCCCGCTTGGTGTCCATACGTTTGTTCTCTACATCTGTGTCTCAATTTCTGCCCTGCAAACCGGTTCATCTGTACCATTTTTCTAAGTTCAACATATATGCGTTAATATACGATATTTGTTTTTCTCTTTCTGACTTACTTCACTCTGTATGACAGTCTCTAGATCCATCCATGTCTCTACAAATAACCCAATTTGGTCCTCATTATGGCTGAGTAATATTCCATTGTATATATGTACCACATCTTCTTTATCCATTTGTCTGTCGATGGGCATTTGGGTTGCTTCCATGACATGGCTATCATAAATAGTGCTACAATGAACACTGGGGTGCATGTGTCTTTTTGAATTATAGTTTTCTCTGGGTACATGCCCAGTAGTGGGATTGCTGGGTCATATGGTAATTCTATTTTTAGTTTTTTAAGGAACCTCCATACTGTTCTCCATAGTGGCTGTATCAATTTACATTCTCACCAACAGTGCAAGAGGGTTCCCTTTTCTCCACACCCTCTCCAGCATTTGTTGTTTGTAGATTTTCTGATGATGCCCATTCTAACTGGTGTGAGGTGATACCTCATTGTAGTTTTGATTTGCATTTCTCTAATAATTAGTGATGTTGAGCAGCTTTTCATGTGCTTCATGGCCATCTGTATGTCTTCTTTGGAGAAATGTCTATTTAGGTCTTCTGCCCATTTTTGGATTGGGTTGTTTGTTTATTTAATATTGAGCTGCATGAGCTGTTTATATATTTTGGAGATTAATCCTTTGTCCATTGATTCATTTGCAAATATTTTCTACCATTCTGAGGGTTGTCTTTTCGTCTTGTTTATGGTTTCCTTTGCTGTGCAAAAGCTTTGAAGTTTCATTAGGTCCCATTTGTTTATTTTTGTTTTTATGAGTTGCTGACATTCTAATCATGGCACCCTCTTTCTCCCAGACTCCCAGGCTTGAAACTCAAATCACTCATGATTTACATTATTCGTGATACTCTCCTCAAGTGTTCATAAGCAATTTTTTTCACAAAATTTTACACTTCCTGTCTTAGAGACAATCAATAGAGTGATAATGGGCCTAAGATGCCATCCAAATGGTTTCTTTTACAATCTTGTCAATTCTTCCTTATTTATGTCTGCCACATCCCTTCCTTTTCTATTTTTATTGTTGATCTATCATTTCAGGTTCTTCTTGCCTCATCCTTCAGCTCCAACAAAAGCCTTGTTTTTTATTGTTTATGCATTTTCTGATTATAAATGTTGTCAAAGGGCTAATAACACCCCCTCAACTGGTAAAAGAGAATCTGACCTTTGGCTTATTCTAACTCTGTCCCCCTGGAAATATGATCATCATATTCAGCTATAACACTTAGCAACACTGAGTGTGGTGAAAAAAACCTCTGATTGGAACATTGCATTTAGGCTGGGTGGAGCTATAAACACCTGATGGAGATAATATATTTTGGGCTTCCTAGATTGCAGTGACTCTTTTAACTGCATGCCTTTAGCAGGACCCAGGGAAGCTATGTCTATGGTGCTGTTATAAAAGATGATGGCTCCTGTAGGGCTTTAAAGCCAGGGCAGCTCCTGCACCTGCTTTAAGTGTCTGTCTCTTGGCACTTTAGCTGTGCTGTTGTGCTGGGCTGCTTCCAGGGCTCCTACAGGGGAGGGAGGCCAGTGCTGCCCTGCCCTTCTGAGTAGTTTGTGTGAATGTGTGTCGGGGGTGGGGTAGTCTAGTGAGTTGGAATGTTTAGTGAAGCCCAAGAACGCCCCCATCCTATGAGGAATGTCGAATAAAATCTCATTCTAGAATACCTGGAAAATGCAGAAAACTATGAAGAAAGGAATAAAAATTACCCAAATTATCACCATTTAATAATAACCAACAACAGCACAGATGTTTCTTTCAGTTTAAAAAAGACATATATACTTATGTTTGCATATTGCATATATAATTTCTTAAACAACTTTTAATATTCAATATTATCTAATGAGAATTCTCTGACTTTACACATTACAAATTATTTCCCATCACCTCCAGGGGAAAAATCCAAATTCCTTAGTCTACCATTCAAAACCTCACACAGTTGGGCCCCATTGGCTCTTTCACTGTGCTTTCTACCTATCTACATTCTGTCTTTCTTCTAGACTAGCCCACATTTTATCTCTTATTAAGACTTTCTGTACCATCCTAGCTTAAAAGAATCTTTCTATGTTCTGAATTTACTGTCTGTGGCCCTGGCACTTTCATGCTTATTAATGTTTTAGATTTCTTTGCTTGTGTATTATGTTTGTACATCTGTATCTACATCATTATCTATATATCCTACACCTACCTCCATCCATCTGAAATATTACTAATGCCAAAGACACAGACACTTTAGATTCCTCCGAGGAACTTAACATGGGGCCCTGTTCACAGTGCATGTTGAATACGGGGGTACTGTTTTTTAAAAAGTTTAGGACAACAGACAGTTCAATTTACATAGACAGAGTGTGAAGGGATTAATTGAAAACAACGATTTTGAAGTTTACCTGTTCTCCATGGAGTGTCTGGAGAATCCTGATGACTCCATCCTCCATCCTGTAGATGACCACCTGGCCTGTATGATTGTACCGTGGCTGTCCGGCAATGTAAAGCACATCTCCAGAAACAGTGGCGGAGTTTACTGTGTAACCTAATGAAAGACAGACACTGGATATACTCACTGACCCCTGGGAGTTTGCATGGAATAAATTAAGATCCATTTTAAATGGTTGGGAGAATCATTGTTATATGTTTATATGGACTTCTCTTTTTTTGAAAATAAATATATATACTTTAATGCAGGTAAGTTTGTTTAGGTAGAAGCTTTTAGTGTGCTCCCTAATTATCTACCTATCTAACTGCTTCATTCTGAAAAGGTATTTTTCCCCAAACCTCAGTTTTTCATTGTTTAAAAGCACAAATGATATAACATTGACAGAAAAAGAAAACACACACATATACACACAAACTCTCGCAATCTTAATTTACCCCTTTGAAATAAATCAATTTTATTTCATTTGGATGCATGTGTCTGTGCTATAGAAATCGATAACTTTATACAGTTGTAATCATCGTAAATGTAAACCTTTTCTGTATTGCTGCCTAGGTTTTTAATTGTAATTTTAAATGGTTGAAGCTTCCTTCTCAGTTAAGGTATAAATGCCTTGTGTTTATACCATAGGCTCATTCCCTGTTGGAATGGTGGAATTTAGGTGGTTTTTAAATTTTTTGGCATTACACTTAAGCCTGCAAAGACATCTTTGAGTATTTTATTTTTTTCTTTCTTTGGATTTTTTTGATGACAAATTTCAAGGAATAGATTACTGGAGCAAATTTTTAATGGTTCTTATAATGTCTGACAAATTGTTTCCAGAATATTTGTACTAATTCATTCCAGGAACAGCCACTGGAGAGAGTAGTTTAACCAAATTCTTACAAACATTAGGTACATTACTATTATTTAAAATTGTGGATGCTCTAATAAATGTTAAACAATATCACCATGCTGTGATTTAAATTTTCATTTGTTTGATTAAAAGTGAGCTTGAACAGTTTTTCACAATTATTCCTCTTTTTAATTGGGCCTTCATGACCTTTAAAATTTTAAACTGTGTCTTTAAAGCTGATTATTATTAATTTTTGAGTGAAGAATTAGATTTATTCTTTGTATCTCTAGAGAACAGAGCTAAATCAATGGATAAAAATTACCACGTGGAGATTTCAACTCTACAGAAGGAAGATATGTTCTAATAACCAGAATGGTCCATCACTGGAGTAGAAGGCAGATTATTTTTCCAAATGCCACAGAATAGCAGTTTTTACTGAGAAAAGGATTATATTGATAACTTACTTACCCAGTATTTTACCATAAGATAATAGTTCCACTTTCTTCCAAAACTTTAAAAGAGGAACAGAAGTTTTGTACTGAAATATGTTTATTCTTACAAGTCCTAAAGGAACACAATTCCTCAGCCATATTCCCCTTCATGAATATTTTTCTCATTTTCATTTCTTCAACTTAGAGCTTTTTAAAAAAATTACTATACATAATAGACTGTAAAATATTCTTTTTCTAATGTGTAATGTGTTCTATTTTTATGTTACTAACCACAGTATTGCTTAAAAAATAAAAACTTTAGGGTCATGTTTATACATAAATAAAATGTAAAAGAAGACTGTGCAAGACAAAGGTGGTTGTATTTCATGCAGCTCTATTAGAAATATTAAGAAGAGAGTGGGGTGAGTGGGGTGAGAGTACACAATGATTTTTTTTTTTTGCAATTTTCAGAGCTATGAATGCAAACTGGTAAAAGAACCTTTAAAAAATAAGTTGAAAATTATGTCTGAGGCTTGGAGTTGTGTGATTATCTACTTGACTTTGATGATGCGCAATTGATTACTAAACCATTAGCTGAAATCTTCACAGTGACAATAACAACCAGTCAGGTAGTCCTGGTTGAAGCTCAGGCATCTAAAGACAATAAAGAGAAAGAGAGAACAAGGGCCCAGTAAAGTCTAGTCGTAATAGAAGGATAATCATTATAAAGATTTAAAAGCTTAATATCACTTTCTGAAAAGGAAAGGCACACGATTGAAGAGAAAGGAAAATTGATGGCATAGTTCTGTGTGTAGATGTATAAAGAGTAAACTCTGTCAGCTCTCACGATTCACTTCTTGGGAAAAGTGCTAGGATCTGGTGAGGTAATGGGAAACAGGTAGGATCTGACTTGATGTCATGAATTGGCCTCACATCTTTACTTTTCCTCGTGAATCAGCCTAGCGTGATTAGAAATCAGCAAACTGGGTGGGGGAGGTAGGGAACAGGATCTCGACTGTATTCTCACCAGCAAACCCACTTGCTGAGTGCATGTTGGCAAAAGGCACTTACTGGGCTATAGAAAGACAGGTGGATGATTCCATCCTGAGGGAGGTTGCACAGCTTCAGTTCCTGCTTCTTTCTGATTATTATTGGTTACTATGGGATTTTTTAATAAACTGTCTACCTCTCACTTTTCTTCTTCAGTAAGAATTTCCATAGTCTAACAACTTTCAATCCACATGGATTGGGAGAACACATTCAAACTCTGCTTAATGTGTAACCCGTACAAGGAAACATTTTGAAAGCTTAATTTTAGATTTAGAATAATATTGGGGGGAAAAAAAGCTATTTTTCTCCCCTGACCTCTTTCTGAGTGCTTTTCTATTTTGGAAGAAATCTTACATATAATAGACTTTATGTTGGCAAAATGTCTAAAGCACCAACCTGTGACTAAGATAATGAAAGGATTTCTGAAACAAACCAAAAAAAACACATCATCTGAGCAGACTGTAGACAACACACCCCCAAATTTCCTTTTCTGGGCAGACAGGAGTCATGTATTATAAATACTGTGGTCAGAAATGAAGGTTGTCTTAATTTTTTTTGCTTACGGCAGTAGCTTTCAGTCTTGAATTCTCTAAGTCTGCTCTAAGCAAATCATTAACCCAAGGATTTTGAGAATAATAGATTTAGGGTTCTTTAAGTTTATTTGTTTTTAAGGAATTCAATGACAATCACTCAGAATACCAAAATTACTGTAGTGTTATTTATAAAATAACATTATTATTTAATATATTATTAAATATCGTGTTAAAGTGTGTGAACTTCCTTAGAGAAGTGACAATGTCACTCACATCTTTGTGGACTTCAATGTCTTTGTGGACAATGTCTTTAATGTTGTAACTATTCAATACTAATTAGTAGCAGTATTAATGTCAGCTACTCTTAGTAGGTATGTAATACGCCTGTATTAGTTTTCTATTGCTGTTGTAACAAATTACCATAAACTTGATGGTAACACATCACAAATATATTATCTTTTAAAGTTAGAAATCAGACCTAGGTCTCCCTGGGCTAAAATCACAGTGTTGGCAAGGCTAGGTTCCTTCCGGATGCTGTAGAGGAGAATCCATTTCCTTGCCCACTGTGGCTTCTAGAGACCACCCACATTCCTTAGCTGTGGCCCCCCTTCTCCATCTTAAAAGCCAATATTGCATATTTCTGACCATTTTTCTATAGTTCTATCATCCCCTGTCCACATCCAGGAAAGCTTCTCCGATTTTAAAAAACCCATGTGATGAGATTGGGCCCAGCCAGGTATCTCAGGATAATCTCCTCATGTCAAGATCTTTAACTTAATCACATCTGCAATGTCCCTTTTGCCATATAAGATCTGGATCTTGGGATTAGGACATGGACATCTTTAGGGCATTGTTCTGCCTATCATGATACTAATAATAAGAGGAATGTTTTCTATATAATATTACATAATATAGACAATACCTATTGAGGGTCAGCTGCCTGTCAAGCACAACACTAAGCACCTTACAGGTATTATTTAATCTCATTTTCATAACAACCCAAATTATATATATATTTTTAATAAATAAGCAAATTCAGGCTTTGAGGAATAAGGCAATTTGTCTAAAGTCATAACCAGGGGCAGAGTCAGAAAACAAACTCAAGATTCTATGACCTAAGAGTATCTCTGTACTGTCTGACTGTATACACAGTGCCATAACCACTTCAAGTCACTTCAAGTATGATGGGATCAGCAGCTTTATAATTTTTATTTTTATGGGTGCATGATGTTCCACTAAGTGGATTTACTATTTACCATTTACTTAACTATTCCCTTATTTTTGAACTTTAAGGATATGCCATTTACCTCAATAAAATACTATGAAAACAACTGTTCTCTTGGCATTCTTAAATAATTGGATTTTTTCTTTAGGTTAGATCCTCAGAAATGAAATTTCGAGGCCAAGGTGGTGTAAACATTTTTATGGCTCTGGATACACACTGTCAAACGACTTTCCTAAAAAGTTATATTACTTTATATGCCACTGTTACAGATGAGGATAAATGTTCTCAAATTCTTCTATCTAGGATGGAAAGAAACCACAGGTTAAACTGGTTCTTGATTTCAAGGTATTTCACATAGAACAGTCTCATAGAATCTTAGAACATGAAGAACCTTTAGAAATTACCTAACCTGAGATTGGTTCAAGATGGAGGAGTAGAAGGACGTGCTCTAACTCCCTCTTACGAGAGCACCAGAATCACATCTAACTGCTGAACAATCATTGACAGGAAGACACTGGAACTCACCAAAAAAGATACCCCACATCCAAAGACAGAGGAGAAGCCACAATGAGATGGTGGGAGGGGTGCAATCACAATAAAATCAAATCCCATAACGGCTGGGTGGGTGATTCACAAACTGGAGAGCACTTATACCACAGAAGTCCACCTCCTGGAGTGAAGACTCTGAGCCCCATGCCAGGCTTCCCAACTAGGGGGTCCAGCAATGGGAGGAGGAATTCCTAGAGAATCAGACTTTGAAGGCTAGCGGGATTTGACTGCAGGACTTCGACAGGACTGGGTGAAACAGAGACTCCACTCTTGGAGGGCACACACAAAGTAGTGTGTGTATCGGGACCCAGGGGAAGGAGCAGTGACCCCAGGGGAGACTGAACCAGACCTACCTGCTAGTGTTGGAGGGTCTCCTGCAGAGGCGGGGGGTGACTGTGTCTCACCATGAGCACAAGGACACTGGCAGCAGAAGTTCTGGGAAGTACTCCTTGGTGTGAGCCCTTCCAGAGTCCCCCATTAGCCCCACCAAAGAGCCCGGGTAGGCTCAAGTGTTGGGTCACTTCAGGCCAAACAACCAACAGGGAGGGAACCCAGCCTCACCCATCAGCAGACAAGCAGATTAAAGCTTTACTGAGCTCTGCCCATGAGTGCAACAGCCAGCTCTACCCACCACCAGTCCCTCCCATCAGAAAACGTGCACAAGCCTCTTAGATAGCCTCATTCACCAGAGGGCACACAGCAGAAGCAAGAAGGACTACAATCCTGCAGCCTGTGGAAAAAAAAAACATATTCACAGAAAGATAGACAAGATGAAAAGGCAGAGGGCTATGTACCAAATGAAGGAACAAGGTAAAACCCCAGAAAAACAACTAAATGTAGTGGAGATAGGCAACATTCCAGAAAAAGAATTCAGATTAATGATAGTGAGGATGATCCAGGACCTCGGAAAAAGAATGGAGGCAAAGATCAAGAAGATGCAAGAAATGGTTAACAAAGACCTAGAAGAATCAAAGAACAAAAAAACAGAGATGAACCATACAATAACTGAAATGAAAAATACACTAGAAGGAATCAATAGCAGAATAACTGAGGCAGAAGAACGGATAAGTGACCTGGAAGACAGAATGGTGGAATTCACTGCTGTGGAACAGAATAAAGAAAAAAAGAATGAAAAGAAATGAAGACAGCCTAAGGGACTTCTGGGACAACATTAGATGCAACAACATTCGCATCATAGGGGTCTCAGAAGGAGAAGAGAGAGAGAAAGGACCCGAGAAAATATTTCAAGAGAATATAGTTGAAAACTTCCCTAACATGGGAAAGGAAATAGCCACCCAAGTTAAGGAAGTGCAGAGAGTCCCAGGAAGGATAAACCCAAGGAGAAACATGCCGAGACACATAGTAATCAAGTTGGCAAAAATTAAAGACAAAGAAAAATTATTGAAAGCAACAAGGGAAAAATGACAACATACAAGGGAACTCTCATAAGGTTAACAGCTGATTTCTCAGCAGAAACTCTAGAAGCCAGAAGGGAGCGGCATGACATATTTAAAGTGATGAAAGGGAAGAACCTACAACCAAGGTTACTCTACCCGGCAAGGATCTCATTCAGATTCGATGGAGAAATCAAAAGCTTTGCACACAAGCAAAAGCTAAGAGAATTCAGCACAACCAAACCAGCTCTACAACAAATGCTAAAGGAACTTCTATAAGTGGGAAACACAAGAGAAGAAAAGGACCTACAAAAACAAACCCACAACAACTAAGAAACTGGTAATAGGAACATACATATCAATAATTACCTTCAATGTAAATGGGTTAAATGCCCCAACCAAAAGACACAGGCTCACTGAATGGATACAAAAACAAGACCCATATATATGCTGTCTATAAGAGACCTACGTCAGACCTAGGGACACATACAGATTGAAAGTGAGGAGATGGAGAAAGATATTCCGTGCAAATGGAAATCAAAAGAAAGCTGGAGTAGCAATACTCATATCAGATAAAATAGACTTTAAAATAAAGAATGTTACAAGAGACAAGGAAGGACACTACACAATGATCAAGGGATCAATCCAAGAAGAAGATAGAACAATTATAAATATATATGCACCCAACATAGGGAGCACCTCAATACATAAGGCAACTGCTAACAGCTATAAAAGAGGAAATAGACAGTAACACAATAATAGTGGGAGACTTTAAGACCTCACTTACACCAATGGACAGATATCTAAAATGAAAATAAATAAGGAAACACAAGCTTTAAATGACACAACAGACCAGATAGATTTAACTGATATTTATAGGACATTCCATCCAAAAACAGCAGATAACACTTTCTTCTCAAGTACGCACGGAACATTCTCCAGGGTAGATCATATCTTGGGTCACAAATTAAGCCTCAGTAAATTTAAGAAAACTGAAATCATATCAAGCATGTCTTCTGACCACAATGCTATGAGATTAGAAATGAATTACAGGGAAAAATACGTAAAAAACACAAACACATGGAGGCTAAACAATACATTACTAAATAACCAAGAGATCACTGAAGAAATCAAAAAGGAAATCAGAAAATACCTAGAGACAAATGATAATGAAAACACGATGATCCAAAACCTATGAGATGCAGCAAAAGCAGTTCTAAGAGGGAAGTTTATAGCAATACAAGCCTACCTCAAGAAACAAGAAAAATCTAAAATAAACAATCTAACCTTACACCTAAAGGAACTAGAGAAAGAAGTACAAACAAAACCCAAAGTTAGTAGAAGGAAAGAAATCATAAAGATCAGAGCAGAAATAAATGAAATAGAGGGCTTCCCTGGTGGTGCAGCGGTTGAGAGTCTGCCTGCTGATGAAGGGGACGCGGGTTTGTGCCCCAGTCTGGGAAGTTCCCACATGCCGCGGAGTGGCTGGGCCCTTGAGCCATGGCCACTGAGCCTGCATGTCCAGAGCCTGTGCTCCACAGCGGGAGAGGCCATAACAGTGAGAGGCCCACGTACCGCAAAAAAAAAAAAAAAAAAAAAAAAAGAAAAGTGAAATAGAAACAAAACAATAGCAAAGATCAATAAAACTAAAATCTGGCTCTTTGAGAAGATAAACAAAATTGATAAATCATTAGCCAGACTCATCAAGAAAAAGAGGCAGAGGACTCAAATCAATGAAATTAGAAATGAAAAAGAAGTTGTTACAACAGACACCACAGAAATAAAGCATCCTAAGAGACTACTACAAGCAACTCTATGCCAATAAAATGGACAACCTGGAAGAAATGGACAAATTCTTAGAAAGGTATAACCTTCCAAGACTGAACCAGGAAGAAATAGAAAATATGAACAGACAAATCACAAGTAATGAAACTGAAACTGTGATTAAAAATCTTCCAACAAACGAAAGTCCAGGACCAGATGGCTTCACAGGTGAACTCTATCAAACATTTAGAGAAGAGCTAACAGTCATCCTTCTCAAACTCTTCCAAAAAATTGCAGAGGAAGGAACACTTCCAAACTCATTCTATGAGGCCACCATCACCTTGATACCAAAACCAGACAAAGATACTACAAAAAAAGAAAATTACAGGCCAATATCACTGATGAATATAGATGCAAAAATCCTCAACAAGATACTAGCAAATAGAATCCAACAACACATTAAAAGGATCATACAACATGATCAAGTCGGATTTATCCCAGGGATGCAAGGATTCTTCAATATATGCAAATCAATCAATGTGACAAACCATATTAACAAATTGAAGAAGAAAAACCATATGATCATCTCAACAGATGCAGAAAAAGCTTTTGACAAAATTCAACACCCATTTATGATAAAAACTATCCAGAAAGTAGGCATAGAGGGAACCTACCTCAACATAATAAAGGCCATATATGACAAACCTACAGCAAACATCATTCTCAATGGCAAAAAACTGAAAGCATTTCCTCTAATATCAGGAACAAGACAAGGATGTCCACTCTCACCACTATTATTCAACATAGCTTTGGAAGTCCTAGCCACAGCAATCAGAGAGAAAAAAGAAATAAAAGGAATACAAACTGGAAAAGAAGAAGTAAAACTGTCACTATTTGCAGATGACATGATACTATACATAGAGAATGCTAAAGATGCCACCAGAAAACTATGAGAGCTAATCAATGAATTTGGTACAGTTGTAGGACACAAAATTAATGCACAGAAATCTCTTGCATTCCTATACACTAATGATGAAAAATCTGGAAGAGAAATTAAGGAAACACTCCCATTTACCACTGCAACAAAAAGAATAAAATACCTAGGAATAAACCTACCTAGGGAGGCAAAAGACTTGTATGTAGAAAACTATAGGACACTGATGAAAGAAATTAAAGATAATAAAAACAGATGGAGAGATATACCATGTTCTTGGATTGGAAGAATCAATACTGTGAAAATGACTATACTACCCAAAGCAATCGACAGATTCAGTGCAATCCCTATCAAATTACCAATGGCACTTTTTACAGAACTAGAACAAAAAACCTTAAAATTTGTATGGAGATACAAAAGACCCCGAATAGCCAAAGCAGTCTTGAGGGAAAAAAACGGAGCTAGAGCTGTTATCCTCAATTTATAACTGAATGTTTGGCACACTGCAGGTACTCATTATTTATAAGTGCTTTCTTGATCAACCCAGAATCAGGCATTTTAGCATGGCGAAATGAACACTGGAATAAGAATCAAAAAACCTAGATTCTATTTTCAGATTTGCCACAGTTAGCTGCGACATAATATTTCTACTCCTCAATTTCTTAATTTGGTAAATTAGATGTGTACCATTCACTTTCTAAGATCTCTTTTAATTGTAAAACTCAATATGAATTTTAATGCCAACCCCTTTATTTTATATCACAATCCTCCAAATATTTAAAAGACATGCAGTGTATACTTTGTTTTCTAACCACCAGTTTTTTCAGGTTTGGTGGGGAGAGGGATGGGTAGATGGGGATTATTTTTAGATCTGTATCCTTCAGAGAGTTTTCTACTGGCAATTCTAGTTTGGCATTTTCTTTTGTAATGTGTGTTGCTTAGGACAATGCTTAGAATACTTTAGCTGCTCTCCGACTAGGGCAGAATGAAATAGGACTTTTATGAGAAATAGACTAGACTTCCATTACTGCAGTTTAACATGTCTTATGGGGGTTTAGCACTCCCATTATACCTGCTGCTTACCACTATATTTTTAATTATCGAAACCGCTTAGACTCTTTATTCTTCTTAAATCCTGTTGCCTCTACAGCTTTAATACGTGCCCTTGAATAAGATGTATGGCTGTGCCAGTAAAGACCTGCCACCTTCCTATAAAATAGAAAGAAACTGGGATAGAGAGAGAAAAAGACTTCCAGGACATAAAGATCCCAGACAGGACTGCTAACATGCTAAAATATGAACACAGCACGTATTTGTTTTCTTTACCACTGTATCCCCAGCACCAAGAACAATGCCTGGGGCAAGAGAGACGCTCCCAAAATATTTGTTGAGTGAAGAGAGAGAGCTGAGAAACCATACCCTGAGGGTCCTTTCCATCCTAGTCCCTCCCAAGTGTTTACTGAGCTCGACCAGTGACAGAAGCGTCCCCAGCTATCCCCCAGGCAGCTCCCAGCCTGACACAGATTCAGAATAAAGTGACACCAGACACACACCTCCTCGTTCTAGGCAAGTCTTTGGAAAATCGTTACATTACTGGGTTTCACTTCAATATGTATCTGATTGTGAACAGAGGTATTAAAGAAGTCATATGACAAAACAAGTTAAAAGTTTACTCTCCAAAATTAGGACCCATAGAGAGAAACTAATGATAGAGGATATTTAAGAGAATATGGGAGTCTGATCTTCAGGATAGTCCAAGTCAAGTTTTCTTTTTCTACCTTTGTTTCCTGTCCACTGGGTCTGAATCACTTCTTGACATTAACACGAACACCCGACACAGAGAGACCTCAAAAAATGTGCATTTCAGCCCAAATCACTTCCCGTGTCGGCAGCCCTTCTGAGAAAGTCTCCTCCACGTTCTGTTACTTTTGCTAAGGCTACTCAGAGGCCATCATGGGTATCTAACATCTAAAATATCTAACTCTTAGACGTGATCTCTCTTACAAAATACGCCTATATAAATATAAGCAAATAATACTAAAAATAAAAAACACAGAAATTTAAAAAAAAAAAACTTTCTCTCAATTACATACAAACTTTACCTAAATAAGAAGCAAGAGGTTCATTCTTTTTGGTAGACTCAACATTAAAGGTCGTGTTTTGGGGAATTAGGATTTGATTAGCCTTCTGCATGACGACTGTTCCATTCCAATCATAGGCTCCTACTGCTCCAAGCATGACCCAGTCCTTATATCCAAATAGAGAAAACAATGATATTTAACAAAAATAGTAAGAGCAAACACTTACATAGCATTAACAATATGTTAAGTACTGTTCAAAGTGCTTTACATATATTAAATCATAAAATCGTCACAATAATCCATTGGGCTAGATGCCATCATTACCACTTCTTTTACAGAAGAAACTGAGGCAGAATAAGTAAATTTCCCTAGGTCATACAGTACAATTACACACTGAAATGTCAATATTCTTGTGCAGGGACCACGGTACCATTTCTTCCATCAGCTACAAAGGATATATTTTCTAATCTTGCCTTTCTGCCTTATGGCTGCTAAGAAGCCTGGGTCTTGAACATGGAATTCTAGCAAGACCCTTGAATACTCTGACACCAAGAAAAAGATACATTCCATATCTTTAGCAAATAGGTTAAATATTTTATTTAGCTAGATGTATAATTATAGAAGGCAGACCTCAAACTGTCTGATTCACAATTATTAGTACAATGTAGTAAGCTGTGTATGATAACATGCTTTCCTAATAAGAAGCCTGTGGAATGCTGTTTCCTATTTGGATTAGAAACAACATGGTCTGAATAACTGCTCATGCCATGAGCTGCAAGTTGCACCTGTAATGCTGATGTCTGGGTGTTGGCTTTGGGAAAGGAAACCTCAAAAAAAAAAAAAGTTTTCTACCAAGTGGTCAATGTACCTGTGAATAATGAGCACTGAAGCCGGTCTGAGACATTTCCATCTCAAAAGAAGCTGCCGACTGGTCAGCTGTAGCTGTAACAGAGGAGAATTGCCTTTAGCACACTGCTGATTTGCAGTAGACAGAGACCTAGTACAGTCTGTGGTCTTGACCAACCAGAACTTCTAGCATCTTTAGGGCATTTTCAGCCACACATTTCTCAAACTCAAAATTCCTAGGTAGGGCTGGGTGGAGGACGGAGAGGGTTAGCAGAAGGGCTGTGTCTCACATTCCTGACTGTTAGTTTCCCCATCCTGGCTGGAGGAGTTGAATTCATCCTTCTGTTCTTATACTCTAGCACTCTTACAGATCCTATGGAGCTTTGGATCAACGTGGCTGAAAGCTCTGTGTCTCACCCTCATGCCCTGGGAATCCTCCTGAGATGAGGCTAAACTTACCTGATATGTCACAGGGATAATAACATTTGATTCACATATTTAAAGAGGTTTCTTTTCTTTTTTTTCTTTTTTTTTTTTTTTTGCGGTACGCGGGCCTCTCACTGCGGTGGCCTCTCCCGTTGCAGAGCACAGGCTCCGGACACGGAGGCCCAGCGGCCATGGCTCACAGGCCCAGATGCTCCATGGCATGTGGCATGAACCCGCGTCCCCTGCATCGGCAGGCGGACTCTCAACCACTGCACCACCAGGGAAGCCCTAAAGAGGTTTCTTGATTCTCCCAGCCTCACTTGCATTTCCTGCCCTATATCATCTCAGAATTCCATTGTGTGATAAAGGGTTTAGGGATTCTGGGTTGGTATTTGCTCTGATTTCTGGCTGTGGGTGTCACTCACAGGTCAGGATGGGACTTTCTGACAGGGCTCCAGGCCACATGCTGTCCAATCACACTTTTTTTTTTTTAAGATCCTGTGCCCATTTTGAAGCTCTTTACTGAAACACAGAAATAATCCAGAGCATTCTATGGGAGTGTGCTGCTCTCAGAATATTCACCAAGCCAAAGCCACAGCCTCCTAAGGGGATTAAGGGAATGTTGATTAATTTGCTTTCAGGAGAGAGTTACTGATTTATTTGGCCTTGCTGATAAGTTAAATATAGCACATAATTTTTTAAAAGTCAAACTACTCTTTCTCTGAGGCATGAGAACAATCAAATTTGTGAAACCAAACTTATTTACTAGTTATTTACCTGCATAAATTTGTTAACAAATCCATCAGTAATTGCCTTTTTATAGGACTAGATTAAATGGGGAAATCAATCAAGAATTCAACTATATCATTTTAATCTCAATACAAATTGCCCTCTAACTTAAATGACTGAGATGCACTTTAACTTTAATTTGAACCTTTATTTTAGGCCCACAATGGTGTAAGGTGCTTTCTCATTTATCTCTGCAAGATCAATTATAAGAATGCAGTAGTGGAGAGCTACATAGTTCCAGCACCTTCCCCTGCCGCTGTTCTGAGAACAGAGAGAACAACTGAGAACAGAGAGAAGGAAGCTCTGTGAAATTCTGCCTGCTGAATTGGCATCCTGGCAAAGCACACTGTACATGCCGGAACTTCTTAATGTCAGCTCCTCCCTGGACTTGTTCATGGGTGTTGCGATATCTACTCTGACCACTGTGCAGCTTCCAGTTAGGAATTTCAGCATTTTTCCCAGTGCTTGATGGGAACTGGAGACAGTAGTTTCCTGATTTTATGGGCAAATAGCTGGTACGCTCACCTCACTAGGTGGCACTGTCCTTCAGCAAGCATGGTTTTCACAATTGCTGCTAGTTGTCATCTAAAGATAAATGTTGATAGGAAATGGAGATTTCCAAAGTAACAAGGAAATGAAGCCCTTTTGGATCTCATTGTGAAAAAAGAAATAGGCTAGTAAAAACACTGCTTTTGGTTAGCCCTGAAAGTGCAGCAATGAAGATATGGGAGATATTTTTAATCTGTGGAGTTCCTTATAAAATGATTTTGTTTTTAAATATGGAGACACTTCTTGGGTATGTAGGCACTTCAATGTATAACCTTTAACTCATGGTGTAGTTAGGTTAGAAAGAATCTGAAAATGTCATTTAAGGCAAATTGATCCCCCCTCCACCTGAGAGCTGTTACAGGATTCATTTCTACAAGTCTTAGGTTATATTTACTTGCTTACTTAAGATGAGATTTAGAAATGAAATAGAGACCCAGATGTAAGCAACATATGTATGGACACGAAGGGGAGACTGAGAAGGTGCTTGTAAATTTCTGTTTAAGACGAAAAACAACAGTCCTCAGTGTGTCCTGTCCTCACAAGGACAGAGTCAATAGGATTCAGACAGAGCAGAAGAGTAGCATGGTCTGGTGGTTTCTCATCCTAGGCTGAGAAAAAAAGGCATATTCTCTGAGTCTCCAGATTATCAGAGAATGTGAAGGAAGAGGCTTTTTCAGTTTGCCTGGCATAACAATTCTGAAGACTTCTTTTTCTGTCAGGGAAGATCTAGTTGCAAAGTACATTGTTCCTTGACATTGTCTACCTAAGGCAGAGGAGGGAATGCCATGACTCATTATCCCCGATGGCCAGCTGCCGTTGAAAAATCAAAGAAAAAATTTACAAAGAAGTAACATCACTCAGACAAATATAGTGAACCAATGTTTCACTGCCATGTGTCTTGAGGCAGAGTTCCATGAAGACCTTTAAAATGGACAAGGAGAAAAATAGGAGAAAATAAATGAACAAAGAAGTTATAATACAAGAACTGTCCTACAGAAGCCCAAAATGAAAAACAAAGACAAATACAAAAACAAAACTTGAGTTAGTGTCTCCATTTTCTAAACCTGTGTCACAGAAAAGGAATAAAACAGGGGCTTCCCTGGTGGCGCAGTGGTTGAGAGTCCGCCTGCCGATGCAGGGGACACGGATTCGTGCCCCGGTCTGGGAAGATCCCACATGCCACGGAGCGGCGGGGCCCGTGAGCCATGGCCGCTGAGCCTGTGCGTCCGGAGCCTGTGCTCCGCAATGGGAGAGGCCACAACAGTAAGAGGCCCGCGGACCGCAAAAAAAAAAAAAAAAAAAAAAAAAAGAAAAACACATGGGCACATTTTTGTTCTCGCGTGTCTACATTGACCATTGTCTTCATCTGGCCCTCACATCAGTACTGCCAGGTCCTTACAGAGAGCTGCCAGCAGACACAGTGCTATGTGAAATACCCATCTCGATGGACAGATTTATATAAAAGGACATTGTTCCATGGTGGCTATTGTACACAGTAAAAACGCATTAGTCACGTGGTAGAAATAAATACCAAAACCAATTACGCTGAGTTTGAATTGTAGAGAGAATATTCAGGCTTATGAGAACTAGTCATACCTTCCAGGGCAAAGATTCTTTCTCCCAGAGCTTCAACAATAGTTACTAGTGCCAATTCATCAGAGACATTGAAGAAATGCTTTTCAGTGGGTTCACTTGCAATTGATTTTATTTCCTCCACAAATTTTTCAGCGCTTAAATTTCCTCGATTATAGCTGCCAAGAATCTGAGACGACAAAAATAGCAAGAATATCTTTTAAATTCTGTATGTTAAACAAGAATCGCAAGCATTTTGTCAGTAAGCAAGAGAGTGTATAGTAGTGTGGCATAATGAAATTTTTATGTACTTCCACATTCTTAGAAGGGTAATTTTCAGAATCTGTAGATTCTCTAATATTAACTGTTATATTCTATAATTGCTGTAGGAAAATATAAAGGGCATCTTGTATGTTTGCAAAAGTTTCTTCTCTGGCATTCCT
>NW_006785067.1:827940-853552 GCF_000442215.2 Lipotes vexillifer
TTCCTGTGTCCCTGTTTATCAACAGCTGTATCTTTAAAGTCTGAGAGTTCAAAAGTAATGTTACAGTTTCTGAGTGTTTCTGATATCATTCCAGTCAGTGACATCACCATTTGCTGGCAAAAGCAATTAGCCAGTGAATTGCTTGATCTCAAATAGGCAGTACTTCCTGAAACTCTTACTAAGGGGAAGTCAGACACGTATATTTTTTAAACAGATGTTGGACTAAGTAGTAATCTAACTTGGCAATTTAGAAAATAAACAATTGGGACATTCCTGTCTGAAACAAAATGCTCAAGACAGGGGCATTCTTTTAAATAGAGAAGAGAGAGAGGCAGGAATTATCTACTATAGTTAACCATAATTATTTAGATTTTCTAGCGGGTTTTCTCAAACATTTAGTTTTAAATTTTTTAAAGTAAGGTTTATTGAGATATAATTTATATACAATAAAATTCACCCTCTTTAGATGTACAATTCTCTGTATTTTGACAAACCTACACAGTTGTGTTACTAACACATCGAGATTAGACTATTTCCATGACCCCAAAGAGTTCCCTCTTGCCCCTTTGTAGTCAGTCTTCTCTTCCCTCTAACTCCTTGCAAACACTGATCTACTTTCTGTCCTTATAGCTTTGCTTTTTCTAGAACATTAAATTTAAGGAATCAAATAGCACGTCGTCTTTTGTGTCTGGCTTCTTTCACTTTGCATAATGCTTTCGAGTTATCCGTGCTGTCACATGTATCAGTAATTCAGTCTTTTTTATTGTTGAGTAGGACTCTACTATATAGAAGCACAATTCATTTGTTGAGGACATTTGGATTGTTTTCAGTTTCAAGTGATTATGAATAAAGCTGCTGTAAGTTTTTGCACTTAGGTTTATGTTTTATTTTTTCTTGAGTAAAGACCTAGGAATGAGAGTGCTGGGTTCTATAGTAAGTGTATGTTTAACTGAATAAGAAACTGCCAAAATGTTTATCAGAATAACTGTTCCATTTTGCCATTTTACCTTTCCGACCAGTGATGTGTGAGAGACCCAGTTGCTTTGCATCCTTGACAGCACTTGGTTTTATCGGTTTTTTTCTTTTTGCAATTTTTTTCAGTTTTAGCAATTCTATTGGTGTGTAGTGGTATCTCATTTAATTTACATTTCCTTAATGACTAATGGTATTGAGACCTGCTTATTTGCCATAGTATTTCCTCTTTTGGTGTGGTGTCTGTTCAGATCTTTTGCCAATTTTTAAGAAAATGGATTGTTTGTTTTCCTGTTATTTAGTTGTGAGATTTTGTATATATTGGGTTGGCCATAAAGTTTGTTCGGTTTTAAGTAAAAATAAAAGACAAATTTTTAATTTTCACCAAAAATTTTATTGAACAATGTATTCACTAACTGAATGAACTTTTTGGCCAACTCAATATTCTGGATACATATCCTTTATGTGTTTTGTAAATATTTTCTCCCAGTCTATATAGTGGCTTTTCCTTTTGTTACAGGGTCATTTGAAGAGTAGAAGTTTTTAATTTTGATGAAGTCCAACTAATTTTTTTTTTTTTTTTTTTTTTTTTTTGCAGTATGTGGGCCTCTCACCGCTGTGGCCTCTCCCGTTGTGGAGCACAGGCTCCGGACGTGCAGGCTCAGCGGTCATGGCTCACGGGCCCAGCCGCTCCGCAGCACGCAGGATCCTCCCGGACCGGGGCACAAACCCGCGTCCCGTGCATACGGCAGGCGGACTCTGAACCACTGCGCCACCAGGGAAGCCCTAATTTTTTTTTATGCTGCAATTCTTCTTCTGAAAAATTTAGTTGTTAATGTAAATACTTCTTAATATTTAGAAATGTATATAAATATGAAAATGTTCAAGTTAAAGTAAATGAAAAAAATCTTTTTAAAATAATATGTAGGGCTTCCCTGGTGGCACAGTGGTTAAGAATCCGCCTGCCAATTCAGGGGACACAGGTTCGAGCCCTGGTCTGGGAAGATCTCAAATGCCGCAGAGAAACTAAGCCTGAGTGCCACAACTACTGAGCCTGCACTCTAAAGCCCGCGAACCACAATTACTGAAGCCTGCGTGCCTAGAGCCCATGCTCTGCAACAAGAGAAGCCAGTGTAATGAGAAGCCCGTGCACCGCAATGAAGAGTAGCCCCTGCTCGCCACAACTAAAGAAAGCCCAAGTGCAGCAATGAAGACACAACACAGCCAAAAAGAAGTTAAATAAATAAATAAATAATAAAAATAATATGTAAATTAAAAATGCAAAAAATTTAAAAAAACCCAACCCGATGTGTAGATAGGACATTTCTATTGTTTTGTTTTGTTTTGTTTTGTTTTTTTGCGGTACGCGGGCCTCTCACTGCTGTGGCCTCTCCCGTTGCGGAGAACAGGCTCCGGACGTGCAGGCTCAGCGGCCATGGCTCACGGGGCCAACCGCTCCGCGGCATGTGGGATCTTCCCGGACCGGGGCACAAACCTGCGTCCCCTGCATCGGCAGGCGGACTCTCAACCACTGTGCCACCAGGGAAGCCCTACACGTATTTTTTAATGTTAGATTTAGAATGGTAGATTTAAAAACTGACATTTTTATTAAGATGGGTACAGATTTTCACTTGCAGAAAGACAATAACTAAAATTATTGTTTTCATGTTGTTATTTATAACCTACAACATGTTTATTTGTATCATAAAATGCATAATGGTTTAAGATCAACAAGTGAATCACTGTAATATACGCTAAATGTTAATGTGACAAAAGGAGCTGGGCACCAAGTAGTCAAGCAGCAAGTGCATTGGTCCTCAAATTTTCCTTCCTAGTGAGAAGGGGGTGGGGGATTTATTCCTGGCTCCTTCCCCTTGCTGGGTGAGCCCAGAGGAAGTACTGCAGCATCTGAGCCCCCTCCTAAGCTCCAGGACCACAGCGGAGTCACTCCAGTGCCCTTGTCAGTTTCGTAGCTCCTACATCTGTAAAACGTTCTGAGGTAAAATGCCTCACTGTATGTGACTAACTTTGAGCTGTTTTGAAGAAAGTGCACTATTTAGGAAAACTACAGGTGGCTCTAAGACAATTGGCACACTGCTTGGGGAGCTTTTTTGATTTTTGAAATTACTCTCAACTACTACGTCCAGATTTATGTAGGAAGATCTATACCAGCAGCTTACAAATCGAACCAGAACACAAAAACTTAGCTCTTGTTTATCTGGCTGAAAAGCAAATGCGAAACATCAGAAGTGGTTTATATTTGAACAGAGGCCACTAGTGCTTTTCCCACTTTAGCTGCTTGAGGGGTAAGAGAATTAACGGAATGGTAGTAGAGAATTGTCCAAATAGAGAGGGAAAACCCAAGGGCCACTTGCTCTTATTACATTGAACAAATCCTCTCTCATTTAAAAACAATTAAGATGCTCTTCCTATAGTTGGGTATCTCACCATAGCTGGATGCACATGCCCTAGACTAAGGATGGAAAAGGCAGTCTCCGAGCTCTGGAGCCTCCATTCCATCCATGGTGTGGGTTTCAGGATCACTGGGGCCTTGCTCAACACCTCACTCTCTGCTTGGTCTTCTCCTCTGGACACACTGGCAGACTCCTCTTTCGTCAGCAGTTTTGCTATGCATGGATTTCTTTTAGATTTATACCAATTCTGTATGGTGTGAAGCCTTCTGAGTCCCCATTGATTTACCTAATTTATTCTGTAAGTTATATATAAGACATCCTGGGCTGAAAAGTCACTATTTTTCCTCCTTGGTTCCTATTTACCACATTCTAGATTCACTATTGAATTGACATGTTAACTTCCATTTCACTTACAAGTTGATGTTGTTGAAAATACACAAAAATTGTAAAGACTCCTGGACTATGCATAATTTAGGTTCTTAACTGTGATGTAAAAGTTGTCAGATATTTAGTGCTCTATGTCACAGGACAGAGACAAATGGGTAAAGTTCAATGGGGAAGATGCCCAAGTGACACACTTAATAAAAGTAAAATGTGTAAATGTAATACGGGAGCATATATTTAGAAGAAACTATAAGAGAAAAGAATTCCCTTGAATTACTATGACTTGCATCCAGTTTGAACTATTTTGCATCACAGAATGAAAATGAAAACAGGGAGAAATGTATTTTGATCCTTCACCCAAGGGTCTGGTAGCTGGAGCCCGTGATCCGCAACAAGAGAAGCCATGGCAATGAGAAACCCACGTGCAGCAATGAAGACCCAACGCAGCCAAAAATAAATAAATAAATTTGTAAAAAGAAAAAAAAAAGAAGAAAACTTAAAAACCAAACCAAAACAAAAAACAGAAAAAACAAACAAAAAAACAGTCTCCTGCTAGCAATGTCTAATATCCTCAAGTGACAGAATAGAGACCATGTAACAGGGTCTTCAACCAGCTTAGCACCCTCACCAAATCTGGATGTTTCACAGGAAATGTGTGCAGTTTTATTACAGAGTGCTTACACTTTCCGTAATCAACCTTTTTTGAGTGTTGTCTCCCCCCAAAACATATGTCTCTGGTGTTCAGGATCAAATGGTGAGGGAAAAAAAAGATGGAGGGGCTTCCCTGGTGGCGCAGTGGTTGAGAGTCCGCCTGCTGATGCAGGGGACACGGGTTCGTGCCCCGGTCCGGGAAGATCCCACATGCCGCGGAGTGGCTAGGCCCGTGAGCCATCGCCTCTGAGCCTGTGCGTCCGGGGCCCAAAAAAAAAAAAAAAAAAAAGGTGGAGTAGGAGGAACAGTCCAGGAAATAATAGGGCCACAGACCCCCATGAACATTTGATCTCATGCATCATGAATAGATGTGGAGAAATGTCTGAAACCTTTCTGTGTGAATAAACAAAGAGAGAAAGTAAAATAAATGGCTTATTTCCTAGTTTGGCACAAACTAAAAAAAAAATGTAAGGTTCACTGAGGAAAAAATATGGATTAGGAAAATAAAAAATTATTGCTAAAGTGAAAGTTTCCTATACTTTGTTTATACCATTTCAAAGATCAAGTTGATGCTATCTCACTGATTAAAATGGGAAAGGAACTCATGAGTTTATGGTTCTCCAGGAAGATTAATGCAATCATGAGACCTCTTTTTGACCAGATAAGAGGCAAAGTATGAATGATCAACCAGGGATACAACAAAGGGAAACAGAGATTTAAGAGCAAGAGATACTGATTATGTAGCCAGATACAATACAAAAGTGATATAAGATTCACTTAAAATTAAGAAGCAATCCATTGATAGATACTTTCTTTCCACTGAAGTTTCCCGAACGTTGTTAATGCTGCTGATGGTTAATTCAGCTCATGGCCTGCATCTATGGTACCTGGAATGCTAGACTATATCCTCTGGGAAGAAGGTGAACAAATGATGGCACCTCTAGTACCCAGTTGTGTGGGACAAACTGGGCATGCGCTGGCTTTGCATACTAAAGAGACCAAGCATAGACTCTAATTGTGGACAGTACCTCTGAGTCAAGGCTGAGCCATATGGAATTATTCTCAACCACCGAAAAGATCAAAATAGCTATAGTAACAGGAGAGGTAAAAATCGACTGAATAACAGTTGGCAAAAATAACTTGCCGAAGTAACAACAAAGGGAAAGAAAAATAATGAGACTTTTTAATTTTTTTTTTTTTTTTACATCTTGTACCCCAAATGAGAAAGAAAATGTTGCAACCGTTTACAACCTAGCTATCTTGGTTATAAAATAAGAAGCACAGTGAAGAAGTGAATCAATTGTGTGTTCTGGGACTTCATCAGGGATGAATCTATTTTTCTTCCTTACCTACTGTTGGGTGGAGTGTCTTTCACTGATCACACTTTTGACAGGGAAAAAGGAAATATCACTGATTAAATGCTGAAAAACAATTGTGGGTAATATCTCTTGTTACTATAAATAAAAGGGATTTTGTTGAAAAACAATTTTGGTTGAACTTTTAGAGTTCTGAAATCTTTTGTTCTCTGACTTATTTAAAAAATCACTTTAAGAAACTCCCCTTCCCCTAGGCTGAAGGCATATGGCTTCCTCCCTCCATCCCTCCATCTTTTCCCCCTTCCCCTTCCTCTTTTCCCCTCCCTATTTCTGTCCCTTTCTCTCTCTCACCCTTCCTTCCTTCTTCTTATGTATTTTCTCCCTTCTTCCTCCTTTTATCTTTCCTTATTTTCTTCCTTCCTTTCTTGTAGTGATTGTTTGCTGAGTCTCCATTTGCCTGGCACTGTGTCGGGTGCTGAAGACACAAAAGGGGCAAGACCCAATCCTGCCCCCATAGAGTTTACTTCCAAATGGAGAAGTTTCTGTTTTTCAACCTTGTTTGTGTAACTCTCATAAAATAACCATGATATGCACACAGCTTTTCTCTTCACACCACAGCCTGAAAGCCATCTCTAGCCCTGTACTTACAGCTATGGAAAACCGCTGAATGCTTTCATCGTCACAGTCCTGGATGACCTTTTTCAGTTGGTGGTTGTCATGGGACTCTCCATCAGTCACAATTACCATGACTTTTTTAACCCCTCTTCGGGCACCCCGGGCTTCAGTGAAAGCCTCTTTCCTGAAATAATCACAGACAAAAGAGCAGCAAATAAAACACCAGCCCAAGGTTAGGCAAAGTGATAAACAAAATGAAAACACTGCCAACTCCAGGTAGCCCAGGGCTTTCCCTCCAAGATCAACATTGTTGCCCATTGTTCAAGCTGGGAGGCATGATGCTCATTGTTTGTAATAGTTTAAGATTTATTCCAGATGATGGAGAGGTTACCATTTTGCCAGTCACCATAGATCCCATTAACAAAAGGCAGCAGTCTTTCATTCTTTGGAAACTTCAAAGGGAGAGTGTGACAAGCATACAGCAGATTTAGAGAAGGTCAGATTTTAAATACTTTCCCAGTCAATCCTTTTTCTGTAAACACTCCTTTTCTTGCTTGACAGGCCTCTTTCTTTCTGCTTTTGGCAGAGCTTTTGCTTTAGTCCTCACTCCCCCCACCTACTCTGACATTCACAGAACAGCTTGGTCATCCTGTAAGCTATGGAGGGGGCATGGGAGAAAACAGAGTATTTGTATGGCCGTGAGTGCTTGAGGGTGCACTTGGATGTGAGGTAAAAATTCAGACATAGGAATTAAAGACTGCAGATGGCAGTGGTCTGAGTCAGTGACAGAGTAGGCTTCTGTGGGGCAAGGAGGGTTTGGCATAGCTATGAAAGTCTGAACTAGGTTTTAGGACACAAGCTGCTGGGGGTGAGGTGGGAGGAGGTGGCATGGAGAGAAAGGAAAAATGCTATAACCTAACTTCAAAGAAAGGAATTTTGATTTAATTAAACAAGCATTTATGGAAAGAGATGGAAGATATGGGAAACTGACAATTTTTGTTTGTTTTGTACCTTCTGCATACACACACACACACACACACACACACACACACACACACACACTCAGGCACACTTTCCCTCCTCCATTACTTTCTTTTACTCAACTACTTTCCCCTCTGGAGCCTTGGAAAAGAAGAGTACATTTTACTTAGGACTGAAACAGTGAATGGATTTCATAATAATATTTTTTAGATTTTGGTGTAAAATGCAGCAATCATTGTGCTGAATAGTCCTTTTAAATATTTTACTTTGGTCATAAGGACAAACAGCTGCAGTTTAGATATACTGAAGAAACACCTGTCTTTCACCTTCCAACAGTTTGCCACAGTACACATTAGCTCTACTGTAGATATATAGTAAATGCACAGTAGTGGGTATTTTGTGAGCAGGGAGAGAGGATCCTTGTGATGTGAGCAAAGCGATTTTATCTGTGTTTATTTTTCCTTTAAAAGGACTAACAGCAAATATGACAAGATGTTAACAACTGTTGATTCTGTTTGATGTGTACATAAGATTTTGTTGTACTGTTTTTTACATTTTCAAATTTTCCCAAAATTTTCAAAAGAGAAAAAGAAACTATTTAAAAAAAATATATTGATCACTGGCAAACTGTGTGTCTCTGCCCTCTACACTACACAGATTCTCTGAGTTCTTTCTATGTACAGACAAAGGTGAAAAATAGATGTTAAAGGCTAGTCTTTAAATGAAGTTTGGACATGGATATGGTAAGATTTAATCCTTTTTACAGTTTTAATTCCTTAGAGGATCACCAAAACTTCCTAATTCTCTTGAAGATCAAGGTCATAACTAAATGAACATCAGCTGAAGGAGATGATTAAATGACCTTCCTTAAAGAAAATATGGTAGCTCTGAAACCACAGCTGGATTTCTATGGCAGAGCTCTTAAGTATACCCTTTCTGTCTCAAATATCTTCAGCAAATTGCCCTTGACCCCCAATTACCACCATCCAGTATTCTTTCTTTAAAATAAGCATTGACTTCCCTGCATATTTTTAAACATCAACATATCCCAGGAGAATCCCTTTCTTTGGGACAGGAGAATCCAGGCCTTAGGATTAAACACTGTGAAGCAATGAAAAGAAAGAAAATTTCGGATAGGGATAAGGGGACACAAAAATATTTTGAACTGGGAGACACTGAAAATGGAGGTAAAGGATTCTAAAAATTGAGAAATATTATTTGCAACTGGTCCTGCCTGAAAGGAATAAATAGCAATCAAACGTAAACTTAAACATGAAAAACTGATATAAGAAGAGTACTTAGGGCTTCCCTGGTGGCGCAGTGGTTGGGAGTCCGCCTGCCGATGCAGGGGACATGGGTTCGTACCCCGGTCCGGGAGGGTCCCACATGCCGCGGGGCGGCTAGGCCCGTGAGCCATGGCCGCTGAGCCTGAGCGTCCGGAGCCTGTGCCCCGCAACGGGAGAGGCCGCAACAGTGAGAGGCCCGCGTACCGCAAAAAAAAAAAAAAAAAAAAATGGAGAGTACTTAGTAATATCATTATGTAGTCTTATTTATATACAAAACTCAATAAACTCTGTGTCCTACAGCTAGACCCTCTGAAACACATAGGCAAAAACCATATAGGGACATGGTGTTTAGAGCGGTATTTATGCAGGAGCAAAAGCAGCCAGAATATTTCTTCAGTTACTTTTCAAAAATGAATATTCATCTTAAGCGGTTGCCTTTGGAAAACAAAGTTCCCTACAAGCTCAGAGCCTTCAAAGAACACTCTGATTTACTTCGAATGTGCGGTCATATTTAGTCAATTATTTAAGAATGCACACTCAGCACACCTAAACATGTGCACTTTTGTGCATGCAAATTGGTGATCTACGGGCAGGTAAATGTAAAATTACCCCATCTGTTTGTGGTTATTTTTCTCATGGGCCCCATATAACTAGAACCACATGCTTTTCTAACATTTATGAGTCTAAAGCTGCACATGAAATTTTAAATTTTTGGAAATCCAACCCATTCTTTGGAGTATCCATATTAACTGTTTCAGCCCCCTTAAAACACTGATCTTAGCAGGCAGGTGAAGTGAGGCCATGGAATCAGTTGAGTGTCCAGAAGTTCAAGGCACTTAAGAGAAGGATCCTTAACATTAGTCAAACTGACCATTAGATTTCCTGTGATTTTGGTATTGTTTAGTTTTTTCAGAAGCTATCATGAAGATTAAGGGGAGAAACAGCAAAAGATAAGAGCTGAGTGAGATCAGAAAAAATACAGAGAAGAGGAGCTGAACATTGTAAGAAAAGGACAGTTCTATAGGTTCTTATAGAATGAAATTCAACCACAGGGTGGGTTATGTGTGCTCCATGAAGGAAACTGCAGAAGGGAGGAAGGGAGGGATGTGAATTAGAGGGAATTTGGAGAAAGTAAGGAAGAAAGAGAGAGAACACGAATCATGAAATCCTTTCCACTTTTTTTTTTTTAAGATTTTTTTTTTTTGATGTGGACCATTTGTAAAGTCTTCATTGAACTTCCTACAATACTGCTTCTGTTTTATGCTTTGGTTCTTTTTTGGCTGTGAGGCATGTGGGAACCTGCACCCCCTGCATTGGAAGACAAAGTTCCAACCATTGGACCACCAGGGAAGTCCCTCCACTTCTTTTCAATCTTTTCACTGAAAATGATTTTAAATAAGACAACATTTAATTTGCCCTCTTAAAAACTCTTATTTGAGAGCTTCAATAACCCTAAATCCGTAAAATTTAAATCTGTAAAATGCTGTAAAATTATAGACATATTAGGGTATAGATATATATTGAGCAGAAGTGGACTGATATTAACCCATTTTTTTAGATTGAGATTCCTAGAAGCTGAAAACAAAGAATAAAAGGAAAAGATATTATCTAATATTATGTCTTAGTACCCAAGAATGTGATGCTGTAGACTACAGCGATTTTTTGGACTGATTCTCCATCAATCAAAGCCTTGGAATAAGAGGAAAGATAAGAAGAGTGATGAGATTGTAATATAGAAAAATTTGATCCTATAACTATTAGTTAAACAGTTGAATCTCTTTTCAACAAAATGGCTTTAAATATTGCTAAGGCAACTGTTCAATTAATACTCCAAAGGGCTAGATCATAAGCAGTAATTTTTGCACAGTCTTTTACTTTGGCTTATTTTGTTATCCATGTACCTTGCTGTGTCTATTCCAAGGGCTGTCATCGTCTGGCGGCCACCTCTCTGGACTATTTTATTTGCTGCAACAAGCACCTCTTCCGTTGACGAGTACTTATTGAGGTTGAACTCATGGGTTACATTTTCTCCATACTGTACAATTCCAACCTGAAATACCAAGCCACTGTGAGTTATCCATCTAGCAGACTTCCCTGTTTCAACTTTTTTGCGTTTAAACATATGCATCAGACGTAATAATACATATTAGTCTTTCAGATGAGTTTAAAACTCTATCAGTACACAAATGTTTCTACTTTGACAGTAATGATCACTGCCATTTGTGGACGCCAAAGAACACAAATGAAAGTGTTGTTATTAAACCTCTCAAAGGACTGGCTTATCTCTTCAACAGCGTTTACTGAATGACTCTGGTAAGCTTGGGGAGGGGGTAGAACATGAAACTGACATGGCCTCTGCCTTCATGGAGCTTCTAAACTAGAGGGAGAGAGAGATTAAACACAAGAATCATTTAAATACAGGTTCAATTGCAAACTGTGAAAAGGGCTGTAACAGAAAAGCTATTATTGGCAAGTATAACCTAGGAGCCTAATTTAAAGTGAAGGCTCAGGGAAGGCCTTTCAGAAGTGATATTTGAGACTTAAAAGACATGTGCTAGAAGGGTGGAGACCTGTTCAGATGGTGGCTGAGAGGGAGGATGGGGTCCACACAAAGGGAACTGTGTAAGTGAAGAAGCTGAGTTGGGAAAGTGGTAGGTGCTCTAAGAACAGAAAGAAAGTCAGTGAGTCTGGACCAAGCTAGGAGGGGAGAGTGGGGCAAGATGAAGTTGGAAGAATAAGCAGGGGATGTATCTGGCAAAGACACACATGTGCTTCTTGTTTTATGTAGCTCAGCTGTAGCATCATATCTCCTAAATCAGCCCTTCCCTCTCTTTTCTTGTTTTCTGTCTTCCCCCTCTTACTGCCATTCCCCTTTCATTCTTTGTTTCCTACAGGTTGGATAATGCAGGCAGCTAACTGCAGAGCCATCATGAAGTAAAATGACTTAGAAGGTTAAGTGCCACTGCTTCGATTTCCATTGCTCCATACCCTCTCCCACCCCTTGCCCATTTTCCTTATCCTTTTTCTACACCCTCCTCTGAAGGTTTGTGTGAACCAATAAACTAATCTATATCAAGAATTGTGCCTGAAGTTACTTTTTGTTTAACCTTCCTACCCCAAAATTAGGGACTCAGAGAATTCTTTACCCAAAGGAATGTCTTTTTAATGTAGGAGTTCTAGGCACTTCGTTTCTTAGGTAGGGGAAGTAATTTTAGAAAGGGCTGCTTTCTTTCCAGGCAGTTGTCTAGTTTGCCCATTGTTCAGCCAGTCCTATTTCCAAGTCTGATCCTATTTCCAAACGGCAAAAATGATCAGCATCTACCTTGTACCTCCCTTGATGTCACTGTTGTCAGAAATCTTTAGGCTTAATTATTTGTCTGATTTATAGATACATTTCTCCAGCTTGGTCCTTTTGGAAACCAAAAGCATACCCTGGCACTTGCAGAAACAAATAAGAGAACTCCCAATTAAACATAATCTTTATCGTCTCTGCGCTACCTTCTGGCGTATTCTAGACAACCTGGAGCAATTATGCCACCATGCCTGAATACTATCCTATATTTTTACTGCTTTTTTTAGCTTTCTTTCCTAACTTATTCAAATTATAGTAACAGAAATTAGTGTCACATTTTATAAATGAAGACGCTGAGTTAAAAAAAACCTCACTTTCCATAATGAAAGGGGCAGAAGTAGGCCTAGTCTAGGATGTGTATCCTTCACCTCTCTATTTTGTCTCAGTAAAAACTTACCTCACCCAAATCCCCTCATTTTCTTTCTTTTTTTTTTTCTAGTCATATTTTGTTTTTTAGGTGCTTGTGTTAAATCTTTATAGGTGTAAACTCACTTGTTACAGCACATAGAATTATGTTCCCACTTAAGTCTCCTCTTTTATTTTCAAATTAAAAATTTTTTCTTTTTTAAAAAAAATTGACATATAGCTGACTTCCCCTCATTTTCTAATCACCTCAGCTTTTGCTAAATGCTGCTGCCACTTCATGGCCACTCAATGAGTTCAGGTAGTTAGCTAGCCAACTGAGATACATTAGAAAATACGATAAAACAGACAAACAAACAAGTAAATAGATCATATTTTTTTTTAAAAGAAATAGAATATACGAATCCTTCCTTAGAATTGATGAATCAGATATAAGATAAATAAGAAATAATTAGAGAACATATACGAGTATAAGAGAAGGTACACCGTAAGCTGAATAAACACAAAATCTGCTCAATCCATGTCCAGGTTAGGTTTGCTCTTTGACTGTATCTTTCACCTAATATCTGTCACCATCTGTTCCAAGACCATGTGCTGTTATAATTGGAAAAAGACAATTATTAGTCTCCCATAACTCCAATTCAGGTTATTTCCTGGACAATTAAATGTTATGTACAGTTATCTGTTACTCTCTGAATAGATTTAAAATTCTTTTTCCAATGACCCTAACAGCTTTTAATTAGTTATCCAGGGAGACACTGAATAATTATTAAGGGAAACCATGTAGGTTTGACATTGTCTTTGTGTATATAAATGCTCAGGGTAAATAAAAGTAAAATCATTTTGTTACTTAGATAATCATTATACCTAATTTATGGTACCAAGGTGAATAAATGCTGCTGTAAAAGTTAATTGCTCATCCATTCAGGGTGTCTTACAGAGTTGGTTTTGTTTTTATTTCTCTTTGCTTAGATTTGATTAAGCAGGAGACTAAAGAACTTTGAAAACTGTCACTGCTGTCATTATTCTTGGACATTTTACTACCTGGATGAATCTATTGAACACCCTAGTCTCTCATTTCTTTGACTTCCTTGGCTTTAGTAATATTTTCCTCTAGTTTGCCTATGTCATCCACTTCCAAGGTCTTAGCCTTCACCTTGTCATCTGGAAAAATTGCAGCACCTCAATATGAATGTCAAGTGTTCTTCTCTCTGACCATTAACTTCAGCTCATTTACCTAGTATATCCAATTCATCAATTCCTTGACCACATTAAGATGTCTAATTAATTCACAGATCTTATCTTTTTTTTTTTGTACCTAGCCTAGATTCCATGATCCGTCACCATAATCATTTACTTGCAAACATTTAACTACTTTAACCTTTTTTTCCTCCATTAACTAACTTGGCTAACTTCCAACTCTGGTTAAGTCCAAATACCTCCTCCTCTGTGTATGATCCTATGACACTGAATTTTGTTAGACAAAAATCACATATCTTGTAGACAGGTCTCACTTTAAAGTTTTGCTCATGAATCCCAAATGCAGTTGCACATAGCACTGCCCAACAATCCTACTACTTTTTACTAATGAGTGTACTGTTCCCTTCGATCAAATTCTAGTGATAAGCTATTAACTCCTCAGGAAAAAAATAGCATCCATTTATACACTGGGAGGAGTTCACATGAGAAGAGATGGAAGTCATGCCAACTAAATAAGGCTGCTTTGTGATGTAACATTTACAACGTACTTTCCATATATCATAGAACATACTATGAACTGATTACTATGAATTGGATTATCTGGAAAAATTATCTTCACACCAGGAACAGCAGAAGATGTAACACCTTGGTACGTCAGAAATCAGTGCTTTATATCTTCTATCTATCTCTCTATCATCTCTCTCTCTTACTACTTAACATATCTCACTTTCATAAGCTTATTTTTTGTAAATGTTAGGATATAAGAGAACTTATAACTGCCTGTTCCCTTACCCTTTCTGTACACTTTGCTTCTAACAGCTCCACCTGAGACTTTCCCCAGATGACTGTCCTTGGACTGCTAGAGCTGCTTTGCCCCAATGTTCAAAGAGTCAGAAGTGCCTGGGACTTTTCTCCCTCTTCACCCCTTGCCCTGATCCATAGGTAATGCCTGAGTGCAGGAAAATGCAAAACCAGTCCCTTGACTTAACTTGGAGCCCCTTCCAGATCAGGCTGAGGCCTTGACTTCACCTGAACTCACATGCTTTCTTTTTTATTTTTAAAATTTTTTTGCGGTACGCAGGCCTCTCACTGTTGCAGCCTCTCCCATTGCGGAGCACAGTCTCCAGACACGCAGGCCCAGCGGCCATGGCTCACAGGCTTAGCTGCTCCGAGGCATGTGGGATCCTCCCGGACCGGGGCACGAACCCATGTCCCCTGCATCGGCAGGTGGACTCTCATCAACCACTGCGCCACAAGGGAAGCCCCTCACATGCTTTCTTGTCCTCTGTGGCTGCTCTGTTTTGTTCCCCAAAATCCCTTCCTATTTTCTTTTGGAAGCACTCCCTTCATGAATTGCTATCACTTGACTCCTCCTCTCAGAGTTTGCTTCTGGGGAACTGGATCTAAGGCAGCTATTATCTATGTTTCTTCATTCCTTCTCCAGCCCAGGCCAGGCATCATTGCCTCGAACCTGGACCACGGCAGTCACGGGTCTTTCCACTGCTGATCTCCCTCCCTCCATTTCCACTTCCTCAAATCCTTCTACATATTACTAGTAGATTAACTGTCTTTAAATTCTGCTTTTATCATGTGTCTTCCTTGTTCAAAAACTCCAATAACTCTTCATTGCCTACATCAAGGACTTTGAAATATACTTTAAAAGAGAATTGTACTTCTAATTCAAACAGAAAGTAGATAAAGCTTCAAGCTGCTTCTTGAAATACTAGGCCTATAGGTTAAAATTCAGTTTTTTCCTCCTGACTTTCAGCCACTCAACAGTCTGGCCCTACCTTCTTTATTCATCCTCATCTTCAGGACTCCTCAGGATGAACTCTATCCAGCCCAAATGCCCTTCCTTTTCCCTCCAACTAAGCTAAGTCTACCCATTCGGTAAGATTCAATTCGAGTTTCACTTTCTCTGCAGCTTTGTCCACCTAGTTGCCAAGCGTCCATACTGATCTTCCCCTTCTTCAAACTGTGAAGCAAACTTGTCTGTGCTGCTCCTGTGAGCCCTGCGTTCTTCTCAACTTTTGCATGCGTGCTTTATCTCCCAACTCCATTATAAGTTAGGAAGGGGCAAGCAGGGGTAAAGAGTACGGACTACATCATAGCTTCTGGTATTCTCTTATCCTGTACCACTGTTTTGCTTTGCTCACAGTTGACCCTCATACATTCTTACTAGATGACTATAACATTTCACATAGGCAAGTAGAAAACTGAGATAGTAGGGAAATAATGATAAACAGAAAAAGAGAGATATAAAGAAGTGTGGGAAATTAGAAGAGTGGGCAGTGGGAACTCACATCTCAGGAAAATGACATTCAGTGTAGGTCTCCGGCTGACACAGGGGTTCTTATTTCCTTAGGAACCAGATAGAATAAGGTCAGCTATGTCTTCCCCAGAAAAGGGTGCCATTTATTAATTTTCATCACAGGAGAATGCTCAAATCACAAAACATATGTAATGCTTTGCTGAGTACTGGTGAGACCCACTTTAGGAGAAATAGTTTCAGTCCCAGCTTAGTTTATAATTTAAGGCAGGTGAAACAGATTTGTTACTAGCATAATGGGTATACATGCATCTACAACCAAGTCAAATAAGTATGAGAATTAAATAATGAGATAAAAAGTGATGAACACACATGGTGAGGAAACAGGGGGAGAGAGAATCACAAGCACATTTATCGTCTCACTTGTAAGGCCCTCATGGAGGAAGGAGGATCCAGATTTCTGAACGAGCTACCCAGGTAAACAACAGACAGCAGAGTATGATAGTAGAATGGGGGGAAGCAAAGCAGGCTTGAGCCTGGAAAATCTGTCAAGGATGATCATTAAAGACATTTAAAGCATTCCAGAATTTGTGGAAAGATAAACAATCAATAACCACCATATTTGACTTGAAGTGGCCAATTGCATTGGAATAGTACAAGACCCAGAGGGTGGAGTTAAGTAGAGAGCTGGTGAGGAATAGTAAAGATGGAAAGATTCTAGGCATTTTTGCTAAATGCAAAAAAGTAGGCAGAGATGGCAGCTAAAAGGAGAAACTGGGTTAAATGTGGGCTTTCTTTAAGGGAGAATGGGTAGAGCAGCTTATGGCATCAGTAAAAGAGTAGATGAAGATAGTAACAGTAGATTCTTATAAAGGGGGGATAAACCACAGTAGAAAGAAAAGTTACTTTTCAGAGACAACTGTAAGGGACACATTTAGCTCCTGGGGAGATGCAGTTTGAACTTCTTGATTAAGTAGTTGTAATTACAACCTAAGTCCAAAGAGAAGTAAGAGCTGATTCACATTATAGCATAAACCAGGCACACACTGGCTGAGGATTCTGTTACATGAACAAGAGGTTTGTAACACTTAGAACTTTCCACTTAAACATAAAATTTGCAATCATGTTTCAGATAAGCCCCAAACTAATATTCCCTTACCCCTTTTCCAGGGAATACTAACTTTCTCAGTTGCTAGGTATGATTTTTTAAAAAGAGTCCATGATCAAATAATCTTGGAAAGCAATTGTTAATACAAAGTATAACAGTTTCTCTGTCTCTGTCTGTCTGCCTCCCTCTGCTATTTATATTAAGTAAAAAAATGCCACAAATTTCAAATGGAGCAAAAGAGCAAGGCTTTCTCTCACTCCTGCATTGCTCTACTCTGACTCATAAGTGGATTCTTTTGAAAGTGCTCCCGGAATCTTTAATATGAAAACATGCATTGTGAATCATGAACTGGAAGACCTGATGTATTTTATTTTTATTTAAGAGAATATTTTTTTGTAAGGAACATATTCAACACCTCAAACAACATAGCTTGGAAAACATTGCTTTATTCTAATATTGAGTTATCTACTCGTAAAGATCAATTAATTGTACTGCTTTATTCACCCTTGTTATATTTATGTCACACTGCCATGCATTGCAATTATCCAAATACAAGACTTTACTTCATTTCTAAGGTGGAAGATTTTCAGGATTAGGGACAAAGTATTAGAGTCTGTTATTTATATTGCTATCACATCTAGCATAATACTTGACCAACAAGATACTTCATAAATATCTGCTAAATTAAAATGAATTAATTATCCAAATGGCTTTTTCTCTTTTGAGGGTAGAAAAGAACAAGGAGGAAGGTGCGTGTGAGGAATATGGAAGGAATGATGCTGTTAGAAATCACAAAAATCACTAATTTTTTCTCATAAAACTTAAAGTCCCAACAGAATGACAAGGGAGTTTTAAAAAAAAGAGAAGTGTTTAAAATAGCTATCAAGTATACTGAGTCAAAGAATCATGAAGGAATGGAATTATTTCCTCATTTAGAATTATACGATTACCTTGTATTCTTAAGTTAGAGTTATAACACCAGTGCCTAAATTTTAATGCCCAAAATGAGCTAAGTTTCTGGGTTTTCATTCAACAACTAACATTATCCAATCAATAGCTTCTTTAGGGGTGTAATGACAGGGAAGCACAGTAAAGCTTTCTGTGTTTCTGTAGGATGCACAATTGCTTAATCTGATAAGAGCTCAGACTTTGCATCTGGTCATTTTATGTTTCCTTTTACCAAAGTAAGGTGCAAAAGCCCTGCCCTACAACATGCTTCTACTGCAATTAAGTGAGAGTATGAATGTGGTGGTAATACAGGCTGCAATCCAGATCAACTGTCAACACAAACCATTCAAGCCTGTGTTAGCTGAAACCTGGCTTAACCTTTGTCACTATGGAGAGGAATGAACAGGACTGGTTCACAGGTAGATGAAATGATTTCTCAGAAACACAAATAAAGTCGGTAAATTAAAGACATAGGTCCTGGGCTTCCCTGGTGGCACAGTGGTTAAGAATCCACCTGCCAGTGCAGGGGACATGGGTTTGAGCCCTGGTCTGGGAAGATCCCACATGCCGCGGAGCAACTAAGCCCGTGCACCACAACTACTGAGCCTGAGTGCCACAACTATTGAAGCCCGCGCGCCTAGAGCCCATGCTCCACAACAATAGAAGCCACAGCAATGAGAAGCCCGCGCACCGCAATGCAGAGTAGCCCCCGCTCACCACAACTAGAGAAAGCCCCTGCGCAGCAACAGAGACCCAATGCGACCAAAAATAAATAAATAAAATAAATAAATTTATTAGGAAAAAAAAGATGTAGGTCCTAAGAAAAGGATGTCTTTAGCTGGTCTCTTGCTTGATGGAAGATGCTGCAATGAAATTGACCCATGCTCAAAAATGTAAGGCTAGAAGATGTTAAAATGGGGAAGACTATGGGAGAAATCAGGACCAGGGGTGAATGGGGCTAGATGTGTTGAACACCTGCAAAGAAAAGCCTGAAACACAATGTAAAGGGGAATCTGGGGTGTCCCCCACAAACAAGTCCCTTCTAGCTCAATGACTTCATGAAGCAGAGTGAGAGACGGTGGTCAGTACAATAATGATTTTTAACACAAGGAGAAATTAAAAATTCCAGAAATTACATTTTTCCAACATAAATGAGTTGCCTCCTATGTGCTAGGCAATGCAGGAAACTCTGAACTGTATTCCATAAATAAAAGGATTAAGGCACAACGCTGTCATTGTGGAATTCACATTCCACCAGGAGAGACGCACTCACGAAACAAAAAGCGATGCCACTGAGGAATGAGAGCAGTGGACGAAGGGTGTGTAAATGCTGTGGGAATATGGAGGGGAAGGGATTTTTCTTGGGAAGGGTGGGGGGAATAACCACAGAAAAGGACAGAGAAAGTGATGCTTGAACTGAGTCTCAGAAGTTTACCTCGCACATGGGGCCTGGGGTGGAGAAAGGCCTTCCGGGCAGAGAGAATCACAAGAGCATAGAGCAACGTGTTCAGGGAAGGCCAGGGTAGGAGTGGCTACAGGGCAAGAAGTGAAGGAGGCAGGAGACAGTGGAATGACAGCCACTAGGTGATGAACATCTTCTAAGTCACTCGAGAGCTTGGGTATTATTCCACAGGCAAGGATAGGAGATTTTTATTCAGGGAAATTCCATGATCCAGACTCTACATGGGAAAAATAACTCAGATGAGTGATGAATGGAGGTAGAGGACAATGGAGACCAGGACGCTAGTGAGCAAGAAGATTCACCACATTCACAGCATCACTTTCAGAAACGACAGCCTGACTGACAAGGATATGGCTGCACAGCTCAGACAGGTTTCTTCTCAGACCTCCAAACAGTGAATAGTTTAGGCTATTAGCCTAACCTATTAGGAGCCTCATAGTTTAGGCTCCTAGGGAAATGGCCATAAAACGTGTCATAAAAAGAAAGATAAATAATATTCCTAAAATTTAATTAATTTCCCTCTTTCATTTTGCCTGGTTTAATACTATGCTATACTCTTGATAGGAACAGTCTAGACATTGTTCCATTAGTATATTTCACTTTTATATCAAGCCTCACAATTTACTGCTTTTATTTAGGGTAATGTACTTGTATATGGCATATTTATATCATTCTCATTTACTATTAAAAGCAATGCTATGTTTAGGTATTGAGGATCAATAAGACCTCCATAATGTTTATACCATCATATCTTTTATGGCAAGCTCAGAGTGTTTCAGGTTTGTTTTTATAGGTGTTTTTTTACAAAACAATTTTATAGCTTTTACTCTGTCTTGGGTAAAAAACTGGTTTGCAAAAGTTCCTTGACTGTTTGCAAAAAGTGTTAATGGAACCACACAGAAACATGGGAGAAACTTTGAGTAACTATTTAGGGTGAATGTTTTTGTCACTTGCATTGCATTTTCCTAATGTATACTAATTGTTATATGGAAACTTTAATGAAAGTTTTAAAATTTATTTTCCTTCCTTCCTTGCTTGCTTCCTTCCCCCTTCCTTTTTTTTTTGCTGTGGAAGTGAAAATTACTTCCAGAAACATTCCATATCTTTGAGACTCCTTTCCAATAATTGCAATTACTAAATGAAAAATCTGTGACTGCAGAGTAGGCCATAATATTTGATCTTTACCTTTTGTATCAAGTGAATAATTGTAATTAATATTGATATAACAAACAAGAACTCATGAGGTATAATTAGAATGTAAATTTTTTCTTTTTGGCCCATGATCCCTTTAAAACTTATTTAGGGTGAAATTCTTCTACTCTCACTGGATGGAAAGATAAATGTCTTATGACTTTTATTACTTTTAGTTTTAAAATGTCTGAATAAAAATAGCTCTATATTTTAATTTAGGTTGTACCACATGAAAGTGCTGTATTTGTAGGTCAAAAAAGGATCAAATAGCAACAATTTCATTTGGTTCAACCTAAACTAAAACAAAATCAATAAGACAAAATATCAAAGTTGATTTATAGTTAAATCTTCTCTCCTCCCCCTACTAAAGCTTATGGGAGGTGAGAAGCCTGTAGTTGAGGAAGGGGCATGACTGGCTGTTTCTGTGTTTCTCTGCCCCTCTTCTCTCAGATTGCTGACTATAATATCTGACATCTCCACCGATGGAGGGAGGGAAGATAAATACAGGGTACAGAAATTCGTACTTGACTGGTGCTGTCCTAAGATGGAATAGGTGCTAACAGGTGTTATCTTTCTGATGGGCTCTTTGGAGATCTCCCTTCACCTGCATCCCTGCCTGAGTGAATGCATCTCACTACTGTGGTCCCTAGGAATCAGGGATAGCTTCGGCTGTTCTGTGCAGAGGCCTCCACTTACTTCCAGGAAATTCTATGGACAGGAGCTAACTTGATTCCATAATGATCCATGGGAAACACATTCTTTGTACCGACAACTCTGGGTGTGAGGCCAATCCCACTGCCTTAACTCGCCCGTCAGCAGCCAGACAGCTATCTTGCCCTTTAGATATTTCAGGCAGGTGTCAGACACTCATCAATTGCATGTCCCAACTTTCATAGATACACACCAATCTCACTGTATGATCTCACTGAAGCCTTTCTCACTAGGCTCTTTCTACAGAGAAATCCACTTCACAAATCTGTCAACTTCATTCTTTTTTTTTTTTTTTTTAACATCTTTATTGGAGTATAATTGCTTTACAATGGTGTGTTAGTTTCTGCTTTATAACAGAGTGAATCAGTTATACATATACATATGTTCCCATATCTCTTCCCTCTTTGTCTCCCTCCCTCCCACCCTCCCTATCCCACCCCTCCAGGCAGCCACAAAGAACCGAGCCGGTATCCCTGTGCCATGCGGCTGCTTCCCACTGGCTATCTACCTTACGTTTGTTAGTATATATATGTCCATGTCTCTCTCTCGCCCTATCACAGCTCACCCTTCCCCCTCCCCATATCCTCAAGTCTGTTCTCCAGTAGGTCTGTGTCTTTATTCCCTTCTTGCCCCTAGGTTCTTCATGATATTTTTTTTCCTTAGATTCCATATATATGTGTTAGAATACGGTATTTGCCCTTCTCTCTCTGACTTACTTCACTCTGTATGACAGACTCTAGGTCTATCCACCTCATTACAAATAGCTCAATTTCGTTTCTTTTTATGGCTGAGTAATATTCCATTGTATATATGTGCCACATCTTCTTTATCCATTCATCCGACGACGGGCACTTAGGTTGTTTCCATCTCCGGGCTATTGTAAATAGAGCTGCAATGAACATTTTGGTACATGACTCTTTCTGAATTCTGGTTTCCTCAGGGTATATACCTAGTAGTGGGATTGCTGGGTCATATGGTAGTTCTATTTGTAGTTTTTTAAGGAACCTCCATACTGTTCTCCATAGTGGCTGAACCAATTCACATTCCCACCAGCAGTGCAAGAGTGTTCCCTTTTCTCCACACCCTCTCCAGCATTTATTGTTTCTAGATTTTTTGATGATGGCCATTCTGACTGGTGTGAGATGATATCTCATTGTAGTTTTGATTTGCATTTCTCTAATGATTAATGATGTGTCAACTTCATTCTTAATGCTTTTATATCCTTGATATGGGTGAGGAGTTTAAAGAGCCCTGTATCTAGCTCGTAACTTTCCATCTTCTGTGGGCAGTATCTCTTGAAATTCATTTTTATATTTAAGTAGGGGAAGGAAAAATTCCAGAAGTTAATTCTGCCAATCTTAGGGCAGGATTGGGTGCTTCAATTGAAAACAAACAAAAACAAAAGACAAAAAAAAACCTTATTTAAACTATGTTATCAATAAATCAGGAAAAAAAATGATTGTTAAAATAAACTGTCTATGTTTTTCGAGAGAATTACTGTAAGACCACATGAAAGAAAAGCATACATTTTAGTATGCATTTCTTTGAAGTGAAAGTATCTTTCCAAATTTCTATGAATGAATTTCTTGTCTGACTCCACTGAAGGAAGGTCAAATTTAAAGGGTATTTAAATGTGCTGTACATAAAACACTATTAAATACAGTTTGGCAAAAGTGATGGCTTAGTAAATGTCCTTTTCAATCCCTTTTGTTTAGAGAGTTACTTATGAAACTAGTCATTAATACAACTTAAACCAACACAGAAAAAGATTAGAAATTACTAAAGTATAAACACTAAAGCCTAACATATAAATAATATACTTAAAAGAATACTAAAATGCCAGTTATAGAAAATGTCTCATTAAATGTTCACCTATCAGAGAAAAATACAAAAATACATTCATTATGATACACACATTTATTCAACAGGTGCTCATTAAAGGGCCACTATGTCACAGCAAAGCACTGGGCTGGCCACTGACAAGGATAAAAAGAGATATAAAGGCTTCAGTCTTGAGGTCCCTGTAATCTGGACGGTGCAGCAAAGCACAGACACACACACCACACACATCAATTTAATAATGCATTTAATCCACTGTTTCTCAAATTTAACCTTTTTAAGAATCATGTGGGTTGCTTACTTAAAATGCAGGCTCTGTAGCCCCACCCTCAGAGATTCTGATTCTTAAAGTCTGGGGTACAGTCCAAGTACCTCTGGGATTCAGAAGCAGGAATTCCACGAGCCACATCTGGAGAAACACTGCTTTTTAAAGAGGCTCCATGAAGGCAGTGGCCACATCTGTCTATTCTCCACAATTACCCAAGCCCTCACACAGAGCCTGGTACATAGTAAATCCTCAGGAAAAACAAGTGAATAAATGAATGAATGAGTCTGGCTAAGCTCCATAATGAATGACACAAGCAAAATGTGACATAAAAACTCAGCAATTTAAGCAGCTCCTCTGCAGATGCTACAAATGACTCAGTGCACAGGGCTGCATTCTGAAACCTTCCTCTTTGAGGAATGGGGTCATGGAACCAAGGAAATGTGACCTGACTCTTCTCAGAGTAAGTTTGTGTCCCTCTCATTCACTGGCAGCATCTAGACCCCAGGGATCGTCCCCATTCCTCTGAATAGAGCCACTGTTTCCTCCCAGAAAGACATAAAACTCCATGAAGGCCACTCTGGAAGGCTGGAATTCCACTGGTGCTGGACAGAATAGCTCCTCTATTGGGACTCTCACTACTGAAATGTAAAATTAATTATAGTTCTCATAGATGGAAACATCAAAACTGCAGCAGAATGGGTTGAGTATACAAGCAATTGATTGTTAGCTATTTCTTTGCAAAACTGAGCCACGGGCATAGATCTCCACTGAAGCAGTGATTATTCCTCTAAAACAGCCTTGTAGGTTTGCTTCCTGAAGCTGTGGAGAAACTTCAAACATGTCACAGCTGCACTAATTTCCACAAATAGCTACAAAAACATTAATTTTTATAGTGTAATAGATAAATTTAAAAGTAAAATCAAATATTCAGATGACTATAAAAGAAAACACATTTTAAAATATTCCAAGACTGTCATTAGCTTTGGAAAGAAAGGATTGGATAAGGAGGTAAAATGGGGTGGATAAAACAGGTGGAAGGGAGGAAAACTCACTGTGGGGAACGTGTTGAGAGAGGGGAGACCTGTGATCAGCAGTTTGAATTTAGGTATGTCAGTGCAGGCAACAGAGCACCAAGAGTCCAGGCCTGCTTCCAACCAGGGGGCTGGCCGAGGAGGCACAGGGACAAAGGACTAGAGACCACAGTTTAGGGACATCAGAGGCACCTGCTCTGAAACTTCTCTAGAAGTAGAGGTCTCAGAAAGGAAAGACAGCTGCACTGCAGTTGGAGAGCTGTGTGTTCAAATCTGCCATCAACAAGCAAGAGACCCTGCACAAGTCACTTAGCTTCTCAGGTCCCCTCCATCAACTGAGATTTGGGGCTAAATGACCTCTAAGACCCCTTCCAGCTATAATTTTATGGCTCTATGAAATCTTATTGACCAAGGAGAGAAAGGATAAGGGAAGAGAGGAAAGGAAGAAGGGAGAGAAGTTCTCAGAAGGGAAATAAAGGGGTCCATGTGGAACACGTATTGTACAAAAAGGAGGAGCAGGTCACCATTCTGAGTGGTCTTCTAAAGGATGCAGGCCACCTGATGCCCTGTGGCAAGAAGGATAATATCCTCTCCAAACTTCCAGCAATCCACTTGGGAAGATGACTGCAGATAAGAAGCTTGCATCGAGGAAAACTTACATTTTGTGATATGGTTATAAGAAAAGTGCAATTTCCTATAATAATTTTACTCTGATTTCAAGAAGTTCCCTATTGTCCACTGGGATATACACAACATTACCCCTCACCTAGCTCTCTAAAGAGATCCATTCAACCTTGGAATACAGCCATATGACATTTCACTTTGAAGTTTGAGTTCTAATTTGCAATTTTCAACTACCATCCTTTTGGGAAAATGTATGATATATATATATATATATATATATTATAAAATATATAATATATGTTTTAAATATGTGTTATATAAATATATATTATAAAATAAAATTATGTTATATATTTAAAATAAACATAAAGGTATAAAAATATATATACACACAGATACAAAAATATAAAATATATATACACAGATACATGTATGTATATGTACATATGCATGAATGTAATATATGTATGTGTGTGTATACATAGGTATACACACACATACATATATGTGTATATAGATGTGTGTGTCTATTTATATCCCAATTTTTTTTTTTTTTTTTTGCAGTATGCGGGCCTCTCACTGTTGTGGCCTCTCCCGTTGCGGAGCAGAGGCTCCGGACGCGCAGGC
>NW_006785067.1:853582-868755 GCF_000442215.2 Lipotes vexillifer
CCCAGCCGCTCCGCGGCATGTGGGATCTTCCCAGACCGCGGCACGAACCCGTGTCCCCGGCAGGCGGACTCTCAACCACTGCACCACCAGAGAAGCCCATATATCCCAATTTTAATGCAGGTGTGACAAATATTAATGCAGTCATACAACTTTTTCAGTGTCCCAGAAAGTTTTCCAAGAGTAGAGCTCTCAGAGAAAAAGGAAAGAACACTGGACTGCGTGTGCAGCCCAGTCGTCTCCTGTGCTCTCCTGAGGTCCCCAGACTCTGCAACAGCCATTTTTGACTCTGATTCTAGAGTTTCCTACCCTCAAGGCACTGTCCTCACTTTGACATTTAATTTTCCTATTATCCATTGCATCTTATCCATATTTTAAGCCATGTGGCCATATAATATTAATGAACATTAGACTGATTAAACCCAAACTCACTGTCTAAAGTGGAAGAGCCATGTGAGAAGTTCCACTTTATTTAGTGGCAATAAAGGGGGATGTGTTTAGAAACAGAGACTCACGGGGAGAAAAACACCCAATTATTCAACTTGCTGCAGCTAAAGCCTGGAGCATTTGCTTTTTACTTAAGAAAAGAAATTATTAAATATAGGGGAAAATAGACTTACAGCAGTATCCTGTGGCCAATTCCTAATTTATCTGTACAACAGGAGAAAAGACACTATGATGGCATATCAGAATCGTTTCTACAAATTCTGAAACCCTGCTCTGATATTACCAAAGGTGGCTATGCTTATTTCATAATTAAGAATTAAATTATGATTTTATAGATATCTATAAGGGATGTTTTCTCAGAGCATTGAAAATGCAGCTTTCATAATACTTTCTGCTTAGAAAATAAACAGCCTGCCAGTAATGTGCAGGAATAAGAGCAGGGATATGGAATACAAAGCTCATCCTAAATTTTAGCTTTATTGATTAATTTATTTTCAGAATAATTTGTCATTAAAACTCCATGCATTTGTATCTTTAGGACAACAGAAATCAAAACATGAAGTCATACCTGTGTCTGTTTAGGACCAATATCCATTCTTTCAAGGAGGTCATTTAAAAAAGCTGTAACACTTTCCCAGGGGTAAATACTGTTGGAACCATCCAGCACTATGACTATGTCCAGCTGAGTGCTGCATTCTGCAAGAAAAAGATTCAATCGTGCAAATTTGGTGTCTATCTTTAGAGGTATATGAAATGTTTTCACAGCTAAAAGGAACTCATTTTAAAAGATGAACTGATATCCTACAAAGTGGACATATTACTTTTAAAATCAGAAAAAAGAGTTTTTTAAATCAGAAGAAGAGTGATAAGAAATACTCTTTGCATTCAGTAACAATTGGTTTGGGATTCACATCAAGTAAAACCCATACCTACTTAATTTTAATTAACACTGTCTGAGTTATCTCTGGAAATTTTCTCAATATGAATTCTCTATACAGTTCTCATTCTGTGTGTATTTCAAATGAGGTTACTTTTCTCAGAGAAACTCACCCTTTAAATAAAAACAATGTGGCAGCTTTAGCTCTGATGTTTAGACATGACTCTGTAAAGGTTATTTACACTAATATCAATTCCAAAATAGCAGTGAGGTTTGGTTATATATTGGCAAAGCAAACATTTACCTAAATTGGTAATGCTGGTAGCCGAGAAAATACTTCAAGCTTTGTGGTATGCTCCCGTGTATATATATGTCTCATTCATTGCTTACTCTTTTCAAACACTGCACAAACATTGCATAAAATCTGTACCTTGTACAGGGGCAATGGAGTTCACGACTTGAAATGTGGGGCTGACATCAGAACAGATTCCCGTCGTGTAATGCAAATGTCCACATCTATAGGCATATAAGGGCCCGCATGCCTTTTAAAAAATTTTAAAAATTAAAGTCATAAGATTAAAAATTATATAACAGATTTTATAAAGATTTGTAATATAATTCTTGGTTCATTAACTACCTTGACTCTTCCTTTTCTTACCAGAAACCCTCCATTTGGGTTGGTGACTAAAGTTGATCCAAATGTCATATTCTCCTTTACTTCTGTGACATTGGGAATTGATGTATTAACTAAAAATAGAAGAAACTTTTATGATGGTGGAAAACAAATGAAATTAAGTGTCTTCTCATTAAAACATTCTGGCTTTTGTCTCAGAAACTTTGTCTGGATCACTGTCTCACATACTTTTGCTGAACTGTAAAAGAATGCACAACTATCAGGGCAATGAGAACATGGGATAGCTTTTCACATATTTTTGCTAATTAAAATAAATAAAATATTTAGCCTCATAATATTGTAGATGCAAAGTAAACTTATACAATCATCCAACATGTTACATCTACATGTTATATATGACCAATGATACAACATGATTTCTGGCAGGAAGAAGGAAAATGGGTAGAAGGCCAGAAAAGAAAACTCAAACACAAGATTTTGACCATTAGTTTCACCATCACAGGGACATCAGGAGGGTTACAAAGAAATCTGGAGCAAGATTAGAGCAGTGGTCAGGAAGTTTGGGTAAAGACACAATGAAGGGACTACATTTGACAGAACAAATAAGAATGTTGAGCCCTAAAGCATGCCAACCTGGCAAAAAGAAGTTCCACTCACTCACAATAAAAAAGAAGAAAAAAAAAGATTGGACAGGAAAGGCAAAAGCTTCTAAACCCTGCTTAGCAGAGCGCTAAAATAATTGAAAGTGGCAAAACTCAAGTTCAAGAAAGATTTGTCTCACTGTTCATGCCTAAAATTTTTTCTTACCTTAAGGTTACATGTAGATTTAGTGGAATGGAAGCAGAGATTCCTGAAAGGTCACAATCACCTCCTAATCTGATCATTGGTCTTTGTCCCAGAATCCAGTCTGCTTTGCTTTGAAAGCATCTGGAACTGGTCTTGAATAATCTAGATTAGAATTTTTTATACTACCGTTGACCCAGGATGAGCATTCCTGGGACATGAGAGACTACAGCAGAAACTTCCGTACTGTTCTTGGTGTAGCCAACATCTTCACACTAATGTTAAAACTCTATTCCACTTTCCAGTAATGGAGGAGTTGCTCTTATCAGAACAACTCTTCTGCAAATAACAACTATAAGCTCTAGGAAAAGGAAAAAAAAATGTATGAAACAACCGTCTGAAGGCACTGGAAAGCAACCAAGAGCAGGCAGAAACTGGAAGGGAGTCTATACTTGTAAGAAGAGATTAGAACTGGATGAGTTTCCTGTTTTTGTGTTTGTTTGTTTTCCCCTAAGGGAAGGCCTGAGTCAGTGGCTAAACCTCAGATAGACCTCACAGTCTTCCTGTCTAGAAGAAACAGAGGACAGAGAATGGGGCAATGACAGCAGTGCCAAGTGAAGGGGGGGTATCTTGGAAAGTAGAGCCACAAAAGGACAGTTTGAATATATACATATATTCTTTCCAAACATCTGAATGACCTGAACTGTATATGTGCGGGGTAAACTTCACACAGCCCAGCTAAAAAATTAGAAGAATTGAATAGAGATTTTAACTGCCTCCTGCTGTTGTTTGGAAACTGAGTTCAGCCAAGTAAATTGCCTGCTAAAACTAAAAGTTAAGACTTTTCAAAGGCACATAACAGATCTAGAATCTCCACACTTAAAACTCAAAAGTTTAATCCAGGATACAATAAAAAATTACTAAACATAAGAAGAAACAGGAAAATGTGCCCTAACCTCAAGAGAAAGGTAATAAATGGAAAGCGATGTTGAGATATTCCAGATGTTGGAATTATCAGGCAAGACATATTAAAGTAGCTATGCTCTTGAATGTAAAGAAAAATATGCCCATAATAAACAAGTAGGAAATTGAAAAAAAGGAGAACTGAAAAATACAATATCTTAAATAAGCCTGAAGAGGATGAGTCATTTCCATGGTACTTAATATTGCACAGAACACTGACAGGTTTCCAATTCCTGGATAGTTCTAGGAGGAATTTTCTAGTCATGTTCTAACTATGCTGATACTTCTATCAAATACATACATTTCAATATAAATTTACCTTTTGCAATTCTCTTTTTAAAATTTAAATGTCTATTTCTCATGTTATTTTCTTTAAAAAAGACAAACACTAAGTTAAATTTTGTGGAGGAAATGTGATAGATAGGTTTATTTAGAAGAGTTCTTTTTATGTTACCACTGGTTTTACAAAGGATTCTGAACAATGAAGATGGTTACAAGTTACAAAACTAGTAAGACCTTCTATATCTATAGCTATTCTATGATGTATTTCTAAAGCAAATGAAGGGCAGAAGGCATCAAAATGCCATTTTATGTAAATCTGAATAATAAAAATGGAAGAATGTTTATAGATTCCTTCTAATCTTTTCCTGAGTTGCTCGAAATTCACTTTCAGTGAGAATGCTGGGCATAATTTAGGATCAGACTTGAATTTTTTTTTTTTTTTTTTTTTGCGGTTCACGAGACTCGCACTACCACGGCCTCTCCCGTTGCGGAGCACAGGCTCCGGACGCGCAGGCTCAGCGGCCGTGGCTCACGGGCCCAGCCGCTCCGCGGCATGTGGGATCTTCCCGGACCAGGGCACAAACTCGCGGCCCCTGCATCGGCAGGCGGACTCTCAACCACTGCGCTGCCAGGGAAGCCCCAGACTTTAATATTTTGACTTACATACCTGGAAGATCCAACTTTATGCAAGGTAATGATTCACCTCTTCCAACTGGACACTTATAGACATCTCCAGTTCTGTTCTTGGGTTGTCCAACTAAAGGAGAACCAATAAGCACCCTGGAAATTAAATAACTCAATTAACATTTTTGAATAATGAGAAACATTTTATTTTTGTTACTGTATGACTAGTTCTAAGACGATTGACAGTAGTTCCCATAGACATAATTAGATAGCCATCCTCAGTAACTTACTGTTATCTAAAATAAGCAGTGTCTTCTTCAAACTGCAGATTGATTTAAATTAAAAAACAGTAAAATAAGAACAAAACAAAAAAAAACAGTAAAATATATAGGAGAGAGACTTGAGAATATTTTATTTTCTTGTATTATATGTTACTTGAACACATTTTGTTTTATTTGGGGGCTGAAATCATAATTATTGGTTAAGCCTGCTGCTGTGTTAATTTACAAAACACACATGGAAGTATAAATGACTTTCTCCCATGAGGAATTGATAATGTCATAGAGAGGTCAGGAAATGTAAACATTATATCGTAAGATTTAATATTAGCATATACTAGTTTGTAGGCACTTAAAATAAGGACAGTTATGAGACTCAGGTTTAAAATCACTTATTGTTTTTTTTAGACAGAAGTATGAAATCACTCTAAGAATAATTAATGGAAAAAATATAATCATGATTTATTTTAGTCCTAGCAAGCCATTTAACAAGGTTTCCTATGATATCTTCAGGAATAGGATGGGTGAATGTGGTTGAATGTTAAGGTACTTGTTGGGATCCACAGCTGCTGATTCATTGCTGGCTAAACAGCTATATCCAAACATACTGATTACTAATATGTATAAAATGGATAACTGATAACTAATAAGAACATGCTGTATAAAAAAATTAATTTAATTTAATTTAAAAAAAAAACAAAGACACATTACTAGCAACCAAAGGACTCTAATTATATACCATAAGACTGCACTTGGGATTGACTTAGCCTATATCTTTGTTAATGACTTAAGTGAAGACACAGAAAGCATAAAGGTATCATCAAGTAAATCAAAATACCAATTTGGGCATTCAGCAGTGTCAACATTCTGGAACAAGAAACTTGAACTAGTAAAGTTTAATAAGAACCTATGTAAATAACCTCACTTAACTGTGTACTATTACCTACATCTGTACAGAATATGGGAAATCTGACAATAGAAGTTCGTGTGAAAGTCAGAAAGAAAAAGACAAATACCATATGCTAACACATATATATGGAATTTAAGGGAAAAAAATGTCATGTAGAACCTAGGAGTAAGACAGGAATAAAGACACAGACCTACTGGAGAACGGACTTGAGGATATGGGGAGGGGGAAGGGTGAGCTGTGATAGGGTGAGAGAGAGGCATGGACATATATGCACTAACAAACGTAAGGTAGATAGCTAGTGGCAAGCAGCCGCATGACACAGGGATATCGGCTTGGTGCTTTGTGACCGCCTGGAGGGGTGGGATAGGGAGGGTGGGAGGGAGCGAGATGCAAGAGGGAAGAGATATGGGAACATATGTATATGTATAACTGATTCACTTTGTTATAAAGCAGAAACTAACACACCATTGTAAAGCAATTATACCCCAATAAAGATGTTAAAAAAAAAAGTTCGTGTGAAAAAGTCATGGAGGATTTAGTTGACAGCAAGAAAACATAAGCCAACAGTGTATTTTAGTGCCAAAAATGGTAATAGTAATGTGACCTTAGGCATCATTGCTAGAAATAGATGCCCTGGTCAAGGAAAGTGATAGCCCTTCTGTGCTCTGCACTGTCGGGCCATGTCTGGAATCTCCAAATTAAGAGGGACATAGGCACAATGGAATGTATTTAGGAGACTATGACTCAGATAGTTAAGATTCTGGTAATTTTGTCAGACCAGAGATGCTTGAGGGAAAGTTGAGGACGTTTAGCATGGAGAAAAAAATGTCTGAAGGAGAGTTGAAAGGTTGTGAAGGAGTGCAGGTGGATTGGGCATTCCTTTTAAAAATTTTCAAAATTTGAAAGTCTGTCATATTGAAAAGGGATGGGATTTATTTTGTGTAAGTCCTTTGGACAAAGCTAATATTATGGAAATAAGTTTTACAACAATTGCAAATACTGAATTGTTGAACAGACTCCCTAAAACATAGTTGTGATATAATGCCTTTGCAAAGCCATTTCTGATATACATAAATAACCATAAAAATGTTCAAACCCCTTAACGCATAATTCTTTTGGGAATCTATCCTAAAAAAACGACCCAAATTAAAGGAAACAAGCTTAATGCATAAGATATAATGCTTATAGTGGTATATATAATCATGAAAGTTTAAAAGAAGTGTGATCAACAGCAAGACTAATTATTGTAGGTTCATTCCACAGAATATTGTGCAGTAATAAAAAAAATAGTTAATAAGACTGCATGGTAGGATAAAAAATTAGTTATGACCTAATTTAAAGTAAAAACCTACCTAATTTGTTGAAAACCTATGACAATTTGAAGTGAAAGATACCAAATTATATTCAATGTACTTATTATAACAGCAATGATAAAAACAGCCAGCATTTATTGAATTTACACCATGTGCAGAACACTGTTTTAAGTGTTTTCCATGTCCTAAGTAATTTAATCCTCTCCATAAAATATAGCATGAACTTTGGTGCCAGACTTTATGAGTTCAAATCATGGTTTTACCCTTTACTTAGCTGTATGGTTTAGGACAAGCCAGTTATCCTCTGTGCTTTAGTTCCTTCATCTGTAAAATGGAAATAATAATAGCTACCTGACACGATCATCATGAACATTAAATGAGCTAATGTATATAGAATGCTTAGTACAGTATTTGGCTTATAACATGTGCTATCTAAGTGTTGGTTCTTTTTATTATTATATACATATTTTCAGATGATGGATAACTCTATCTATGTAGAACATAGATTAAAAGGGAGTACACCAAAAAACAAATTCTATTAAGGGAATTATGGTTAGGCTTTAAGTTTTTTTTCCCCAATTTTTCAAAACCTTTTGTAATGTGATTGATTAAACAAGCTTTATAGTTAAAACAGTTTGGAGAAAAGTAGTGGGTATGTTATGAAAGTATTTAAGTTGAGACTAGACAGATTGATTAATGTTTATTAAGAAAATCCTACGTGCTCAGCATTAATGCCAGGCACTGGGAATATAAAATGGATAAAACACAATTTTTAAGGTTGCTTAAAACTTAGGGGAGAAGCAAAAATATAAATGTACTATTACCATATTGAATAGTTCTGAACTTGGTGCAGTTTCAGCAAAGTCTTAGAAGCAAGAAGGGATGCACATGGCTCTTTCGGTAAGTTCAAGTAACTCGGTAGCTGGAGTGGAACTTGAGTCTGGCAAGGTAAATAGGGTCCAGATCACATATGTTCTTACAGTGCTCTTTAAGAGCTTTGGATTTATTGTATGGAGGGGAGAGTTGGGAACTACTGAAGCTTTTAAAGAGGGATGTGGGACTTCCTGGTAAAGAATCCACCTTCCAATGCAGGGGACACAGGTTCGATCTCTGGTTGGGGAGCTAAGATCCTACATGCCGCGGGGCAACTAAGCCCGCGCACCGCAACTACTGAGCTTGTGCACCTAACTGGAGCCCACATGCTGCAAACTCCAGGCCTCCAAAGACCCTTCCAATTCTAAGAGTCCATCTGAATAGAACAAATTGTAAGTGTATGGAGGAGTACTAATTAGCTGGAAAACATGAACCATTAACTGGGGAAAATCTAGAACAATCTATAAAAAAGTGAGTTCTGAACAGTATGTTGATAATAAAGTTATTAGGTTATAAGGCAGGAGAGAAGAGAGATCACAGATATCTCAGGCAAAAATGTGGAAACAGGAGCATGAGGGCTGAAAATGGCAGGTAATGAGGAAGTGTGGGTGACTTGAACACAGCATAAAGCTTCTGTATAACCTGGAGTAGGAAGGTTGAGACTGGCAAGCAGTAGACTTTGAAGGAAAGGTTATGGAATTTATATTTGAACTCTAGGCCAATAGAAACCTCTAGAGTATGATGATAATTGGAAATAACCTGATATAGCAACTGGAGCCATGGCCTATTGTATATTCTGGATAAGTAAAGCCCGGGGTGTGAGAACTCATCAAATGGTGGAGTGTAGTAGGCTAGGACTGAGACAGGGAGTTTGAGAGTTGGGATCAGTGATAAAGAATGGGTAAGCAGGACACAGGACGTAGGATATAAAACAAATTTGTGTATTTCTGACATCAAACATGCAACTCTGGAATATATCCCACCCCTTAATCCTAAGAAAGCCTCACTTTTCCCAAGCTGCATAAAAATGACAAGATCCTAGAAAAATATCAACATAGAGTTTATGGAATTTTAGGAATCTTCAGTATTCTCAAGCCCCACTATCTTGCTCTATTTTTTCTCACAGCACTTATTACATTCTGACATATAACCTACCTGTTTATTAAGTTTATTATTTGTTTTTTGTTTGTCCATCCCCAATAGAATATAAACTCCACAACAGCAGGAATTTTCACCTATTCATTCACTCATATATCCTGAGTGACTATAACAGAGCCAGATATAAAAATCAGCATTCGATAAATATTTATTGAATGAATAAATTATGACTGCATCAAATGCTCTAAGAATCTGAATAAGGAATACCTGGTCATTCATGTGACCAGCTAAGAGGTCCTAATTGTGAAGTCTTTTTTTTTTCACTTTAGAGGCTGGATATTTTGCTTAAGCAGAATACCATATATGCCTTTGGGTGACACAGCAGGCATTTCCACAGGTCAAGGTTGTAGAGAATCCTTGCTGTTATAGGAGCAAACTGGCTGAAGGCATAAGGCTGGGGTTCCACATCCTGGCCCTGTCACACTCGCTGTGTTAAACCTTTGGCAATTCATTCTCTGAGTCCCAGTTTCCTGTCTAGAAAATGAGGATAACAGTCATATTCACTCAAACACACAGGGTCAAGGTGAAGACCCAAAGCACATTGTTTCATGAACGATGGATATTGTTACTTTAAACTTTAATGCAATTTTGCTTTAACTCGTTAAATTTTATTTATATTAAATTTCTGCTTTTTATATGATATTATTGCAATGATTTGTATGCAGATTGAGGATTAAAGAATGTTCTGGGTTTCATTATTGATCACTAGAGAAACACCTAATGAACTCAAAGATCATCAAAGTGAGAGAAACAGTTCTCCATGAAAAAGCTCCAAATATAATAAAATTTAATAAACTGAGAAATGCTTCCTATTCATAATAGTTATTTTTGTCAATATGACTGCTATTATATTTATTTGAAGGGTAGCTGGCCTCTGACTGCTCTGTTTCATATTTATATGTTTTTCTTCTGTAAAAGATAGTTTCCTAGAGATTGTTGTCTCATATTTACATTATTTCTTTTCACCTAGCTCTTTCCTGATCTCCAAGCCAAAGTCTGTATCAGAGTGCCAAGTACCTCCTGCCAGGCATTAAAAAACAAAAAACAAAAACCAGCAGAGTAAGTGTTTGGTCGTCTTAGAGAATGAAGTTATACAGTGGCCCCATGAGCTGTTGTGCTTTTCAGTCATAAAAGGTAGAGGGGTAGAAATGAGATGAACCAAAGAACTGACGTTTGACAAAGAGGAAATTTCAACTTCAAAAGATATTATAAGCAATTTAAAATAAACTTTATATTAAAATATGTGAGAGAAAATTTGATAAAACTTTTAAAAAGTCTTTTCACCCCAAGCTTGAATAGGCTTTATTTAAAACACACATACATTGGGAACAGGGCCTCAGTCACTTGAGCCCACTAGTAAACCTTACCTGGCACAAAGCAGGGTCCTCTAGGGTAAAGGCATGAAGCCAGTACATTTTGATATATATTGGGTTGGGGACTGGCTAGGGAAGTATTTGCATCATGAGAATTTATTCTGAAAAGACAGGCCCACTGAAGTCACCGAAGCCCCTAAGAATGGATGCTTAGATAGCACTCAGAGGGGTGAGTGCACATGCTGGAAGGAAGGAAGCAAAGAACAACAAAGAGTGGAAAGCCCCACACCAGCATCTCATTTTTTTCCCATCTGGCAGAGCCCTGCTATACTGGTGATAACCACTAACTCTGGAAGGCTGCACAATGCTGAGCACATTTGAGTTTCTTCTCTTCAAAGCAAAATTATTAAACCAATTGTATGCTTTGTGACTCTTCTGAACCACTTTGCAATTACTTGGATGCTCCAGCTCATGCTAATCATAATGAACAACAGCTGAATTTAATCAGAAGTATAATGTGTTCTGCTACTGAAAAAACATGTGGCTTCTGAGCCAAAGATATAAAGTAGGTTGTACTCCACAGGAAACTTCTGAAACATAAAGGGGGGCATAGGCCGCCTTTTCTGTTAACTGTTTATTCTTTCCAAAGATTTAAACTAATGCTTTTCAAATACACAGACTGCACTTGTTATGGGTCAACAAGTACTCCTTTACGCGTACTTCAGCAAGATGTAAGATGGGTCAGGATGATTTTTTTAAAAATGTGAGGTTGCTGAGCTTACAAACATGACCTGTAAATATGATTTATGCAGATGCCCACCTCTGGAGAAAATTAAATAACAAAATTCATGTTCTCCCAAATATGTCAATTTTTCATAGTCCATTTCTTAAAGTAAGTCTGCATCCTGATTTTATAAACACTTACAGAATATCCAAACATATTACTAAAATTTATTTTGCATGACCAGTGCCTGGATCTCTTTAGAATGGTATGTTGCTACCATGCCATCCTTAAAGATTTGGACATGTAGATTTTTGTAGTTTACTTACTTTTAAATTCAATTGGCCACACTGTTTTTGTTTCTCTGATTTTTCACACCTTTTCCATAAAATCATTGTAAATATGGAATGTCAGAATGGAATCAAAGTATCTGATATCCGTATATACATTCAAATGCTCACAAACTCTCACACATATTAAAATGTAAAGTATTATATGCCAGATACAGTTATTATCAACATTTACTTTTTAATATAGTTCTATTAAGGACAATAGTCCTAGACTGGGAGTAGAGAGACTTGAGTCCTATTTTCTGCTCTGGCCCCTATTTCCCTAGGGGAGTCACTTTAAAAAAACAAAACAAAACCAAAAAAAAACGGGGCTTCCCTGGTGGCGCAGAGATTGAGAGTCCACCTGCTGATGCAGGGGACACAGGTTCGTGCCCCGGTCCGGGAGGATTCTACATGCCGCGGAGCGGCTGGGCCCGTGAGCCGTGGCCGTTGAGCCTGCGCGTCCGGAGACTGTGCTCCGCAACGGGAGAGGCCGCAGCGGTGAGAGGCCCGCGTACCGCAAAAAAAAAAAAAAAAAAACCACTTTATTGAAGTATGAAAGACATACACAAAGCTGTACCAATTTAATGTATACAACTTGATGAGTTTGGAGATAAGTATACATCCTTAAAACCATCACCACAATCTATGCCATAAACATATCCATCACCTCCAAAAGTTTCCTCCTGCTTTCTTTAGTAGTGGTTGTTGTTATTTATTATTATTATTATTATTCTGTGATAAGAACACAACTTAAGATCTACCTTCTTAACAAATTTTAAGTGTACAACACAGTATTGATAACTATAGGCACTGTGCTGTATAGTAAATCTCTAGGATTTATTCACCTTGTTTAACTGAAACTTTGTACCCTTTGACTGTTTCCTTGTTTTCCCCTCCTCTGAACCCCTGGTAACCACCATTCTATGCTCTGCTTTTACGAGTCTGACTATTCTAGGTTCCTCATATAAGTGGAGTCATGTGGTATTTGTCCTGCATCAGGCTTATCTCACTTAGCAAGACGTCCCCCAGGTTCATCCATGTTGTCTCAAATGGAAAATTTTTCCTCTTTTTTTAAGTCAGAATAATATTCTACTGTATGTATATAACATATTTTTAAAACCTATTCATCTGACAATGGACATTTAGATGGCTTTCAAGTCTCGGTTATTGTGAATAATGCTGCAGTGAACATGTGAATAATGCAGATATCTGAGATATTGATTTCAATTCCTTTTGATATTTACCCAGAACTGGGTAGCTCTATTTTCAGTTCTTTTGAGGAACCTCTATATTGTTTTCCATAGTGGCTGCACCAATTTACTGTCCCACTAACGTGTACAAACGTTCCCTTTTCTCCACATACTTGCCAACACTTTGTTTTGATAATAGTTATGAGACTATTTAATCTTACTTTTTTATGTGTTTTGTTTTTTCATCAATGAGGACAGGAAGTTAAACTAGATTCAGTTGTTTAGCCAACTGAATTGAGTGCATTATTGAGTGCATATTATGCTTAAGGTCCTGTGCCAGATGCTGGGCAATGCACAGGGTTGCAAGCGGGAACCAAAACCAGTTCTTGCTTTCTAAACATTTCCCCTAATACATTAACTTCTCCCTCTTTCTGTTTTCCATTTTGAAGTTTCCAAGTACCTAGACATTACCTTGAACTCAAGCTGTTTAAAACCATACTCATCAACTTCCTGATAAAACAGATTTTCCTTTCCTGTACATTTGTCTCTGAATGACTACCCACTTCCCGGTAATCCAATGTAGACATTTTGGAATACGTTTGACACCTCCTACACCTTCATTTGCCATTCCCAGACTTCCACTAAGATTTAATTATTTATCTTGGGTACACTATTCTTTCATTGCAGTTTGCCCTCCTTGTCCAGGCCCCACTGTTTAAGCAGATTGCTGTCCTTGCTTGCCTATGGATTTCCCCGATTTCAGGCACTCCTTTCTCCAATCCAATCTATACATAATTTCCTAAACTAAGTTTCATAAAACAACCTATAATGGCTTCTCAGTACCCTCTACTTAGGTACGAGCTCCTTTGTCTGGATTTTAAGGTCTTTCCCCTCTATCATCCCAATGTCAGATCTGTTTGCTTACCAACACTCTCACTTATCCTCAGGTCTATGCCCTTGTTTATGTAGCTTCCCAGCTTGGAGTGACATCTCTTCTTGTTATTGAAAGGTTAAGTCATCTTTCAAGATTCAGCTTAAGAATCAAGCATCACTTCCTCCTTCTTGAATTGAAGAGATCGTATGGGTGCACTAAATTTCCAAGAGGATATATGAATGCCTTCTTACTCTACTAAGATTCATTCAGATAATTCAGGGCTTCTGATAGCAGACTGCCCTAAAATCAGAGAGACAGGACTGGGTGAGGGAGGAAGCTTACAGGCTTTCATCATTATCAGAGAATGAAAACCAGACTTTCATAAAATCTGCTAACAATATAGTCATCCCTCGGCATCCGTGGGGGTTGGTTCCAGGACCCCAGTGGCTACAAAACTTCGCATGTGCTCAAGTCCCTTACATAAAACGGCCTGGTACAGTCCACCCACTGCAACTCTGGTACCATAGTTGGTTTAATTAGCGAATGCGAAACCTGTGAATAGGAAGGGCTGACTGTTATTTGACTATTCTTTAAAAAGACAGTTCATTTTAAGTAGGTGGTTTAAGACTTTAAGTTTTGCTATTCCTCTTTAAAATTTATGTAACTATTAGTAATAAGTGAAAATTCACTGTAATATGTGTTTTATGTAAAAGTTAAGCTTTTTAAGAAAAACATGCACTGAGTGTCAGTTTATTCTAGCTCATGCAAAAAGAGAAGCTTGACCAGTTGGCCCACTCAACATTATTCTCCCAGAGGTAGAACTCCCTGAATTGCAGACATAATGCCTAAAAGAATAAAATTGGTGTCTAGAGGGATGACTTTATCCATTTAACTTTAAAAAGGAGGTGGATGGCAAAGTGAGAGCATAGGATTGAAGGACAGAGGACATAAAAACTCATACTCTATTATTAGATGTCTTATCTGAGATACTTATAGGGAGAGAAGAAGAGTGAAGCACCTCCACAAATTTTAGTTTATACCCAGGATACAATATGTGTACTTGAAAAATGTGAGAACTCAAATTCTTACTTTGATGCTATTTAGAGGATTGTTGTCAAATTAAGCAAGTCTACAAGGTAAAGTGAAATATCGAAAAGTCACATCTTTTCATCTGTGAAATATAGTAGAGAGATAGCTCACTGTTTTCCAAATAGATATAGATCCATTTTTGTTTGTGTTGCTGTAGTTACTAGAAAAATGGGCTTGTTTAGTTTAAGTTACTAAACTGAAGCAAAGTTTAACTCCTGTTCTCTTTTTCTACAAGGTCCAATTAAAAAAAAAGACTCACTAAAAATTATGTTAAATATAAAGCAAAAGAACTCTAATAATTTTGTATAATTTTCAAACGTTAAGTATGCTTTAAAAAAAAACATACTAAAGTGAACTTAACCAATATTAAAGGGTTTTTAAAGTGTATAAAAGAAATTCAGTAAGGTTCATTATAAGTAATAGACCAAACTCAGTAGGTCAGTAAAGCACCAAAAATATAAGCCCAATATTATATTATGGAAGTGATCTCATCTGCCTCCCAATACCTCCTGCTG
>NW_006785067.1:868765-874642 GCF_000442215.2 Lipotes vexillifer
CAGCCATGCTATAATGAGAACAATTAAAGAACTCTTGCCAGAATAACATACTTACAAAACAATGACTATTTTGGATAAGGATCTTCCTTGAGGTCAACCCAGGTTTCAACAGAATCACTGACCATGTCTTTTAATATTGCCAAGGAATTTTTCCTTTTTCACTTTTTCAGTTTCCATTACCAAATGATTAGACTGCATTTCCTACCATAAACGATTCATTCTAACTCTCGTTCATAAAACGAACTGTAACCAAATAATATTTTCCATTACCTTGTAAGAAAACTAAACAACAACACAAAACCCATTAACTTACCATTTTCCTTCTTCATTTTCATATTGTTGAACAGTATATCCAAACATGTCCTCCACTGGGCCGCTGAAAGTCAATGAGTTTTTCACATCAACATTGAATGATATGCAGAAGCCTAGAACTTTAAGAGGGAAAACAAAGTCCAGTTACATAGAGTTAACTAAGATTCCACTATGTTTTGAATTATGAAGGCATTCTTGAGGTTACCATTCAAAGCCGAGTACTTATTAAAAAGAGCAATGACGCTCAAAGAATGGGAACAAGAAAGGTCTGCAATGTTAACTGTATTACTGACTGGAAATCAACCTAATGACTTTAAAGAACATAGGTATTAACATTCAAACAAAATCCCATAGTAATTCAGTATCTGTACCCTTCCCAGAACTAAAGATTAAATAGAATGTGTGGGAAGCAGCTGGCAGAAACTCATGCTCACACATGACTAATGCAGTCACAGATAATTTTCCAGCAGTGATCCCTACAGCAAACCATGGCCACTATGAAATGTAAACAGCTTCACTTTCCTGCTTTGACAACGGAGGATACAAGCATCACCATTTAAGCCTCGAGAGGTAGCTTTCTCCTTGCTGCTGCGAAAGGGAAGGCAAGCTGACTGTTTCCACCCAGAGCTGGCTTATGCAGGTTCGAGATTTGCTCTGCTTCCCTCTCTGAATCAAGCAGTGGGTGGAAGCTTATACTTAACACTGATGTCTCCTTCTAGTGTTGTTGGTGGTGATAGCCTCACAGGTTGAGAGGCTAATCTGTTGAGATTAAATTAGATGATATATCTAAAGAGTTTACTCAATGTCTGGCACACACTACATATTCATTGAGGCTTAAATCTCTTCAATTTCTTTGTAGTTCAGGTAATGGAAATCTTTTATAGGTGAGACTCTCTCCTGAAAGTGTTCTGGATGGTGCCAAATTCTCTCAAATGGATGGTGCCAAATTCCATCTCTGGTACTGGTTTTTAAAGCATACTTGTGAAGTTCCAAAGTATTCCCCTCCTAGATGTAACTAAAAATTCTTCCCAAAGAGTATGCCCTTATAAAATCACACAGTATCACAAGGTATATTCAGAGGTGATTAAATTCACTCTCCTCTGTTAAAACCATGATATACAGCTACGTGTAAACAGAAAAAATTTCTTTCCTTATTCACTGTAAACTCTGCCATAAGTACAGTCTAAATTCAGACTCCAATTCATTCCCCAATTCATTCCATGCTCTAATTAATAACCTTCAAATTTTGGTAACTATTAAATGCTTATTTGATGCACAAAATTGTACATAACTTAGAGAAAATTATTCTTCATAAAAAGATACTTCTGTATACCTACTTATAAAGTCTTCCTTTGATCTCCCCACCTGGAAATAATCCTTTAACTACTAAGCCCTCTTCTTTTATTTTTTAAAAAAATCCCTCAGAGAAATAATTATTAAATACTATCTATGTTGTAGTTACCTGTGTGAGATTCTATTTTCCCCTAGATTGGAAAATTCTTAAAAGGCAGGGACTCTCTTACTCATCTTCCTTATCCTTCCTCAAAATCTAGCACAGCTCCTTGTACATAAATGGGCAATAACGTATTCATAGAATGAAAGATAATACGTTGAAGGTGAAAGTGGGCCAGTGGTAGACAGAAGTGAACTGGAAACTATTTCCTCTTAGTTAAGGAAGACTTTATGGAGCTGGAAATTTTAAGTTAGATTTTTAAGGAGAGGGAGAGATACAACTTGGCAGTGAGAGGAAAATATGTCCCAAGGATTTGGGAGGGTCTCTGCAAGTAATAAGATACAGAACGGGACAAATATGGTTGCAAGACCATGGAGAGATTTGCCTGGCTGGCGTGGAAGATGCAGAGAAAGAATGGATGGGTAGCACAAGACCGTTTATGTACATTTCCTGTTCATTCTTCAAGGATGATGGAGAACAGCTGGTTACCATCTTCTGCATAATGGCCTTTCATATATTTGAAGACAGTTTTAAACACTGTTCACTCTCTACTCCAAACTAAAGAGTACATGTTCCTACCCTTTCCTCACAGTTTTTTTTTTTGAACACTTTCAACAGATTATTTTTGATATGAGAGATACAGTCCTTCTACAGCAGGATTTCTCAACTTCGGCACTATTGACATTTTGGGTCAGGAAATTCTTTGTTACCAGGGGCTACCCTATGCATTGTACGGTGTTTGACAACATCTGTGGCCCTAGCCATGTGATGTTAGCAGCCCCCCTGAGCTGTGAAGATCAAAAATGTCTCCAGACACTGCCAATTTACCCTAGGGCTAAAATCACCCAGAGTTGAAAACCACTGTATTATAGATAAAGTGCAGGAAACCACCACCAATGATTGTGTTGAGGAAGGTGCCTGAAAACCAACTGTGGCCTGCAGACCAGCAGCAACTGCATCACCTGGGAGCGTGTGAGGGATCCAGAATCTCAGGCCCTCCCCAGATTTCCTGAATCAGTATCTACATCGCAACAAGTTCCCCAGAAAACCAGACTCCTCTTAAGGTCTGAGGAGTACAGGTCTGTAATATGGTACTCCTCTCTCATAATGTTGATGCAGGTAACAGAATTTACCTAAATTAAAACTACTCACCATACTTTAGACATAAGGGGGAAGTTGACCCTTTAATCAGGGTCAACTTCACCCCTCTTGAAGGGTTTTCCCAGAACTTCATCATCTTTAATATATGCTTTCCCAAAGGGCATTCATGGTGCTCCTCAACATAAGACCAAGAGCTTTTGGTTTCCTATTTGGGGCCTGTTTGTTTATTCTACATGTTGTGTGGCATGTCCGGGGGTGTGTGCTGCACTTTTTTTCATTTCCTGTCCTGAGAATTCCACAGGCAATTTGCCCAAAGTGATTGTAAATCAGCCTCTTTCATGTTTTCTAAGGCAAGGAGCCTTAAGCACAGGAGATGACATAAAAAAAAAAAATGGTTTACATCTTGTTCTTTTGATTTAAAGGAGTACATAAACAGTAAAAGCAGCTTCTCATAACTTTTAGTTCAATGTTCATGTTGTTATATTAAGTTGTCTTGGAACTTTATGTACCGGAAGTAAAGCAAAATCATACTTATTCTTTTTTTTTTTTGTCTTACTTATTCTTAATCAAAGTTAAAAAAAAAAAAAGAGCAAACAGACCGAGGTGGCTTTAGGGGGCAACATAGGGTGAAAATGTTGGAAAACTTAGACAATAATCAGATGTCAAAAGTAAATCCTGGAGAACGGAGCCCGCGTTTCCGCAGAGCTGGAAACTCCCAGCTCGGGGTCTCTTCCCTCCGCTGTCACGGAACTTCCCCGGAGCCCGAGGGGACGGCGGCCTCACTGAGGCTGCCGGCTCTGGAGGGGCCCCAGCAGCCGAAGCCGTGACAATCGTGGGGACGGCGGGCCGGATCACTCATCCTGGGGTGAGCCAGCTGCCATGTCATGAGGACACTCAAGCAGCCCTAAGGAGAGATCCATGTGGCAAGAAACTGAGGCCTCCAACTGCAGGCACGTTATATTGGTGATGATGGGTGCCATGTGAGATATGACTTCATTAAACAGAATAGCTTCATCAGTGGTGCTGCAAATGGCATTGTTTCATCTCCATGGCTAACATTCGATTGTGTACATGTACCACTTCTTTGTCCATTCATCTGTACATAGACATTTTGCTTGCATACATGTCTGTCTATTATACACCAGAAATACATCTACATGTGGAACAACTCCTACAGAACACCTACTGAATGCTGGCAGAAGACCGCAGACCTCCCAAAAGGCAAGAAAGTCCCCACGTACCTCAGTAGGGCAAAAGAAAAAAGAATAAACAGAGACAAAAGAATAGGGATGGGACCTGCACCAGCGGGAGGAAGCTGTGAAGGAGGAAAAGTTTCCACACACTAGGAAGCCCCTTCACGGGCGGAGACTGCGGGTGGCGGAGTCGGGGAGCTTCGGAGCCGCGGAGGACAGCACAGCAACAGGGGTGCGGAGGGCAAAACGGAGAGATTCCCGCACAGAGGATCGGTGCCGACCGGCACTCACCAGCCCGAGAGGCTTGTCTGCTCACCCGCCGGGGTGAGCAGGGCTGAGAGCTGAGGCTCGGGCTTCAGTCAGAGCGCAGGGAGAGGGCTGGGGTTGGCGGTGTGAACACAGCCTGCAGGGGATTAGTGCACCACCGGGAGGGAGTCGGGGGGAAAAGTCTGGACCTGCCGAAGAGGCAAGAGACTTTTCCTTCCCTCTTTGTTTCCTGGTGCGCGAGGAGAGGGGTTAAGAGCGCTGCTTAAAGGAGCTCCAGAGACGGGCGCGAGCTGCGGCTATCAGCACAGATCCCAGAGACGGGCATGAGACGCTAGGCCGCTGCTGCCGCCACAAAGAAGCCTGTGTGGGAGCACAGGTCACTATTCACACCTCCCTTCCGGGGAGCCTGTGTAGCCCGCCACTGCCAGGGTCCCGGGATGCAGGGACAAGTTCCCCGGGAGAACGCACGGCGTGCCTCAGGCTGGTGCAACGTCCCGCCGGCCTCTGCCACCGCAGGCTCGCCCCACACTCCTTACCCCTCCCTCCCGCCGGCCTGAGTGAGCCAGAGTCCCTGAAGCAGCTGCTCTTTAACCCCGTCCTGTCTGAGCGGGAACAGATGCCCTCAGGCGACCTACACGCAGAGGCGGGGCCAAATCCAAAGCTGAGCCCCCGGAGCTGTGAGAACGAAGAAGAGAAAGCGAAATCTCTCCCAGCAGCCTCAGAAGCAGCGGATTAAAGCTCCACAATCAACTTGATGTACCCTGCATCTGTAGAATACCTGAAGAGACAACGAATCATCCCAAATCAAGGAGGTGGACTTTGAGAGCAAGATTTATGATTTTTTTCCCCTTTTCCTCTTTTTGTGAATGTGTACGGGTATGCTTCTGTGTGAGATCTTGTCTGTATAGGTTTGCTTCCACCATTTGTCCCAGCGTTCTATCCGACCAGTTTCTTTTTGTTTTTAATTTTTTTCTTAATGATTAATTTTAATTTAAAGAACTCTATTATACTTTACCTTCTTTCTATCTTTCCTTCCTTCCTTCCCTTTTTGAGACAACGAATCGTCCCAAATTGAGGAGGTGGACTTGGAGAGCAAGTTTTATGATTTTTTCCACTTTACCTCTTTTTGTGAGGGTATATGTGTATGCTTCTATGTAAGATTTTGTCTCTATAACTTTGCTTCCACCATTTGTCCTAACGTTCTATCCGTCCCTTTTTTTTTTTCTCTAAATAATTATTTTTTTAATTCAATAACTTTATTATACTTTATTTTATTTTACTGTATCTTCTTTTATTCTGTATTTTTTCCTTCCGTCCCTCATTCCTTCCTTCCTTCCCTCCTCCCTCCCTCCTTTCTTTCCTTCTTGCCTTCTTCCTTCCTTTCTTTTCTTCTTTCTTTCTTTCTTCCTTCCCTCCTTCCTTCCTTCCCTCCTTTCTTTCTTGCTTTCTTTCTTTCTTTCCTATTTCCTCCTACTTCTACTAATTCTCTCTACTTTCTCTCCCTTTTATTCTGAGCCGAGTGGATGAAAGGCTCTTGCTGCTCCACCCAGG